>NW_017306458.1:1720517-1797432 GCF_000935625.1 Nanorana parkeri
TACAATGTGACAATGGTCACTTTAAAGTAATTTGTCAAGTTTATGATGATCAACACATTATGGATGTTTTGGGCTTTTACCTGTGCCACCTTCCACGCTACAGTCCAGACACTCCTCCGGCTCAGTAGTTGAGGGCTGTACAGATGATTCTTCTGTTCCAGTTTTAGTGTCCTCAGTTACCTCTTCTTGTTCTTGTTCTTGTTCTTGTTCTTGTTCTTGTTCTTCTTCTTCATCATCATCATCATCATCATCATCATCACTGTCACCAAGAGACCCAAGGGCCTGCATGTGAGCTTGGACTATGCGCTGGACAGCTGCAAAACAAAAAGAGCATAGCTAATGCTACACATTGGTACAATAAATACATTTCCCTTAACTCTGTAACCCCCAACCACTCAGGGTCTACCAGAGGAAAAAAAGAGTGAGAAACCCACAATTTCAAACCCTAAAAAGCTTTTTTCACATTCAAAAAGGAGATATTTTATTAAAACATAAAAGCAAAATACAGCAAATAAATAAATGAATAAAAACAAATAAACCAGCAATAATTTGACACAGTGCATTAAACACTTGGGAAGTCATGAAACTCAGAGAGTCCAGCATGCAGTAGTGGACAAAACACACAGCCAGAATCAAAACAATTACATGCTGATACAGTATATGGATATCTATAAAGGGTTACAGGATTCAAGGTGATCCAACCAACAATCCCAAACCTTTTGTAATTTAGTGGGGCAGCCTCTATGCTCACAGATAAGGTTTTTATATGGCAAGGTGGTGTTAACCTGGGCTATCCAAGCAGCACAAGAAGGCGGCAAAGCCTGTATCTAGGTTCTAGCAATCAACTTGCGTGCAAGATATAGAGTCTCATGTAGGAATAAACTGTTCAATGTATCTAAATTCAAGTGTGAGAATATTCCCAGAAGACAATACTTTGGGTTAAGGGTGATCGGGGACACCAATTTTATCATGCAGGAATTTGACTGCCTGGTTCCAATATCCTTCTATGAGTGGGCAATCCCAAATGAAGTGGAAAAATGAACCTATGGCAGAAGAACACATAGGGCACAGAGGGCTATGCATGAGGTGAAACCTGGACAGTCACACGGGGATCAGGTATGATCTATGGAGAATGTATAGTTGAACAAGTCTATCCAACAATTTAGGGGAAGCCATCTTACAAACTTCCATAGTCTCCCCGAAAAGCTTTTTTTTAACTGTAAGATTGTGAAAATGTGAAAAGTCTTCTGTAGAAACTGGTTCTATACAAGTACAGTAGAAAACTAAGTACGGTAGGCCATATTTTCTTCATACAGAGGGAGCGAGTACGTGCAGCCAAGATGGCGCCCGCACGTGTGACAGGCGAAGGGCCGGGAGGATCGTTACTCACTCGGTACCGGGCCGATCTTCGTCTGGATCGCATGGAAGTGACGCCTGCTGCCACCGGGACCCCTGCGAGGAGAATGTGAGTAAAGCAGACCCGATTTGTGCCGCTGAGAAGCAGGATGACTGGACGGATGAGAGGAGCTGCAGTTAAGCACGTCCGTTCAGTCTCACATCCCAGCCACGCCCCTTCTTCATACTACTTTAACACGTAGTTAAACAATGCAATATATTTCCTCTTACCAGTTCTCACATGTGTTGGCTCATTTGTTTTCTTTTTTTAGGCTCTGTTTTCTTTTCTTCTGGTGACACTTCCTGTAATAGGGTAATAACGCTCACTCACTATACTGTATTTAGGAGGTGCAGTGTAGTCACACTAGGACATCACTACAGAACACCTCCCTCTCTCCTATTTTCCATAGCATTCAGGCGAGGTGTTTTGTAATCCACAGTCACTGCTTGGAACAATGCTAACTTATAAGCGTGTAGCACAGGCAAAGAGCAAAAGAAGTTATCAGATTTCAAGATTTCTGTCTGGGTCATCAGGTATTTTTTTGCACTTATCGAACAAATATACCAAAATTCTCTAAATGGTACAGTATTTGACAGACCAAAACGGAGGAAATAAAATAAGTTTATTGTTAGGGTTTATATACATTTTAATCTTGTTTGTTTGACCATACATGTTGATGTCAGTAGAGAGTCTAGGACAGGGAGAGCAGTCTGTCTGCCCCACAGCAGTTAGCCCCTGTGTGTCTGATGTTACCATATGGGAGAACACAAAATCACCAGCACTCCAAACAAATTTTTATAACAGAGTTATTGTGTAGTCAGGTCAAATGCATACCAAAGTTTTGGGGCCTCACAGGTTACCTTGCTCAAGGTGACATAGTGGCAATAACCCCATAAATCAACCATGTATAAATACCGTGGTAGCAGGGCCATCCCTTTAGGCCCCGTTCACATTGAGCGACTTATCGCGCGGTAATTCCCGCGATATCGCGGCAATTTACAGCGCGATATCGCTCTCCAATGCTTCTCAATGGGGCAAAGGGTCCTGCTGTCGCGGGTCGTGTGTCGCTACAGCAGGACCCTTTTTGGAGCGGATTTAGCCGCGATTCAAGCTTGCTCAATGCAAGCATTTGCGCGATATCGCGTGACAAATCACGCGATATCGCGCAACAAACGCGCGATTTGCGAACCGCTCAATGTGAACGGGGCCTAAATGGGCTGTTGCCTCAGGTAGCATCTCTTTGGGTCACAAGGGGGGCACCAGGCAGAGAGGCACGGCACAATGTTTGTAGTGTGCCTGCTGCCTCCTTACTGGCCAAATGGTCCCAGGTTGCTTAGATAGTTCTGTTTGTAACTAGTTAAAAGACACTATGTAGTCTGCAATACAGAAGGACTCATGGGCAGGGCCGGCCTTAGGGGTGTGCGAGCTGTGCGGCCGCACAGGGTGCCATAGCAACAAGGGCGCTGTGCGGCCGACACAGCTTATCCTGGGGGCTTCTCTCACCCTCACCACTGGCCATCCGATATGACAGCGCTCCCTCGTACGCCCCCCCCACCTTCGAGGGGGGGCGCAGGAGGGAGCGCTGCCTGCTGTCAGGATGGCGGAGCGGTGAGGGGGAGAGAAGCCTTGCCCGCAGCTTTCAGGATGGCCGAGCGGGGAGGAGAGAGGAGCCGCTGTCACCCTGTCTGTTTCAGGATGACAGCGGCTCTGTGCGTGGCAGAGCGGGGGATCGTTAAATATCAGTGATATTTACCGGTCCTCCATGTGAGAAGGACAAACACTGGAGCAATCGTCTGATTACTCCAGTGTTTGTAAATAACTGGGGACACATAGTACTATGTGTCCCCAGTTATGAATGAACAGGCTGTGATTTACATCGCAGCCTGTTCATTCAAGATTTCCTCAATGGGGAGAAGCACTCAGTACAGAGGCTCCTCCCCATTCAGAAACAGCTGATAGAGAAATATTTCCCAGGAGGCTCTGCTTGGCAGGAGGAGGGAGACTGGGTTGGTGAGGCTGGGCAGGCCCACTCCGGGAGAGCCCTGTGAAGACAGAGCTCTGTAACAGAGCTGTGTGGCTGACGCAGAGCAGACTTAGACCCTGTGTGAGTTGTCTAGGGGTGTGTAAGCAGACTGAAGAGCCTACAGATAGAGAAAGACTTCAGTCTGGTCTGCTCAGTGTCGTTTGACAATTGCCTCTGTGGGGCACCGTGTCACCGATACAGCGGGAATATCAGGGTCTGGACAAACGGAGCCTGTGCAGTGAGGGATCCAAAAAGGCTCAGCAATCCATGGGAGGCCTAGTGGTGTTTACAGAGAAAGTTCTTCAGCATCTTCCTGTGACCAAAGATCATCTTCAAGGGACAGTGGGTGACTTCAGGACCAGCAAAAATGTCGTCTTGAGAGAAAGGGGGGCACTCGTTTCTCGCTGACGGGCATCAAAGCTGCAAGACTGAGAGGCATTTGGCCATTTGTGTTATTTCAGCAGCACTATA
Source organism: Nanorana parkeri (assembly GCF_000935625.1). Classification (NCBI taxonomy): domain Eukaryota; kingdom Metazoa; phylum Chordata; class Amphibia; order Anura; family Dicroglossidae; genus Nanorana; species Nanorana parkeri. The sequence goes on from NW_017306458.1 coordinate 1,724,408, forward strand.
TGGGCCCCAATGATGGCAAGCCTAGACTATTGCTACTGGCAAATAGTATAGAGAGTTAGAGATTAATTGGGACTGGGACATTAGCAATCGAGTGCGCAAAGTCAAAGATAGCCTCTGAGATAGTTCAGTAGTGCATATCTCAACATACAGATAGCCACGGCTGCTCAGTGTCTGAATACCAAATGTATGTTGTTGAAAATAGTTTCTTCAATTATTGTGTTTCTTTTATGCAATGCTTGGCAAATATATATCAATTGCTTAGTAAAGTTGTTTACAACAATCTCTAAGGTGTGTTGGTGTGCTGTGGGTCCTGTTTTGGCGGTACATTTTGGCTTGGGGACAGAATTACCCGAGTTATTCTGGCGGCTCCTCCGGGGGTGAGCGCTACATACAAAAAATCTTCTTCAACAAAAAGTGCAAGGAAAAGGTGTTCACTGAAAACTGGATGATCTCTAAATCCACATAAAGCTATGAGAAAATACAAGCAGTGTGGGTCAAAAAAATATGTGTATATCTAATTCCCAAAACCCTTTAGTATGTCAATCCATCTGAGACAGAATTTTATTTTTCCATAACAGTATTGTAATCCTAAATAATATAAGATAACCAGCAGCTTGGGTCACTTTTATGATCTGCACATTTGGTACTAAAAAATATAACCTGCATTAGATCTCAGTCCAGCTAAACAGACGTTTATCTGGACCACAAATATGAGAGCTTGAATTTCCTGTATTGTGAAATAATCCAAACCACAGCATCAATATTAAAAGACACGGCTGACCTCCCAGCTTGGAGCTGCCAAATAGTGACTTTGATCAATGAGTTCTTGCACAATAATCTTGTTATTCACAGATGTGATAATAAAGGCGTATCTAAACCTAAAATCAAAATTGTTATATATTCAAGCTTACAAATCCTTAGATGTGTTGGTTGCATTAGTTTTTTTTTTTTTTCATGGAAGAATAGCTATAAGAAACTTATAGGGTTATTCACAAAGCTGCCAAAGGCAGCCGAGTGAATAACCGAGCCGTAGTGAAGTGAGCTGAACACCGTTCGGCTATTCACTACGGCTCAGTACTGCTGATTTCAGCCGAACAACAGCTGAAGTCAGCCGCACATCGACTGCACTGCGGTCAGCCGAACATGCTGTGCATGTTTGGCTGAGCCGAAGTGCAGAAGGACTTCAACTCAGCCAATGCAACAGATGGATCAGCTGAGTCGAAGCTCCGGTAGCTCACTCACTGCCGTTCGCCCCTATCCTATCCGCAGTAAGTGAATAGCCGAATGCCGCCGAGCAGCAATCGGCTCGGCTATTCTGCTTGGTACCTCCAGGTTACCGAGCACAATAGGAAATACTGAAAAAAGTTGAGAAACAAAAAAGGCAAAAAAAATGTTAAAAAATTTAAATATACAATACATTTTAAAAAATAAAGATTTTAAAAAACCCCAATTGGGTGGAGCTAGCTGTGACAGCTAGCTCCACCCAACTGTTTCCTATTGGCTGGCCCTTGCTAGAGTCTTCTAGCAGGTCCTGGCCAATGAATAACTACTGGGTGGAGCCGGCCATGATGTCACGGCTGGCTCTGCCCAGTTGTCATTGTTTAATGACAGTTCAGCATCCCCAGGTCATTTGGGGACACTGATCTGTCATTACAACTGGGCGGAGCCAGCCGTGAGATCACAGCTGGCTCTGCCCAGCTTTCATTTGCGAGGTGTATGGCCCGCTTCGGCTGACTCTTCGGCTCGGCTAAGCAGCTTAGCCGCCTTCAGGAGTTCTACGTGAATAGCCCGTACAGCAGCCCTTCGGTTTGACTGAACAGAAGGGCTCCCGCAACCGAAGCTAGCCGAAGGATCAGTGGAAGCTGCGCCTGAATCCTTCGGCAGCTTTGTGAATAGACCCCTTAGTATACATGTAAAAGTGCACATCTAATATAGGGCAGGTATGTTATGTATAATTATGCAATTTGAAGAGCGCGTATTACTTGGGTGTGTAGCAATGATTAAACTAGTATGCATCTACGTGTAGCGCCCTCTAGTATGTCGCTATCAAATTTAGTGTATATCTGGGCTGTAATCAGTCTAGATGCTGTTTATTCTGAGTTCTGCATTCTACAGGTGTCCAAATGCTTTGCTTGGGCCTCAGCGCGTGGCAGGTGTTGGGGGGCCTAGAAGCAAAAGATACTACTGGATATCTGGTATGCACCTCAGCAAGTGGCAGGTGCTGGGGGCCCAGAGACTTCAGATGCAGTTGAAAGAAAACCTGATGGAAGCTGGGCTGGAGGTGGAATCTACTTATCGAGGAGTGTCGCAGAGGAGCTGGTGAGAGCTACCGTCTGGAACCCTTTTGAGATCCCTCACCTTATTCCCAGGGCCTTTACTTAAGAGCAGCCAGTTGTTGCCTTAGAAGTCCAGAGATAGTTCTCTCTCAAGGTCCTGGACTATCCTGGCTGTTCTCTGTGCTACTGTATATTGCTGGTCGCTCTTAAAGGACCATTTTGCTACCAATTCTAGCCGTTGTTACGGGAGAATACAGAGTCCTCTGAATTAATATCCGGGTATCCTACAAATCCCAAACCCTCTCTCCTGTTTCATCCTGTGCAAATAAATACTGAAAAGACCCTATGACTTGAGCCTGTTCTGTTTCGGAGTGTCGGTGTTGCTAGATCTGAGAAAGGGGCCGGTGGCTGGCGGAAACAGGTAGGAGAACCCTAGTTCATCCAGCGGCTCCTTCGGGGGTGAGCGCTACATACGTAACAGGTGAATATAGTGAGATACCATAGTCTCTCATAATCGAGTAAACACAGCTGTGTAAGTGTAGAGATAGAGAATAAGAGAGGGGTGTAGAAAATGGTATGAAAGACTCAAACAGAAGATAAGAGTAGTGAGGGAATAAAGGGAAAGAACATGGAGAAAGGAGAGGAACAAGGGTACCCACCCTGAGAGCCACAGATATGGCCTTCAGCAATACTTGCAGATACCCAGGTATCGTGCAGGGCAGAATCGCTGGGAAAGTTAAGGGACATGTGCCGGGGATAGCGATCAGAATATCGGAAACACACCCACAGTCCCCAGGTGGAGTTTAATTGTTTCCTCTGCGTTTTTCAGGGAAACATTGAGGCCCTCCATCCTGTAGGTATCATTCACTTTGGAGAGCCAAAGCTGGATAGAGGGAGAATGGGGAGACTTCCATATTAGTGAAATGCAAGCCCTGGCAGCATTTATCAGATGGAGAGCAAGGGAGGATCTATATCTAGTCAGGGAGCGCCGGGGCAGGTGCAGTAAGCAGCCGGCCGAATTGTCGAACAGGTCTACCATGGTCAAGTATTGCACAACTTATCCTACCGTGGTCCAGAAGCTGCGTAATTTTGAGCAGTGCATTAGTTTTTTTCCCAATATTTTAATCAGGTGATCTGGCCAGAAAGTGTATTTTTTTTAAACTTCTATCAACAGACCAAGCTGTCCAGCAAAAGTGTCAGATAGACAGTTGAGACAAACCACTGAACACTGACAGGGGTGCTTACAATTGTCAGCTTTTATTAATTTATGTAAAACCTTTATCCCAAATGGAAACAAAACTGCTGCTGTAACTGTCTTAAAAAGTGTTAGCTGGAGTTTGTCTTTAATTTGTTAGCCAAGTCTATATAAATCTGCTACTGTATCTAACACTTCCCACCCCACAGGGTGATAATACTGCTGTCCAAGGGTGGCACTATTGCTCCTCCATGGAGTGGAGCCACCCTACGACAGGAAGTGTGTTAATGGCTGGATCACCAGATGCAAATAAAAGAAAAAAAGCCTTAAAAAAAATGAATGCAGCCACCTCATCTAAGGATTGGTAAGCTACAATATATGACATTTTTGTTTTTGGGCTTAGATACGCTTTAAGTCAGTAGAGACTCTAGGAACAAGGCCTTAGGGATGTAACAAATGTCAGAGTGTACTATAGTGCTGTGGCCAGAAACACTTGTGGAGTAACAATAAAAGTATAAATGTACCATGTTGGGTACAAGACTCTCAATATGTATCCTTCCTTAAAACAAGATAACCCAGCATGTGCATAATATTATTATTATTATACAGGATTTATATAGCGCCAACAGTTTGTGCAGCGCTTTACAATATAAGGAAGACATTACAATCACAATACAATTCAAGACAAGATGGTAAGGAGGATGGTAATATAAAAAAGGTACAATCTCACCCATGCAGTCAGTAAAGCGTGAGCAATGGTAGGTATAGAGGGGGTAAGCGAAGAATCTGTGCTGGTTGCGCCCAGATGTACACAAATATATTAGAAAGCTTAATATTAATATTATTTATTATATAATATTTATAATATTATAATTATCTTTGAAGGACTCCAGTCCAAGTAATTAACATAACCCCCTAAGACAAACAGTATATATTTAAATCCAGTGGACTCTCCAGTCGTTAAACCTTTAATCTGCAGAACAGTACAAATCATTATGCAGATGTATTCAAATAATGGTATCGAAAGATTTAGAGAAATGGAGGGTTAAAAAAAAATCACATATTTTCTACCATATTAGTAGGGATACAGGAGTTGGAAAACAGGAAGGTTGAAGTCAATTGACCAACAGCTAATGGGGGGAGTGGATGATCATTACTATTAATATTTTTTTAGTAGTAGGAGTCTGAAGAAGGGATCTAAGTCATCTCAAAAGCTTGCATCATAATAAGTCGTTAGCCAATAAAGGGTATCACTTTGATTCCAAACTTTGGATTCATCAATGGCTAACACTGTACAATACTTTACTACCCCCAAAATAAATAAAAATAGCACTTGTCCACTAGAGAGACCTAGATTCTCTAGTTTCTACAATACAGTATGGAGTTCACTTTCAGCAGCCGCTTGTGCAGTCCACTTCATCCTATTTAAAAGATTCTAGGCATTTCATACAGATTTTAAAGAATATTATTTATAATCCAGTATACATTTAACTACCGCTGATGTTAGTTCCTTCTATACAATTTTAGATCAAGTGCAAGGGCCATCACCAGTCACATTGATATTGCAACAGAGCTCCTACCTGAGCTACAAAAAAGTTTAAATTGGAATGATTATAATTTGGTTTAGATCATTTTTTGGGTGTTTGGAGGAAAATGTTATAAACAATAAAATGGATTAGCTTTGGGAGCAAAATTTGCTCTCAGTTTATAGCACTGCGCAAATTGACTAACCACTTTGCTCACTACCATAGTAAAAATCCGAAAGAGCTGCAATTTTGCAGCATTACAAAAGTTTTGAATTATTGCAGGGGTTTAATCTGAAAAAGGAAATGTCACAAAGGAAACTTAATGAAGAACTCCAGTGAAAGGTATTATTAAACCAAAATAAACTAGATAGTGATAGGTTAATTATATATAAGGTATCTGTAAGTCAAAGTAAGGGATTTAAAGATAACTGGCGATAGGCAGACAGATTGCTTGAATGCCATGTGTCTGGAAAGTCTCAGCTTTAGCTGTTGGGGGGCCGAGCTGAGTGATGTTGCTGGAGCTCAGCCCCAGGTCCCGAAGTCGTGGCACAAGGAGCGAGGAAGTTACGTTCTTTACACTTGCCAAGAAGTTTTTTGTCTCATCTGTTCAAAGGACATTCTCCCAGAAGCATTCTGATTTGTCAATATGCATTTTAGCAAATTCCATTTTGTTGTTCCATTTTTATGTTTTACTTTTAACAATGGAGTCCTCTTGGGTCTTCTTCCTTAAAGCCCAATGTCGCGCATAAAAAGATGGATGGTGCACTCGTACAATGATGTACCTTAACCTTGCAGTTTGCATGAAGTAATTAACCCTGGAGTTTTGTCACGGATCTGTCAGGATCCAGAGCACCTCCAGGTGGTGCTGGAGCCATGTCCTGCAGTTCCTGTGCTCGCCTGCGGGTGTCTCCAGCAGCCAGGGACTGTAAGGAACCTGCAGCTCCAGTACTCACCTGCGGGTGTGCCCCAGCTGTGACGGATCATCCCATCACCTGGTGCTTCCTGGGAGGGTATTTAGGCCCTAACTGCAGTCAGGATGCTGGCTCAGTATTTGCGTCGCCTGCACTTGAATGATTCCCATAAACCTGAAACCCTGCTTCCTGAAACCCTGCTTCCTGAAACCCTGCTTCCTATCTGCAGACCTGTCACCGACCCGGCTTGTTACCCGACCACTCTCTTGGATCCTGTTCCTGTACCGTGCTGCTGCCCTCCTGTTAACGACCCGGCTTGTACCTGACCACTCTTCTTTTATCCTGAGGCCTGCCATATATCTGCAGGCCTGTTACCCCTCCTTGTTGCTTCCCCCTGGCTGTAGGTGTGTGTTTGTCCCAACGGTGGGTTTATTATGTCACTGCTAAACCTGTGGGGAGTTGAGGGGGTTTGTAATTTTGTTGTTGTTGTGTAGCAAATAAACTGCATGCATAGAACCCTATCCTGTGTGGGCATATTAATTTGGTCATCCTGCGTGGGTACCTGTATGAGGTGTGAGGACGCCTGTGCATGGTACCCTGACAGGATCGGGGCTCACGGGTATGAATTGGAGTCAGGTATTGTAATATCTCCCGCAGATCCGGCCGTTCGGCGTCACGGACTCGAGGGGTAGCTCCGCCCCGGTCCGCCGACGTCACACGAGAACGCACCCCCCCCCACCGCGTCATAAGCCGCGAACTCAGACTAGTCTGGCGTTCCAACAACCCGAGGTGAACGCCAGACGTATGACACACACCTCCGCTACACATCCAAGAAAGGAGCTGCCCTAACAAGGTCCCGGACGCCCTGCCTGCACAGGACTTCTCAGAGCACCTCCAATACTCATCCTGTCTAACCTGCCAACAGCAAGTATCCACCCCTCTGGGCATGCTGCCCATTTGGGGAGTCATTTCATTATACTAAGCAACCTGGATTGTGTAGCATTGACTGCTTAGATAGGAGACTGCCTCCTCATACTTCTCTTAGTAGAAGTTAAACCTATGAACTGTTAATGAAGTGATATATGTGAAGTAACATATAACTCACCTTACCCTGCTGTGCATATGTGTTAAGTTCAATACCTCTGCATACTGTTCATATGTGATGTAACATATAGAAACCTCACACTGCCTTGCATATAGTACCACGTTCAGATCAATACCAACGCTAACTGTTATATGTGACGTAACATACTGCTGCCAACTACTTGTGTAACGAAGAAGTTGAATTCTCTTTGGACACCTTCTCCTCTAATCACCAGTGTGTGAGCTATCCCAACTCAGTGTAGTCAGTGTCATACTGGAAGACGGTACTATGATGCACTGAGATTGTTTGGCAATAGCAATTATTTGCCATCACGTCCTCTTGGGCCTGAGCACGCGAGATTGACCGTGACTCCGCAGCTGAGTTCCGTCTTCCTCCTCGTTAGGATATTACAGGTATGTGGACCCTTTCTACTACACTGGCAGGGACACTTAGAGAAAAGGGTGCAAACAGTGTAGGCTGACAACTCCCAGAGCTGGAGTACTAGCAGGGAATGGATCTGAGCAGCTGAATGAGGCAGTGGAAGTCAGCTTCAGCTGAAAGTTCAAGTACAAGGCAGGGTGCTGCAATGCTGAGTATTAGTATGGAGTCCCCAGGAGGTAGAATCTAAGGGCCAGCCGGTGTTCACCAGAGCTCCTGATGGTGGAGCTGGACTTGGCTGCGTGCTGAACCCAGGTCACAATCCCCAGGTTCACCCAACTCAGCTAGCAGCCAGCGAAAACTCAAAGTTCAGGATAGGCTGCGGACACAGGTACAGGGTACGAATGAAAGGTTAAGGACAGGCTGAAGACTAGGACTTCCAGGGACAAAGCAAAGCACAGGGCAGCCTGTAAACAGGGATTTCCAGGGACAAGCCAAAGGTTCGGTACACAGACAATTTTCCAGGAATTCAGGTTCAATCACAAATGTGGGGCTCGGCATCTAGCTTGGGAAAGCATTGCTCAGGCAGCGTGCAGTTCGCTGCCCTGGGTTTAAATAGAGACAGGAAGAGGGAGGATTCACAGGATTGGCCACAAGCGGTCTCCACTGATTGGCCGAGAAGCTGTATAAGAAACAGCAGCAGAGGTCGGCCGACGCCTAAAACTGCCAGACTGGTGCAAGTGTGAGTCAGGTTCCGAGTACATGCCTGGAAAACTACAAGCACCAGCACAGCATGCCTGCAGAACCAGGGGTAAGAGGTCTGTATATGCTTGTAGAACTACAAGTAACAGCTCAGCTGCAAGTCTGCATTTGAACTGTGACAAGTTTAACTTGTATATCTTTGTAAGTTTTCAATCTGGGGTCGTTTTTTCTCTTGCAGTCATGTCCAAAGAGTTTGGCTACACTCCTGCGAACCTTAAACTTCTTAATATTTGCAACTGTAGTCACAGGAATATTAAGTTGCTTGGAAATGGTCCTATAGCCTTTACATTTGACATGCTGGTTTATAATTTTCTTTCCAATCATCTCAAACAATTCTTTCCTTAGCAGAGTAGCTACTTTTCTCCACTTAAATAGGCTGCCCCTGCCCTCAAGGGCTTACAATTCAAGGTCCCTATCTCACAAGCATACATATGGGGCCAATTTAGACAGGATTAACCTACTAGCATGTCTTTTGTGTGTGGGAGGAAACCTATGCAAGCACTGGGAGAATATGCAAACTCCTTGCAGATAGTGTTCTGGCCAGGATTTCAACCAGGGACCACCAGTGCGGCAAGACAGAAGTCCTAACCACTACACCATTGTACTGCCCAATTCTTAGTGCAGGTTTCCTGATGGTGATAACAGCGGAACAAATCTGCATAATATATTTTGACATGGTCACCGATAGTCTCAATCAGAAACTGTGTTATATAGTGACAACACAGGCACTGAATCGGTAGATAAGGACATAGCATTGTAACCTTCAAACAGTGCTTGAACAAGTTTCTTCATGGCAGAATCACCAATAATTATTTTAATGAAATCTGCAAATGAAAAAATTTAAAAAGATACTTTTGAAATGAGAATTACATGTTAAATTTTATATGAAATGTTAACGATTTTGTTTACATATACTTTAATAACAGTATCCGGAGTCACTTACCCTTAATTGATGGAGGAATGTAGGGACAAGGGTTTGTTCTATTTGTCTTTAGTATCATGGTTTCACCAATATTCTTTTGATAGTATTGTAATACATGTTTATATTAAAGGTACTCCAAAACTAATTTGAATGGCTCCTGGCAAACTGAAACACATTCTCCTTAGAAAAGAGGTGCGTAAGAGGGGACTTGATTGCAATTTTCTAAATCATTCATGGGGGATGAAGCATCAGGAATAAAATGTTTAGACAACGCTGGGTATAGACGTGTCAAATTTCAGCCAGTTCATATTGAGCTGGCCAAAATTCGCACCGTGGGTGCTGCTGCCAGCACCCTTCTGCCCGGCATTCAGCTGCCAGCTGATCGAAGGAGCCAATTGGAAAATTCTTGGCTCCACAGAGCCAGCAGCCAATAGACACATGCATAGAAACAGGAAACATCGCTGCCCCCCCCACCCATCCCCACTAGCAGTAGAGGAAAAGGGCAGAGCACCTTAATTAGAACATCAGATGATCTATGTGCACTGTAAGTCTCCGCACTCTGCGTCACACCTCTGAACTCTGTACTGTGCGTCACACCGCTGACCTCTGTGTCACACCTCTGAACTTTATACTGTGCGTCACACCGCTGACCTCTGTACTGTGTCACAACACTGAGCTCCGCACTGTGCATCATACCTCCATACTCTGCATCACACTGCTGATCTCTGCACTCTGCGTCACACCGCTGACCACTGCACTCTGCGTTATTCCTGACCTCTGTACTCTGCGTTATTACTGACCTTTGTACTCTGCGATATTACTGACCTCTGTAGTCTGCGTCATTACTGACCTCTGTACTCTGCGTCATTACTGACCTCTGTATTCTGCGTCATTACTGACCTCTGTGCTCTGCGTTATTAATGACCTCTGCACTCTGCGTTATTATTGACCTCTGTACTCTGCGTTATTACTGATCTCTGTACTCTGCGATATTACTGTACTCTGCACGGTGCGTTAATACTGACCTCTGCATGCTGCGTTATTACTGACCTCTGTACTCTGCATTATTACTGACCTCTGTACTCTGCATTATTACTGACCTCTACGCTCTGTGTTGCACGGCTGACCTCTGCACTCCGAGTTACAACTGACCTCTGCAATTTAATTTTTCAAGGGGGGGATGTGGGGGACAGTGAGTGAGAACAGAGGGAAGATGTGGGAGCAGAGGGGATGTGAGGGACAGTTTCACCAGAGGGAAGATGTGGGAGCAGAGGGGATGTGGGGGACAGTGTGACCAGAGGGAAGATGTGGGAGCAGAGGGGCAGACCTTACTAATCAATTCTTTTGGTCAGCGTTCACTGAAGGATTTCAGAGCGCTGGCCCAAAGGATCTGAGTGCCGGCACAGAGACCCAGCTTTGCTGTCTGCATCCGACTGAGATGCAGACCGTGTAGCTGTTCCCGCAAGTCTGTGAGCGCGTGCCGGACTTGTCAGCTGGCTGTGGGCCACATAGTAGCGGCTTAGGGGCCGCAATTGGACCAGGGCCGGTCCTTTGAGACCCCTTATGAGACCCCTGCCTTAGACTGTAACTGCTAACAAGCAAGGCCTTCAAATGTTTGTGTTGTTATTGTTTATTTATGACATTGTATGTTAAGTGTATATCCTACAGTTTGCTCTGATGGATCTATATAATAATACTGTTGGTCAGGAGGGGGTTAAGAAACAGATTATTTTTCTAGGCAGCAGAAAGGTTTTGCAGTACCTCAGCAGAAATTTGAGAATGTTTTTAAGTAACTTTCCAGTGATACACCCCCACTGGCATAAGCAGCGCTGTCACACTGTGCTCCTTTAAACCATTTAGGGACACGTTAAGCCCTCGGGCCCACACATACATAACCGTGTGTATACTTTAGCTGTGTCACTGCTGTGGGTCATATTCCTTATTTCGAGTCCACCGATAACCAGCTGTGATTTCTGCAGCATGGAGGCTCAAGTGATTAGAACAAGCAAGGAGTGGTGACGGGGGGTGTAGGGTTGTTTGTACAGGCCTTGACATTTTACATGGAATTATTGCAATCTTCATCAGCTCTATTTTAAGCCGGTTACAGGAAAGTAAATACATCAATGATCATTTAAACATTAATGGATGGTGCATTGGTGATGCAGAGCATTTATATACTGATATAATCATCTGGGAAACAGAAAACTGTCATAGATAAAATGTCATTATTTCGTAGTGATAGCTGCACCTATATGATTATATTATGCAAGGTTTTTACAGGGTTTCTTAGGTTTACCAGCTACCCGTTATTAGCAGGCATGTAATATTTTCATGATTTTTATTATTAATAATAATAATAATACGGCATGCCCCAAATAGTTTACACTTTCAGAATCTATCATGCACCTACCCATACCCTTATAACCCAAGGCCAGCTTGTGCAAAAAGGCATCTGATTAATAAGGAACATCACCCAGAGACCCACCCACTCCATGATCCAGTGTTCGTCCTCTTGCACGTTGGAAGGGAAGATGCAAAAGGGAGATCCTGAGCCCAGATTTGTTCTTCAAAAGAAAACCCGAGAAAGACATGGAGGCTGTCATTGCTTGTTCTCATTCTAAAAATGCTGGTTTCCTGGATTTTCATGTTTACCCTCTTGCTTCAATACTTTTTGTCCCTTACCTGGAACATGCAAAAAAGGATGTCTGATTTTACTTTGTCTTTACACATATACAAACTCATTCCAGGTCAGTAACTCAAACCTTACTAAACCCAAGGGGTCAGTAAACTTCAGAAGGGGTGTGGTGATGGCAGCCTCTATATGTCTCCCAGAAAGGTTTGCTTTAATGAGCCAATAACACCCTCTTCTTTAGCTGACATAGCAGTTAAATACACTATTTGTAAACAGATACATCTGCGCTTCTGGAGAGAGGTGGTAGTTAGAATAAATGGATTAATAAAATATGTGTGAATAAATATAATAAAAATGTACTAAAACCCGAAGCTGCTCTAAAAAGGGATAAAACCTAGTATGATCGAAAAAAACAAAGCGCTAAGGGTAAATAAATGGAATGGATTTTTTTGTTATAATTGTCTAGTGCACCATGGTTAGAGTGTTTTTGTTTATTTGTAGTGAGTTCTGTTTCACACACTTTATTAGTTTTTAGACTGGCCTCGCCAGAAAACATATTGTTCACCTTTTGCACATTTATTTACCCTTAGCGCTTTGTTTTTTTCGATAAATACACTATTTACCTATTTATATGAGAGTCTTTGCAGCAATTCTTGTGATCCAGTCATGACATCACAGCTACACCCTTGATCTTTGGTATAGCAGTAGCACAGCTTGGTCAAAAGCATACACGCAAGCTGCTTATTGGACAGTAAAGGAGTAGCAGCACACTGGTAAGGCCATCATTCATTTTACCTTCCTATTGCCAGCATGTTCCCTGTCAGTGCATGTGTAACATTTCATAGCTTTGCAGGAGGGATCAGGTAGCTTTCAAAGTGCGTGAATCATTTATACTAAACCCAAAGCAAAAAGAAAAAAACTGATAAAATATGAAACAAACTCATTACTGCAGATCTCTTACTAAGAACAATTGGTGTTAGGAGATATATCTAGATGTCCACCTAAATGGTCAACATTTAGCAAGTCATATTCATTTTTTTGTAAGGAGAAAGGGAATGATCTCTTCACCTAGTGAGAGATTGTTTTCCAACATTTTACGCAATATCAAGCTCTGAAAACACTTTTGGTCATTTTGATTATTAACCCTTGCACAGCTTGATCATTTCAAGCTATGTCTAAATCAGGCACATTCCTTACAGATATTAGGTCATGTAAGGCTATGATGCAGAACAGGATTGTTTTTCTTGTGCTGTTAGACCGAATTGAACGCAGGCATTTCCGAGGACAAACATGTCCAGGGACACATTTTAGAGCCCTAGAGCTCAAGGGTAGTCAGCAGTTTTGCTAAAAAGGAAACACCACATGCATATACCAAGAATGTATTTATAATATTGTTGCCCTAGGCACAAATGAATGATGGCACCCTTTCAAACAAGCCGAGCCTGTACATACGCTGCCCTCTCATTCGGTATGAGCCTGGTTCTTTTTTTCCCCAATAAAATTGTATTCAATGTTGAATTCCAAACAAATAACAACCATAGAAAAACAATCATATAAACAAAAAAAAATATATAGATTGGATGAAACCGAGGTTCTTATCACAACTGGTATGGCAGGGTAATACTTTATGACTTTACACCCCCAGAGGTCTTGTGAAGATAATAGGACAAAAATAAACAAGTGTGGTTGAGGGTATATGGACAATGTTGTGTAGCAAGTTAACAAATCAGGTGGAACCCCCACCTCCGGGAGCAAGAATGGGCTCAATACCAAGGTCTCCAAAGGCAACCAGATGATCAAGATCAAGCCAGCTTGCCTATGACTATCCAAGTCATAGGCAAGTTCTGGGGCACTCAGCTGGGTGAAAACAGAATGTGGAAGCTCCCGAAGCCCTGATGTGCCTGGTTCTTATGCTGACCCACTTGTTCCAATATTCTAAATCTCTGATCTGGAACAAGTATGCAGATAACCACTTCTGACACTTGGACAAGTTAACAAGCCTTGCCCAATTATCTTTGTTTTCCCCCTGATAAGCCAGCACTGAAGGTATCTGCAGCGTGCTATACACTTCGCTCCATAGGCCTTGGATCAAATGATTGTCTTTTGTGGCCATTTGTCTCCAAGGATGTGCTGGCTGGCACAGATGTACAGGTGGACCCACCCTCTACCATCTTGCCCACGAGATCACGAGATTTGCTGTGGACAGGAAACGCTATGTACAATACAGCTATGGGTAGGCAGTTTGCATGTAATTGAACAGCCTCTGATTACCTGCGGATGATCACAACTAGGCGCAAACAGTCTTCCAGCTCCCGTCTGCAGTAGATCGCATGAGTCTCACAGTGGAATTCGTGAGACTCATGTGATTGGCGCCATTGACAAGTGTTAATGAGATTCAACAGAGCGGGTTCTGAAACTTTGCAGCAACCCACCCATTCATCCTCATCGTTCTAATGTCCAGTTTTACCTCACTGACCTAGGCATAGAACCACAACTGCAACATACTAAGAACCTTGGATATAACTGTACAAGAAAAAAAAAATCACTCTGTTTAGCGCCAATTATTTTCGCTTATTGTATTTTCTTACACATACAAAAATTAACAGGAGAACACATTTAAACCTCCCAAACTCCATAAGTTCTAAAAGTGGAGATCCTGTAGAATAAATTGGTGGTAGATTTTTTTATGTAACACAATATTTGTACTATTGTTTGTGAAATCTATATTTTCAGTGTATTTTCCCATGAAATGGGATAAACTACAGTACCCAAATTGTCCATAGACAACATTTTAAAGGCTTTTACAGGTCATCAATTTAGAGTTAAGTTTGACTGATGGGCCTAGAATTATTGCTTTTTCCTCTATGTGCACGGCACAATTGTTGTTTTCATTGGTGTGCACACACCCGACACACGTTTGCATTTGTATGTGTGTGTACATGGGATTAATGGGGTTTGTAAAAAAAAAAAAAAAGTGGGTGTTTTTTCTTTATTTTTTTAACTGAATTTTTTTTACACCTTTTTTACTTAAATGTATTGCTATTACAAAGGGGGTGATGGCCCCCCTTAAGGAGACATTAGGGATCAGCATACTTCACAGGGGAGATCAGTGAAGAGAAGTCATTGTTCTCTGGCTGCCTGACCCCACCATGGACGTCTTGGGTACCCAGGAGGGACAGACAAGCCTGGGACATGGCAGGGAGTGGGAGCTTCATCTGTCTATACATATAGTAGTATTTGGGAACCACTTCTATTAGAAAAGCAAACGATTGCTAGAAAAAAATGGGAAAAGACTCTCAGCTGCTACACTTGCAGCACATTTGTTTACATGCCGGTATGGCCACCACAGTCATAGTTTTGTCAGCAGCAGTGAAAGGGTTAAAGCACATCTTTACTTGTATAGCTGGCCTTCAGTTACATGGCTGTCTTTGGGCTCTATACGTTGGGCCACTGACAAATGAAAAGCAAATGCAACATTGGGGAAAGTCAAAACACTTTATATCTATCTTTTTCTGTGTGAGTGACTCGGAACATTTTGAAGCTACAAACAAGCATTTCGCTTTCTTAGCAGTGACAATGCGCATATACAGTATCTATCATGACAGGTTTTCTTAGTAATTACACTAAGCACCTGAGAGCTCTCTCAATTGTGCAGCAAGTCCATACTGAAACTTTGCTTAGGCTAGATATACTGTACATGTCTAGTTTTTCCTTGTTTAGCCCTTGGAATCAATAGATTCCTCCATCCATGCTGGGTGGTGCTTCTAGGGCTGCCCACAGCTCGATTTTTGGCCAATTAAGCAGGAATCAGATGAAATTCAAGCCACATATGGCTAGCTTTAGAAGGTGTTAAAGACAGATGGGTACAGCGTGACAGCCAGGCAACTAGTATTTGTAAAGGGAGAGATCAGTTAAGGCAGACCAGTATAAGTTTCCTTTAATTCCAGGTTGATGTTTATTATCCTTGCACATTGTAGTTTATAATCCTTACAGATTGTAGTTTATTATCCTTACACATTGTAGTCTATTATCCTTAGAGATTGTAATGTATTATCCTTACACATTGTAGTTTATTATCCTTACACATTGTAGTTTATTATCCTTACACATTGTAGTCTTTATCCTTAGAGATTGTAATGTACTATCCTTACACATTGTAGTTTATTATCCTTACACATTGTAATATATTATCCTTACACATTGTAGTTTATTATCCTTACTCATTGTAGTTTATTATCCTTACACATTGTAGTCTATTATCCTTACAGATTGTAGTTCAGTATCCTTACACATTGTAGTCTATTATCCTTACAGATTGTAGTTCAGTATCCTTACACATTGTAGTCTATTATCCTTACAGATTGTAGTTTATAATCCTTACAGATTGTAGTCTATTATCTTTACAGATTGTAGTTTATAATCCTTAGGCATTATAGTTTATTATCCTTACACATTGTAGTCTATTATCCTTACAAATTGTAGTATATTATGCTTACACATTGTAGTTTAATAACCTTACACATTGTAGTTTAATATCCTTACACATTATAGTTTATTATCCTTGCACATTGTAGTTTATAATCTTTACAGATTGTAGTTCATTATCCTTATACATTGTAGTTTAGTATTCTTGCACATTGTAATGATTCTCCTTACCTGTCCTGGATAAAGACAACCTGAAACATTGGAACTGTTGGAGTAGAACTATAAATGTTAGCACAATCTGCCATCTAGAGACTTATTTATCACCAGCTGATGAAAAACTTTGGAGTTCATACAGTACATCTAGTATGTAATATGATGAAGCTGCACATTTACAAAGTTCCTACATTATACAGTCTACACTGAAACGTAAAATGTTCTGTTGCAATCTACATAAAGATAATTGGAATAATGAGCATCCCGTGAGTGATAAAGAACAAAGTGGACCATTGAAGCTTGGCATCCTCCTCGCTCAATTCCCTCCCCCACACAGCTCCTCAGGTGGCCTTGGTGAGCCTTTGAGGTCATACTCACTGGGATTTTGGAGCAGAATGTTCTTGCTTTAAATAAACCCTTTTGTTCAATCCTCTGAATTTCCCCCCCCCCCCATCACAAATTCCATTACGTATTTCCACCCTATGTGGTGGGGAGGAAGGGCAGGCTGTGGAGGTGGGGGGGCGGGGGGTGTTAGCTATACCTGTTTAGTTGCTTAATCAGCCAAAGACAGCTAAATTAAAGTCAACCCATTCACTGCCTGACTTTGCTTATTACCGTAAAAGCTTACATTTAATTTGAAGCCTCTAACTTAAATTACAATGTGTACTTTATTATTTTTACGACTGACAGCTGATTCCATGGATTGTAGCATACTTACTTGACACATGGGGGCCTCAAGTGTCGCCCATTATGTGCAAAGAGTTGCACATAATTTTATGCTAATGTAATGCTACAGAAAGCTGTCAGAGACAGCAGACATGTAACAGCAGAGGGTTAGAGAGTACAGGCATGCTACAAGAGATGGTCAAACTGTGATCGCACAATAGGAAATGTTGGAGAAATGCTTCAGGTTATACACTGGAGACATGTTACATGTGACTGCGAGAAATCATAACCCCTTTAGAAATCAGTGCCTATAAATATTTGGCACCATATTTGATATTATGGCTTTCTCTGATTAATAGACAATAACTTTTTTCCAGCTTTTATTTTGTAGCTTTTATAAATAAGTCCCTGAATGAAGCATTTCTACTACAATGCATAATGATCCCACCAGTTTGTGATCTCTTGAGTGATGGACGCCTCATCAAGCTTTTTGGGTATAGTCTGGTAAATGAACGTTGTCACATAGACAATACTCGAGATACCGATACTATTTTTTGTTATCCTTCTAAACATAAACATTTCTACAAATGTTTGGCCATTGTACATTTAACAGTATATTTTACATACTTTGTCTTTGTGAAGGAGCATGCTTTTTATAAATGTTTTTTATTGTGCTTGTGATGATTTGTTGAAGTCACTGCAGTGTTTTGGAGAAGCTTTTGCTATCTATGATTTGTTACCTGGCTGTGGGATGGGTGTGTTTGGTAAAAACATTTTAATTAATTCAGATTTTGAATATTTAATTTGAACTGCAGAAGATTCAAGCTAAAAAGGAGGCATGACCCACATATCCTGCAAAAAGCCACAAAAGCTGTATGTAACAACTGATGATATACAAGTGGCAAATTGTACATATATAATGATGTAGCGCTCACCCAGAAGGAGCCATCAGAATAACCCGTGTCATCACCAGTTGCCAGGGGGTTTGGTCTTCAGCTGCCCAGTTAGCATTTAACCAACCTCTTCCGGTGCCCACAAAGCTGATATCCCTCCAGAAGTATAATGCTGAATAACTTTTATTAACATCTTCACACTGGGGAAAGAGGGTATAGGGGCCTAGACATCCAGGGTATAACAGACATACTGGGGGTGATTTACTAACCTAAACACACGCACGCACTAGGTGCGTGTGATTTTTACACAGCAAAACATATTTATCAACCAAAAAGTCTCTAAAAGGATATTTCCACTAATGCCATATATGGAAAAATCATGCACATGATGCATATATAATGCTGCTTCACAGTTTAGACAAAAATGGTTAGCTCATGCATTTACATTCCTGCATTCATCAACGCAAGCAACACAATGTAGAGCTAATTTACACAACATCACCTTGCAATTCATGCAAGGCTTTGCACAACACACCTGCTGGGTGTGTACACACTACAAAGGTGTTTAGATTTCACCAATAGATCATGCTGGGAGGGAACACACTACAGAGGTGTATACTTGTTCGTGGCGTGTTTTTAAGGTTAGTAAATCAACCCCACTGTATCTGTACAAAATAAGTCAAGGAAGCTGGACTTGCTGTATTTTTCTTAAAGACGTTTCACTGGACATCTGACCAGCTTTCTCAATTCAGAATGACTTGTACAAAAATTCTCTGGGAATAAATATAGTGAATGTTGCTCCAATCCACATAATCGGTTAGTCGCAACCAGGTGTTGATTGCATTTGTAAATTGGAGCTAGGAGGTGTTATTAACCTGCCCAGAGAGAGGTATTAAAACAGCATTATATGTGGCAGACAATAGATGTCTCACCAACCCCGCCTCCTCACCTCTATTCAAGCTTGGCTTCTCCATTTTTACATAAATGGCCTCTTTCACACATCTTTTTAACCAGTCCTCCTCCATGATTAGGATGCATACTTGACTGTCTTCAAAGGAATGACCTTTTTTCTTTAGATGTAGGTACACTGCCAAATCCTGACCAGAGGGTTTGGCTCTTCTATTCTGCGCCATACACTGGTGTAGCTGCTGTTTTGTTTTACCGACATACAATTCTGAGCACTCCTCACTGCACTGGACTGCATACACAATGTTGTTCATCTTGTGTTTTGGCATTGGGTCTTTTGGGTGAACCAGTTGTTGCCTCAGCGTATTGCTGGGTTTAAAGCAGACAGGGATGTGATGTTTTTTAAAAACCCTTCTGAGTTTCTCAGACACCCCAGCTACATATGGGATGACCAAATTCTTCAGTTTGTCATGCTTTTCACCTTCACTGGTACATTTGGCATGCTTTCCTCTTCTTTCTGTTTTGACAAAAGCCCATTGTAACAGTGCTTTGTTCAGCTTTAATGTGTACCTGTTCTCAGATCCAAGGATTGGTTAATTAAATACTATTAGAAAAGAATTTGAGATTATCAAAAGTGTTTACCTTTCCTTCATTCAGTGCCTGCTAGCTTTATTAGGTGTTTTCAAATCTAATATAACTTTATACTTTTAGCAAAGTAAAAAGGAAAATGTTTCCACTCTCATGACTGAAGCGAGAATAAGCTTTAGCAGAAGGGTGAATGCAGTTGAAATAAGGCTTACTGACCTGGCCAGATGGAATTGGCTCTGTTGTTAGGACATATGCCTTATGTGAGTGGCAGTGAAAGGGTTAAGGGTTTTTCTCATCTTACTGAAAATCACTACAGATTAGTGATGAGCCTGGGCTTGGTGTCATCCCAGTCCGCCTGAGTTTGCACATGCCTGTGTAGCCCCTACCACCGTTAGTAAAGTGGCTACTAGAAATTTAGTGATTTCCAGAGCTGTAGTCAGTCTGGCTAAATTATAGTTGCCATTTATTTGGTTCATTTCAAGTGTTCCGACATTGATTGTACCTGTCTGAGTGGAGTGTGATTCTGCTGCAGTATGGGACAACCAATGGGGGACAATGTGAGTGTGTGTGCAGTCCACTTATTCAATAACAACACAGTGAGTTATCTCTTTGCAAAGTGACTGTATCACCTTATTAACTGTTTCCTCTCCCCGCTCTCTCTTGCTGTTTTTCTTTTGCCAATTTTTATAAATGTTTTCTATTAATACAATTTTTCTTTGTTCCATTAATTTTATTTGTTAGTTTTTTGTAGTGTAGACAATAAAACCAGTACAAGAAAAAAATAAACAAAAGCCTTTATTTCATTTGGAAATAAATGAAGGCCCATGTATATCTTTATGATGTGCACTAAGCCATGCACACTATTGAGCGTTATGATGAGTGTTGCTCCTTCATTTGAATAGGTTTCACAATGCACTAAAAGCACCAAAAAAGGTGACACTGCAATACATTTTTGAAGACCATATTTTTAAAGAAAACCCAGTTCGTGCCTCAAAAAACATTATGAGGGTTATTCATTTAGAAGCCAAAGGATCTAGCCATAGCTTCGGCTCATCCTTCGGCTCACTTCAGCCGCCGGAAGGGCTGCTGTAAGGCTATTCACAACAACCCGTACAGCAGCCGAACGCAGATGCTTCAGCTCGGTTGAGCCGTAGTCACAGCCGAAGCAGGGAGAATGGTCTATGTCACGGCTGGCTCCTCTCACTTGTTGTCATTCAATGACCGACCAGCGTCCTCAGGTTATTTGATGACCTTGGGCTGTCATTAAGTGACTACAACTGGGCAAAGTCAGCCGTGACATCATGGCCGACTCCGTTTATTTGTTTTGACAGGTGCCAGACAAATGTGAACAGTTGATTGTATATATTTTGCCGGCATCTGTCAGAATCTTCATTCTGCAGCGGGAGTTCATAGCGTGCGGTTGGGTCGGCGGCTGGTAAATACCCCTTACTCATTCACAAAGGGGGGGGCGCATCTGGGTGCCCCTTTATTAAAGGGGTACCCCGATACAAATAAGCCCCCCTGCCCGCATACCCCCACAACCAACGCCCCAGGGCTTGTGAGGAAGAGGCCCTTGTCCCCATCGGCACAGAGACAAGGTTCCAGGGAAAAGAACCCTCCCAGTGCCGAGGGCATGTTGCCTGGTATGGCAAGGGGGGGGGGGGTGCGCTTGCCCCCCCCCCCTCCCCCTTTTCCTGCCCTGCCAGGCCTATGCTCGAATTAAGGGTCTGATTGGAAGTTTTAGGGGGCCCCACGTTTCCCCCCCATTTTTGGGGGTGGGGTTCCTCCTTAAAATTCCTACCAGACCTAAAGTGCCTGGTTAAAGGACCTGGTATGACTTTGGGGGGAACCCTGCACATTTTTTTAAAACTTGGGGTCCCTCCTAACATTCCTACCAGACCTTAAGGGGAGGGGGCCGCACACTGTTTTAAAAAAAAACATATTTCCTTTACATTTTTTAAATTATTTTCTTAACAGTTATTTTTCTTTTTTCAAAATTATTTTTTTCTTTTTTCTTTTTTTTAAATATTTTGTTATATTTTTTTTATAACTTGGAGGTATGGAGCAGAATAATCGAGCCAAAGGCTGCTCAGCGGCATTTGGCTATTCTCTCACTGCCGTTCGGCCCCTTTGAGAATAGGGTCAAACGGCAGCGAGTGAACTGTCGGAGGTTCGGCTCAGCCGATCCAGATGTTGGATCGGCTTAGTCGAATGGCTTCTTCATTTCGGCTCAGCCGAACATGCAGAGCTTGTTCAGCTAACAGAAGCCAGCTAAAGCCAGCCGTTGTACAGCTGATTGTAGCCGATGTACGGCTGAAATCAGCCATGCCGTGCCGAAGTAAATAGCCGAACGCCTAGCTGTTGACATTTTGCCTCATAATGTTTTTTTCTTCTGGTTTCCCAAAGTGTTTTTTCCACATATATCACAGAATTGGTTTATGTCTTTTCAAATGTATCTAATAAATATGTTTCCAAACCCATCTTCTCAATTGTCTGAATGTCTTGCCAACTTACAACTTGGGCAAGAACATTTTGCAATATATATTAGGCTAGTTGTACTGCAGTTCATAAAAGAGTCTATTTGTACTGTGGAATCATCCTTTGGACTTTTACATTCTTTAATTGTAGGCATGTACAGTGTTTACATGCAATGACCACAGTGATATGACCCTTTAGGTGGTCTCGATAACCAGTTTTTATCTTCCTCTTTTTTTCTTTTTACTTCTGGTCTGTAGATGACTGTGTACCAATCTATAACGTAAATTTCTCCCTCTTTGGTATGTTATATATAATTAATAGCCCTAAAGTTGAAATGTAAAAGTGGCTCAGGAGCTCAACCTTTTAATCCCTCCTTAACCCTTAGTTAACCATAGTTAGTTTTTATTATTAACTCCCCTTTTTCCCTAAGCACCCATTTATGTCTCTGCAGTGCATTAACGTGCATTTAATTAAGACAGACCATTCAGATGAATGGACTTCCTAATGCACCAAAATAGGTGCATGCACTATTTTTAGTAATGCAGCACACCACAGGGGTAGTATAGTGTGTTGTGGTAAGGTGCAACCCAAGTATATTGTAGTCAGTGGCATAACTAGAACCTTCAAGGCCCCGGTGCAAGAAACCATGAAGGGCCTTCCCAACCCCCCATCGCCATGGCACCATGTGGTTAACAGGAAGGCTTTTGACTTGCGCAGAAAGCGCGGGACCTCAGGCAGCCGCTTCAGTCTCAGACCACCACTGTCACTTTCTTCCGTGTCCCGGCGGCCAGGGGGTGGGACTAAGCGGAGCGGGTCCTCTCCCCATACAGCAGAATATGTTGCCTGGCAGTGCCTGCAGCACATTCTTTGCTGGGCGGCTGACAGTGACAGATCAGGAGCGGCACTATCGTGGGGGGGGGATGAGGGAGCAGCAGGCCCTCTTGTTCCTCTTTGGGCCCCCCCCAACAGTCGGAACACCAGGGCCCAGTCGCAATTGCGACCCTGGTAGTTCCGCCAGTGATTGTAGTGCTGTTCAGAATAAATAGTGATGCAGTGCACCAATTGCACCAACACACTGAGTTGCTGTGGGCTTTACCACAATGCAATTTTTTTGCCTTTTGTTATTGCTAGTATGTAAACATTCTACATTTGTTTTACAAATTGCAATAGGGTGACATTATCCGAACAGGAATACACAGAAATCTAAAGGTGAGCAATCGCACAAAAGCCAAAGTTAAAATGCAAACATTTTACATTTGTATTAGTTTTTGTAGTGCTAAAAACATAGTTGTACCATAATCATAATTTTTGTGTCTTTATAAAAAGTACAAATCAAAATAAAAGATGTACAGCTGAGTTATAAATTACTTTCCAGATGCAAAAACATAATTTGGTTGCAATAATTGTAATAAAAATCTGACTCTGTATTAACATGCTTATTATGACTAAAACACACTGGTTTAACCACATTGCAACACCTTCCCTCATTCAGTCTGGTTTTCTAATGACCAAAAGGTGGAAACCCTAGGCTTGGCATACAGCACCATTTCTGCATCCTGCATCATCCTGACCAATGTACGTTTGGATGTGCAAGTTCTATGCATCTCAGTTCTGGAGCAAAGGGGGAGGAGCACTTTGGCATCCTCACCTTGTCATTCCACTTGGTACTATGCAAGATGCACAGTCCTTATAGTGCATACATAAGAGGCAGTTCTGTGGCCAACATGGCTTCTTTTATAAGAAAGATCATAGAATCTGGTTATTTGGGATAGAATCCCTGTCAGATATTCTGCATAATGGGCCATTGCTGTCTAAAAAAGTAGGAGCAAAACTATTGTAGGACACCTAATTCCAGGAAATTCTCACTGCTCCTTCGCATTTCTGTTCTTTGTCTTTGTGTATGGAGTTTAAGCTTAATGTTGCTTTGTGTAGTAACATTACAAAACAAGTCACCTTATGTTAAGGATTAAACACAAAAAAATACTGAAATTAATGGGATTAGAGATCTGTCTACCAATGACAAACCCATAAAACTTTTCTCTGACTCAAATGACAACCTTTTTCTATGTAGAAAAGAGAACACAAGTAAAAAATACAATTCAGTTTTGGGTACCTTTACACATTAAACTGTATGACAAGCCAAAAACTTCTTGCCCTGCTGACGTTTACCAGGCAGGCAGTGGAAACTCAAAAACAGCAATGAAGACAGGCAGAAAATGCTTTTCTTAAGCAAAGTAGGTAAAGGCTAGAATCCCTGTCAGATATTTATTTTGGTCCGTGTCTCTGTTGCAGATTTTACTCATATTTCCTGTCTGGTGAAACCATTGTTAACAGCAAGGCAAAGACTTGAGGGCAAATCTCTCTAATGAAACCCTACAGCAAAACCTATTATGAGTTCTACTGTAATTCTTCCCTAATCTATCCAAAACGAGAAAAAAAACATTTTGGCTTGACATATACTTTAATATTTTCTATTCTGATGAGTATATATGCATTAGAGATTCTTTGGACAAGATCATTAAAGCTTCTGAAGTTAAAGGAAAATGTCTTACTAACCTGGTATAATGTGGGGTCTTCATCTACAAGAATAGAAGAAGAAAAAATGTAAGAATTAATAACTTATTTGTTTTGTGTGCTGCACCATTTTCTCCCATGACATGCTTACACCATCTTATTCTCTTTCCACATCTGTCCTGTTTTTTCCATTTTATTTTCTCACAATATCTGTCCCATTTCTTCATTTTTTCCCCCTTACCACCTCTGTCCTCTCTCTGTTCGATCCTCTTCATATGTCCAGATTCCTCCGTTACATACGCTCACTACATCTCTTCTGTCCTCTTCATTTTACTCCATCACCACATATGTCCCGATTCCTCCATTACATACCTTCACTTCATCATTCCTGTTCTCTTAATTTTACTCCCTCATTACATCTGTCCTGATTCCTCCATTACATACCCTCACTAGATCTCTTCTGTCCTCGTCATTTCCCTCCTTCACCACATTTGTTCTCATTCTTCCATTACAGACCCTCACTAAAGCTCTCCTGTCCTTCTCATTTCACTCCACCACATTTGTCCTGCATTTTCCATTACAGACCCTCACTATATCTTTCCTGTTCTATTCATTTCACTCCTTTACCACATTTGTCCTTATTCTTTCATTACATACCCTCACTACATCTTTCGTGTCCTCTTCTCTTCACTCCTTCACCACATCTATCCTGATTCCTTCAATACATGCCCTTGCTACATATCTCCTGTCCTCATCATGTCACTCATCACCACATCTGTCCTGATTCTTCCATTACAGACCCTCGCTACATATCTCCTGTCCTCATCATGTCACTCCATCACCACATCTGTCCTGATTCTTCCCTTACAGACCCTCACTATATCTCTCCTGTCCTCTTCATTTCACTCTATCATTACAATGGTACCAATTCCTCCATTACATACCCTCACTACAGATCTCTTGTCCTCTTCATTGCATTCCATAATCACATCTGTCTTGATTCCTCTATTACATACCCTCACCACATCTCTCCTGTACTCTTCATGTCACCCCATCACCACATCTGTCCATATTTCACCATTACATATCCCCAATACATTTCTCCTGTTTCTTAATTTTACTCCCTCACCACATGTGTCATTATTCCTCCCTTACCTACCCTCACTACATCTCTCCTGTCCTCTTCATTTCACTCCCTCACCACATCTGTCTAGCTTTCTCCATGTCTTTCCTTCACCACATCTGTCCTTTCCCCTATTTCATATCATCATCATCATCATCATCATCATCATCATCATCATCATCATCATCATCATCATCATATCTGTTGTGTTCCCTCTATTTAATTCCCTCCACTTTGTTCTCTCGCCACATCTGCCATTCTTCCATTTTATTCCCTTACTACTTTTTCCTGTCCTCCCATTTCATTCCCTCACCACATCTGTCTGGAATCCTCTACTATATTTTCTTCCTTCATCTGTTCTGTCCCTTTCATTTGATTGCCCCACCACATTTGTCCTGTTGCCTATTACCATATCTGTTCAGTCCTCACCTTTTGATTCTTTAACTGCTTCTGCAATCTCCTCTTTATTTTGTTCACTGACTACATCTGTCCTGAACTTCTCCATTTCATGCTCTTTCCACTTTTATCCTGTCACCTTCCTCTTCATCTTCTCACCACATATGTCTCTTTTTTTCTCCCCATCCTCATTCTTTCCTAAAGTCTTTTGTTATCTCCCATGAGTTGTCTATATTTAATCTCTACCACAAACAATGCAAACATTGACTGAATTTCTTTGTTGACCTGATACGCAATTCCTATTTATCATATTTGGTATGATATTATAGTCTCTAAACTGTGGTAACTGTCTTATCTTTAAAGTAATAACACAGCGCTAAAAGGTGAGTGAGATAACACTAATATGAATGAGAATATAACTAAATCCTCATATTTATATCATAGGAGTGCCTGCTAGTGTTCGGTCTGCTGTCGGGGGAATTTGAGGGAATCGGAATGGGGAGATTAGAAGTCCTTCCCTTCTGAGTGATTATATTATATATACTCACCAACTCTGGTGAGTACCGATTACCTGGGGGGACGGCTGATTGGAGGATCGGAATTAAAAGAACTTTATATTTGTTTTTCGTTTGCTTATTACAATTTGTTACTTTCTGATTGATTCATCACTTGGTTACCATCACTTTTTGCATTGGGACTTTAATTGACTCTTTTTTGTATAATTATCGTCAGCGTGTTTTCAAAGGTTCATGCACATATTTTTTGCACAACAATTTGTGGATCACTTAGAACCTAATTTCATGGTTTAATTCACCTTTATCGTATATTCACTTAGATTCAAGTTGATTTTTCACTATATTTTATTTGGTCAATCACGTTCATGGTTATTTATTCATTAATATTTACATATTTCACGGTTTACTGTTCACGGATTCAAAATATGAGGATTTAGTTATATTCTCATTCATATTAGTGTTATCTCACTCACCTTTTACCGCTGTGTTAAGGCCTGGATGGGAAGGGGGTTTAACACCGCGGATGTCGACTGGTTAAATATATAATTTTACCTTCCATAGCAGCTTTAGGGTTAATAGTTTTTAGCTACCTCCAGGAGCGCAGATTTTCTACATATAACTGTCTTATCTTGCATGCACAATGTGGAACAATGAAAAACAATCTAACAAAATGCCCAGTTCAACTTATTGACCTTTAACCGGTCTTTTGATGTGTTGAGGTTATCTGATTTGCACCTTAAGCTTATGTAAACCCAAGGACAAAAATGTAATTTACTGCAGTTTAGCAGTCCTTAGATGTGGTAGCTACATACTTATTTCTTTTTCAGGCTAAGAACTAACATAGCCAACACATCTGTGGACTGGTAAGATGCAATATATTACAATTTGGTTTTGGGGTTTAGATAAGCTTTTACACTACACAGATTTGTACCAAGGCATCAAAAGAATAATACTTTTTAACATTCCCTTCTTTACTTATGCCACCAGATCGGGTATGTGCTCACCTGGTGATTGAGGTTCAGATACACGAAAAAGTGTGGCTGGGGTGGGCCGACGTCTCCGGATCTGCAAAAAGAAAAAAGCACAACATTTTACAGGTCTGCTGAGATAACAATCCATTTTAAAGTGGACCTTTATCTGATTTTACAAAAAATCACATAAGCATGCAGCTCAGCAAGCTGACTTAATACCGTGTTTCCCCAAAAATAAGACAGTGTCTTATTTTTTTTTTGCACGAAATAAGACACTAGGTCTTATTTTCGGGGGATGTCTTACTTTCGGGGAAACACGGTATCATCTTATGTTTATTAGTTAAACAAACTTGTTTTTAAATTTACTTACAAATAGAGTTCATCTACTTCCTGGGCCACTTCTGGCACATATTATGTAATGTGCCAAAGCATTGCATCCTGGCAAGGTTACATCAGCAGAGCATTGCTGGGAAATCTCAATCTCATAAGATCTCAGGGAAAGGCATTTTCCTCCCCTGAGATGATGTACATGGTCACATGTCCTAATCACATGTGCCAGAGTTCCAGGAAGAAAAGGGAGATATAGTAATCTGCCCTTAGTTAAAATGGCCACTGTCAGAAGACTGGGGAAAAAATAAATAAAGTATGCAAAAAAATAAAAAGCCTGCAATTATCTAGAAGTATCTGTTTGTAGATTGTAATTGCTAAATATTTCTAAAGGTGTGTTTGTTGTTGTTATTTTAAAGATATGGGTACATTTCCTCTTTAAAGTTTATTTCCACTTTTGCAGCCAGTTTGGGATAACATTCTATTTTATATTTGTAACATATTCCCATTCACATAGCGAGCAAAAATAGTGCTCGCAGCATTTTTGCGGATCGCACTGGACTGGAACACAGGCACTAATGCAGGCGATCGCACTGTGGGCGAGGGGCCTATCTGCGCAGCCTACGCCCCCCTCCCGCCCCTGAATGCAGGTGTTTTTTCGTTGGTAGATCTCAATGAGCTCGTCATTTGAAAAGTAGATCTCCAGACGAAAAAAAAATGGGGCGCCCCTGGCGTAAGTTAACAAAAAAAGTTAATAAATACACTCATAAACTGCTTCTTGCTGTTTAAATTGCTTTTGTTTGGTTAAGGGTTTCTTGACTTCTTAATAGTTAACATTTCTACATATCTACATGTTTCTCCTTCTTTTGTAATTTTAGGAGGGGCTGTGAGGGAAGAGGGGCTTCTCAGTTGTATGTTAATAAAGATAATGAGATAAACACAATCCTCAAATTTCAGCCTTGTCTTTCTATAAGGACAGATCACTGTAAAGGGGCTAAGAAAAACCTGGAATCAGCTATTTTTCCTCCAGCAACAAAACAACTAAAAGGAAATAAATATATTTTTTTAAAAGGGATGCACCAAAATGTTGGCCCCCAAAACATTTAGTCCGAAAATGATTCTATGGCCATAATGCTGATATTACCAAAACAGACTAAAATGCGGTGCTTTCGTAGCTTCTCTCCTCCCTGCTGGGTGCCAGTATGTGTCCCCTCCGATGCTTGCTGCTCTTCCCCACCTGTATTGGCAGAGGCAATGGGGATCGAAGGGGACACAGAGCTGATCCAGCTGCAGGCGCCCAGAAGGAAGGAGAGAAGCTGTTAGTAGGCAGTGCAGGGTGGTGCGGGGAGGAGACAGCTGTCAGCTGTCATAGGAGGCCAAGCTCTCCTCCCACAATGGCCCGCTCGGCTGCCTGTGACAGGAGGAGCGGTCAGGATGTAGAGCGTAGTACAAACACTCAGCAATCAGTACTGATTGCTGATTGTAAATAACTGAGGACATAGTAAGCTTACTGTGTCACCAGTTATGAATGAATAGGACGTTATCTACATCACTGTTCATTCATGATTGTGGACATAACTGATCTGCTTTCCTCAGTTTATGAATGGACATGAACACTCAGTATAGAGGATTCCTGTTCATTCAGTACTGGGGCTACAGAAAAAGAGATTTAGGACTCTGTGTTCTTAATCTCTTTTTCTATTTTAAAAGGGAAATAGCAGGGTCATCACAAAGTCATTTTTGGTTTTGGCCTATAAAATAGTTTATTTTTGGTTTTGGTCTAAAAATTCAATTTCAGTCCATCCCTAATTTTTTGGTATGCTTTGGTAATAGATACACATAACAAACATTTAGAGGAGTTTTCTAAAATGTGACTGCAAAAGTGGAAATACACTTTAAGTGTCAACATTGGCTTTTTAATCTCAGTTGATGTTTGCTATTTTATGTAACCGGATTGTTTCAGTTGAATAAGAAAGGAGTGGAGTTAAAGTATTAAGCATTAATAGGATTAGAAGGTGTAGAATCTTGAGAGCACACAATGGAGTGTATATTGTTTTAAATAGGAGCTATGTCTAATGTAAACACATTTTATCCACACCCAAATAGATGACAAAAGGGAAAAATATAGTCAAACAGACAGACTCACACAACAAGAAAATGTGACTAGATTTGGCCCCAGGACCCATTCGGTTCAGTAGAACCGAAGGGCTGCTGTACGGGCTATTCACTATAGCCCGTACAGCTCCCAAAGTTGGCCGAGCGGCTCAGTCGAGCCGAAGGCATATGCTTCGGCTCGACTGATCCGAGGTGAAAGCCGAAGCTGTCCGAACGGCCGGCCGACAGACTGCTACTGACAGCTGGGCAGAGCCAGCCGTCATCTCACGGCTGGCTCCGGCCACTTGCAGATACAGATTAGCGTCCCTGGTTACCAGGTAACCAGGGACGCTAATCTGTCATAACTCTCCTGGACGCTTTGGGAGTCTCCCGCTATTAGATACACTTTCTCCCAGAAAGGTTTACTCTGCTCGATCGAGCAGAGTAAACCTTTCCCTGCTCTGTTGTTTTTTTTTCTTCTGACATCGGAGCCGCGGGCGCTGTCAGTCAGAAATAAATAAACAGCATAGGAATGCATAGCTACATTCCTATTGGCTATTTCACTTTGCAATAGCCAATAGCAAACTAGCTATTGCACCCGCCCACTGCTGCTTCAGGTCCCCACTGCTGCTCCCACCCACTGCTGCTTCAGATTCCCACTGCTGCTCAGCAGAGGGGACCTGAAGTTCTCCATCAGGTACCCTTCTAGTGATTGACAGCAGCAGAGGGCGGGTGCAATAGCCAGCTTGCTATTGGATATTGCAAATTGAAATAGCCAATAGGAATCTAGCTATGCATTCCAATGCTGAGGTTTTTTTTTATTCTGACGGTAGCAGCTGTCAGAATACTAAAAAAAACCCTTGCAGATAGCAAAGAAGCTATTGCTTCCTCTGCTATCTGCCATCATTTCAATATTTCCCACTTTATCTCAAGTTTAACTTACCGGCTAACATACATGGGCCTTTGAGATGCATTTACCATGCATTTACATTGACATATGATGGAATAAAACCAAAGCAAAGGTGACCTTTAGGGGAATTTGGAGGGCTTTTTTCCCACCTCATGTGTTGCCATGCATCTTAATATATTTTTTAGCTCAGGTTAAAGTATCAGTAAACCCTGAAATCATACAACCTAAATGTAATAGCATTGCTTATATCTGGGGTAGGCAAACTCTGGCCCTCCAGCTGTGGTGAAACTACCATTCCCATCATATATCTGCCTCTGGGAATCATGTCTGTGGCTGTCAGGGTCTTGCAATGCCTAATGATATTGGTAGTTTCACTACAGCTGGGGGGCCAGAGTTTGCCTAGCCCTGCCTTATATCATTGCTGGTTTCCTGCCTGTTTTTATGTGAAGCTTGTCTTTGCAGCATAATGGGCTTTTTAACATTCATGCTATATCTAGGTTGGATTGCAGGGTCCCCCTGGAGCCATCCTGTTGTCTGCGCGCTCCCGGACAGTCCACACAGGCAACACAGAAGCACTGCATCTGGTATCGCCAGCACAACACCCTTCAGGAGGCCACTATTGCCAGCAAAGAAAACCTGCCATAGAGCACTCTTCAAGCACAATAACACCTGTAAGTCTGCCTGTTTGGGACTGCCTTGTGCCATAACTGGAATATTGCTTTATCGTACTGTACTTGTGTTGTTGGACAACTATCGTGTTGTAAAACTATTTAATCTTTCCCATAAAACCAAGAAGGAACATATCACCTGGTCCCTTTAAATCACTGCTACACACCTAGTCTACTCACAAGTGGACCAACAAAACAAAGGAGGAAGTAGAGCCGGTAGATGTTGTGTCTGTCTTTCCCCTTTATTCTTCTCCCCTTGTAAGCTCCCCACATTGCGGTTTGTTCAATAAGGTTGCATTCAGTCAATGATTGTTCTGATGACTTTATTATATTAGTACAGGCATGTTATCTGTTACGTATTCGAAGAAAGTGAACACTAAGTCCTTTTGTAAGTTGTACAACACATACAGCTGTGCTTCGTATTATAAATTTAAATAAACCTAATTACAGATGTACAGAGATACTAGAACAACCCTAACACATGACATTTATAAACTCAGAACATAACAAGAGACCTGCTAGTGGGAATCAAGCCACAGAGAATAACTAAAAGCCGTCTCTAAAGGAAGAACTAATAATTGAACAACTTTAGCCAACAAGACTAATATTTTAAATTATTTTACTGATTCAGCCATCATTTGTAGTTATTATATGTAGGAGTATATATACTCTAATCAAAGCTTAAAACTCAAAAGGCATCCAAAAATAATTGTAGTTATAAGTGGATAATGGTGAGTGGAATCAGCCCTCCGGCCTCTTATAATATATTTTTTATTTTACATAATCCAATGTGTAATATTGCTGCATGTCCAATGACATTTAAATGGCCGTGAACGGCTGCTGGTGCTTTCAGCCTCTCATGGCTTTGTATAGGGCTGTTTGCATAAACACTGCTGTGGGATTGCCCCTAAAAGCAAGTGTGTTTGGCGCCTTACCCTCATCACAACACACTCAGAAATCTTCTGTTTATGTGATTTTTTTGTCAGATTTTATTTATTTGTCGGATTTGAGCAGACAGAAATTAGCATGATGGTGACATTTTCACAGGTTTGCAATTGTCAGCCATCTGAACAGAATTGCTAACCTGAGAGCTTAATGCTCATGCAATAAAAGCAAGAGTGATCAAGAGCATCCAGTGAATTTGTTGGGACCAGGGGAATAATGGGGAATAGATAGATAGATAGATAGATAGATAGATAGATAGATTTTATTTGTCACATACACAATCGTACAAGTATGATATGCAGTGAAATGCTTACACGACTGCAGAGCAGTCGTGACGGCAGCCGACTACACCGGCGCCATCTTTGTAGAGCAGTACGGTGACAAGACGCGGATGTAGAGAGCCTGCAGCTTCTCCTAAAGCTCCGGGTGTCGCCTCTGAACGGCAGCGTGATACAAGTGCAGGAGCGCTGTACAATCTTAACCGCCATTAATCCCCAACGGAGAACCTGACTGTGCCAGTTGGTAGACGAGAAGATCGTTATGGGCCTCCGCATAATCCCCCATCTTGTCCTCGACGTGGACGACTCCGTCTCCCAGGGCGTCAACATCCCTTCTCAGCAGCAAAAAGCACATCTCTATGCAGGGAGCACCCAAGAGACACAAGCACGTCCCCTAGGGTAGTGTCCAGCAGGGGGCGATCAGCAGTGGGACAATCCTCAATGGTGCTATTCATCTCCTCACACACATGCACAGTAGGGCCAGACCGCTCGTCCCCCTCCCCAGGCCGTATCTGCGCTCCCCCAGAGTCCAGTCTGGGCGTGGATTTTGCCGGGTTGGCGGTCACCTGGCTCCCACCTCCTTTCGGCTCCCGCTCGTTACGGCTGTCGGAGAGTTGCAGAGAGGACAGGGTGCTGGACGAGCCGGCGCCATCTTGAGTCCGCGGCGAGCCCGTCGAGCGGAAAAATTCAGTAAGTTTCCGAGGGCCTTTCTTAGATTTTCGTTCTCTCCGACGGTCGCTGGGGTCAGGGGCACACATGGGTAGTATCATGGGAGTCCTCTGTGCTAAGGATTCAGCCCTAGGATTTCAGCTGTGCCGGAGCTCCACTATCCTGCGACCATCCGTTGATGTTAACTGCTCCAATAATGGGGAGAGGGGGTAAGGGTATACTTTTTATTGATTTAATTATCATTTATTAGGTTTGTCAGTGGAGACCAGATCCAGGTGTGTCCTAATTCACGTCACTTATAATTGTCATCTATTGTTTACTATTATCAGCAAGCAATAGATCACTATGTCAGTAATATCTTGCAGGGTTTGCCAGGACAGACTGGATCATGTCTTCCCTGTCTAAACTTTTATACTAGAGTGACTAATGGTGAGAATGGTGTCACGTCACAACACTTCACCTTTAAACACAATGCTGAAACATTGTGTTTTGCTGTGCTGCTAGGAAGCAGTGAGCAATCTATAGTAGCTTAGGAAGCCCAGGAGCTGATCGATTCAACTCTTCATCACTAAAAGCTACCAAAGCCGCTGGCACTTGGAGTGCAGCCCACTATGTCCCAGACCTGAATGGAGGTTTGGGGTACAGCAAACTGCACTCTGAACGTTCACAGGCTGCATATTAGACACCAAGGGCTTGTACAAGCCACATAGATGCAGAAGGGTTTCTAGTTTATAATGATGTTTTGGCATCACTTTTAGTGCTGTGCTGTGGTGCTGCTAACACTAATATTAGTATGCTTAAATGGTTTGTCCACGCATTACCAAAATGTAACTTTAAACCTCCTTCTCCCCCTTTCATCAGAAATAGCAGCTGAAATGTTTCTCTCAGGAAAGGTTTTCTGTAAAATAAACCTGTAATTAGAGAAATACAGGGGTTGCTGTTCTAGAACTATTTCTGAATGTTACTAGTCTCTGGTTCCAATACTTTCTTAACAGAGATACAGCAGAAGAAAGCAGATGAAGAAGGTCAAAGTGAATTCTGATTTCAGGTCAGCAACTCCATATTTCCACACTACAGATTCACACACCATTCACACACTTCTAATTGGATTCCATTAGGAAGATGTCTGAATCCTGGGTGAGCACTGTGTGAATCTTATGTGAAAAAAATGTATAAATAGACTCCTATATGTTTCCTTTTAAATAGTTCTCTATGAAATCACAGGGCACTAATGTCTACATTTAACATTTCCATGCATATCGCTGCTCAGCATATACCTGAAATTAAAATTTACCAGAAAATGTTTTCCGATTCTACGCTCATTGATGGTAAAAATATAACATCTGGATAATGTTGTCATGTACTTTCTAAATGTATCCATTCAGTTGGTTTGCCTTTATGTCATCTGTCAGACTTGTACATGGTAATGATTTTTCCATTACTGTTTTTGCACCTTTACATCTTCCTTATGTAAACTGTACTCAGCTGGTTCAAGAGGTGACTTATTAAACTTGGTCTTTTTTGTGTGGTTATGACTTGCACTCTGGGACTTGAGGCCGAATTCACACTTAACGTAATAACACATTACCACAACACACGTTTAATGCATGTAACATGCATTGCAGTTCAATTAATTTTGAATGTCAACCCAATACACCTGGATTGTAGTGCACTGCAGTGTATAGTAGTGCATTGCAGTTTATTGTGTTAGAAAAAGTGGGTCCTGTGCGATTTTAAGCATGTTAACCCGTTGGTATCCCGTTTATTTTGAGTGAGCTGACTTAACACAACACCCGTTAAGTCACTGTAGTGCACTGCAGCATAAGGTAGTGCACTGCAGTGCATTGTGTTAGAAAACAAGGGTCATGTGCGATCTTAAGCATGTTAACCCATTGGTAACCCATTAATTTTTAGTGAACTGCCTTAACACAACACATGTTAACTCACCGGGTCCTGAAGGATTGAGGAAACAACCCATTATTGGATTTTTCATCAAAAGAAAATGGCTAGATTATTCAGGATAATAAGCTAAAAAATTAATAATCTTCACACAACAAATAGTGTGAACATTCACTTCAGTTTTCCACTCAAAAAAGCAAATTTCTATCCCCTTTGAATACCCAATCATGTGCAAATGAAATAGGCAAATCTTCTTCCCAAGATAAAGATTCTCAACTCCTTCAGTAAATCACTTACAGGGTTATTCACAAAAGGGTGAAGAGTTTGGAGAAGGCAGGAGAAGTGAACAATCTAGGACAACATAGCTGATTTGGAAAAATTCTCCAAGCTGTGTCTCTTATGATGCATCTTTATTCCCATGTACAAGAACAATAGCAGCAGTATGAGGTGTATTATTTCTGTTTTAGCAAAGGACACGTTGTCCTTCTATCGGCTCAGAAAAGAAAGACCAACTTTTTCCATCACTCCTGTAGCCACCGTTGTGCCTTTCTAATCTAATTTACTAGGCAAACAACTGCAATAATTTTAAAGCAGGCACATGATTTTTCATGGGACACTGGCTCTGTGAGCTTGTACAACCACAGCTTACTATGTACAGTCCTACTTTAAAACACTGTTTGACCATTTCAGCCCTACAACACATAATGCAGAGTTGTACAAACAATTGAAAGAAAATGTTCAAACAATACATTGGACCGTAACGTAAAAATGAGCTGAACAAATACAAAGGATCCTTGTCCATTCCACACAGAGCTTACAGTCTACACAAACATGCATACCCCTACCATGGGTAGCCCCTGCTTATTAATTTACTTTTCATTTTGCTTCCATCACCAACTGACCTTGTACCCAATCTTGCACAAGAGTAATATGAAACTGAGATTCAGTGCAGTTCCCAACACAGATAAGAACGACATGGCCTTCATACAATCACCTTCACTACTCAGCCTCCAATGTGAGAGCAATAGTAACCCTTTGCAGCATGAAATCCCGTCCATGGTTCTTGTGAAACTAGCTTGCTTTATATTGTCAGCATCTGCTACATGCTGTACAGGTTTTCCGGTTTGGATCAAGATCAAGAAGAAATAAAATTTGCAGAAAGGCAGCTAAAAAAAGGGCATACAGAAAAGCAACCGAGCCAAAAGTGCACTCCATATGTTCTGCTATTTAAAGTAATATTACATTTCCAAACTTTTTAAAAATAATGAATTCAGATCCAACAGCTATACATTGCCCGGCAAAGAACTTAACAGTCATCATGTTTCAAAACAGCTCCAACTTTCTCAGCTCAGCTTCCCAGAACTTCCTGTCCAGTACAAGATCACAAGAGACAGCACAGTCCATCTATTATCTTGAAGAAGGGACAAGAGAGGAGGGAAGAAGGAGGAAAGAGAGGGGAGCAGGGGTGAGGGGAGAGGCTTCACTTGCTGTGCCTGTGTGTGTTTGTAGAGACACATATGGATTACTAGCACACACAAAGGATGATCCACAGGATCCTGCAAGGGAAAGGAGCCACCCTAAAACATGATATCAGGATCGGTGATCAGAGGATCAGCTGATTCTGCAGGAAACGAAAACATTTAGGGTCCATTGACACCACATGTGTTGGGGCTGTGCTGGTCATTGTTTCCAGTGCAGCCCAAGACAAGGCAATTTGCCTGGTCGTGGATGGGCAGGATTCACACCACCGTGTTGTGGTGGGAATGTAGTGGTCTGTGCTGAAAGAAAGTACAGAACGCATTACTTTTTTCAGTGCAGCGGTTGCAATGCGGAACAACTGCTTCCGGCCGGGCTGTGCCTGTACAACTGAATGAAATGTTACTTGTGGAATTTTTACCCACCGCCATTGATAAATGGCACTGTAAAAATAGCCCTTGTTCAATCCACTAATCAGTGTGCGCAGAGCCAATTTGGACAATTCTGTAGCATGTGATCACTGTGATAACCAACCACTGTCACTGATCACTGTGACAGTCATATACCAATGACATATACCAATATGTAACCATGTATATTTTCCATAGTATTTCTTCATTATTCTTTAAACAGTCAAACAGGTAATTTTCAAGTGGGTTGCGTTTGTAGGTCTTTGTCTCAACACGTTTCGCTAATGCACTTCCTCTGTGGACCGTGAATGACCAACACTATGTGTCAGGGGCGAAATTAGATCCTTATACCCAGGGGAGCTGCACCTTTCACATACCTCTCCCCCGGTTGGTTTGCGGTGGGGACACAGGGATCAAAAGAGGAAGGAAGAGTCCATCTGTTTATATTGATATAGAGCTGAAACTTCATACTTATTAATTGTTAACCTCAAGAGGAAGACTTTTATATCTGCACATTCCTTACGACTATATCTGTCCTTGTGTGCATAGATATCACATCCGTCCTCCTGCCTCCAGTGGATTTGGAAAGGAATTTGTTACTGAGCAGTTGTTCAGGGTCGCTACAAAGATCAGTAAGCTTTCTTATGGACATGTTTGCAACATATATTCTAGTTATCTTAGCTGGGTAAGTGATCTGCTATATCACCTTACTGTTATGAACGGTTATATCACATTACCATTATTTCACTTGTAATCATTGAACTGGTTGCTTTGTTTGCAACTGCCGCTGAATAAAGTTGGATATTATTCACAATTTTTTTGTCTCACTATGTCACATGATTTCTATGACAACATCAGACTCAGAAGTTGTACCCACATATTTATCAAAGCCAACACTTATGGATGCTCTACATAAATAAAAAAATATTATTCACTCAGTTCCTCCTCTTGCAGTAGGGCTGCCCCTGCACTGCAAGGTTGACTGATCATTTACTGTAGGTCTACAGCACCTGAGTAAACGACTTTCACTTACCTGATCCCCGATTCCGCAGATTTCCTTCGGGCACTGGCAGCTTCTCCCCTACCTGATGTTATCATATACAATGCAGGACCCATAGCCCTGCATTATATGTGAGATTGTCAATGGTCAGTCCACAAGCTGGAGCGTCGGGGAGCCAAGGAGAGCAGCAACAATCGGGGGAGTGGGGATCAGGTAAGTAAAACTTCTTTACCTAGGTAGCCTAGACCTAACTGAACAGTTGACCGTAGCAGTGCAGGAGTAGCCCCACTGGAAGGGGAGCTTTTTTCTGTGCAGAAGGATTGAGTTACATAGTATTTGGGGTTGAATATAACTATGCCCTTATCCTTAACAAATTTTACCAAATAGTCCTTAATTATACCTTCTAGCAGTTTACAAACTACCGATGTTAGACTGACACAGGATTCCTAGAGTTCTCTGGATTTTCTAAAGACAGAATACAGCAGAGGCGACTGTCTACTCTCAATCACAATTAGAAAATGAGGGGAAGCTTTGCTTACTTCCATTATCCAATTACATGCAAGCAAAAATGCACTTTAAAAAAAAAATATCCACATGATTGGGTATTCTTGGCAAATTAAATTGTCACTTAGCTGCTCTTCATTTACAAAATTAAGTTAAAATTCACTTTGAAAGATAAACATGCTCTATTCCTTTAGTTAATTAAACAAAATGAGTCTCACTCAAACCTCACTTACGCATGTTAATTTGAGCTTGAGCTACTAAGCTCTGTAAATAACTGGCTTTTTTTCAGCAAAGAAGATACCAGAAATTTTTTTTGAAACAGCCAAAAGATTTATCTGCTGGCTGCATTAAAAATATAAAATATTATTCTAAAATATTTTGTATTATGCCCATAATAAAGAAAATACAAAACCTTTAGAGGTTGCAAGCTTGCTCCCATGATGGACTACAATCTCATGTCTAGTTTACTAA
This sequence comes from Nanorana parkeri, assembly GCF_000935625.1. Lineage (NCBI taxonomy): Eukaryota > Metazoa > Chordata > Amphibia > Anura > Dicroglossidae > Nanorana > Nanorana parkeri. The sequence goes on from NW_017306458.1 coordinate 1,763,433, forward strand.
TTTGTATTGAGAATGAAGTCCATCGCAGCAGTGAGCTTGGAGCGGTGACTACTTTACAACACACACAGGGATCATGGGGAACAGAAGTAGCCACCTTCCAGAAGGAAGGACAGTGTCAGCACCAATTCAGAGATGATTTGAGGATCTACAGCCGAGTGATACACACATAAGATACAGTTTTTTTAATAGTTAAGGTACTTGAAGGCATTTTTACGTTTTAAACCCAGAGTTTAGTATCATTTTGAGTAGAGAATATTGTCTATTGGTATTTTCACTACTTTGGGAACTCTCTTTGGGTGATAACTGTTGCTTCCATAATTTACAAGCTCTTATTAACACACACCGATTACACTTAAGGTATGTGGAACATATCTTAGCTCTTAAGAAGCAATTAAAGTCAACAAATCAGTAAGCCATTCAGCAAAAAAATGCACCAAATCAGCAAGCTAAAAGGCCAAATTTAGCCTCACTGCTTTTTACCTATTAAGAACCCTGTACAGCATCATGTTCACTGGCGGAACTACCAGGGTCGCAGCGGTCGCAATTGCGACCGGGCCCTGGCGTTCCGCCACTTGGGGGGGCCCAGCAAGGAAGTAGAGGGCCCCCCCGCGATCGTGCCGCTCCTTCCTTGTCGCATAGCCACCCGCAGCATGTACGGGCGGCTGTGCGAAAGGGCTGGAGACTCTGTCACTGATCCCGGAGAATGAGCTGGTCCCGCCTCTTAGGGGAGGGGCTAAATGGAGACTGCATGTGTTACCACGTTCTTGCTGGGCATTGATGGTGCAGTTTCAGAATTTAAACTGCAAAGGTTCCCATAGACGTCGAATTGTGCAAGTGTGATACAACTGCTCTTGCACCTTTACAGATTTAATATTGGAAGAATGCTTGGTTTATGCTTTAATTTTAACGTATATGCAGTAAAGTTGAAGTTAGACATGATTACTGAGCTCTCCGCATAAGTGAAATGTTGGGAAACGTATGATAAAGTATATTCTGGCTGAAGGGTGTCAGCAGTCTTAAGAATCTACTAATGAGGTTACTGATTTGAAAGGAAAATCAAATAGAGATTTTCTTGTCTTTCCCAAATTCTTCATCCTCTCTGGTACACGTTCTCCTCTGTCTCCCAGTTCGAGCATTCCTCCTCCTCCATCATTCCTGTGTATGTCTGTACCCTTCACATATGGCACAATGACCCTTTACAGCAAGAACTTGTGCTACATGCTGTAATTCACAACTTTTGGTAATGTAAATATACGCCTATACGTATAGCTATGGATATACGCGTATAATTGTTTCAGAGAACTTTAGTAGACATGTGCGATTCGTTTCGAAATTTGCCGAAATTCGTACATTTGGACGCATTCGAATTTCCAAATCACAATGCTTGGAATGTGGCCGAATCCGAAGTTCCGTTTACGAATTTCAGATCCCGTACGAATTTTGTTCAAAAACGAAACTGAATCGGACATGTGACTTTTGTGGCCAATCAGATGTGTTTTTCGGTTTAATGCATCCAAAATGGGTCTGAAGACGAATTTTCATCGGCAAAATGGGAGCCATATACAGTATATACAATACTAAAGCTGAAGCTCCTAGACCCGAATGGCATTCGGGAGCTCCCGAACGCAATTCGGATCCCAAATACCATTCGGTTCTAGGAGATTCAGCCTTAGTATTGTATATACTGTATATGGCTCCCATTTTGCCGTTACGAAAATTAATATTATTAATATTAATATCTGTATATGGGTTTTCTGTGGTATTCTGTGGTATTCACAACGAATATTCGTATACTCATCCGAAACTAACGAAAATTCTGATTTCGTCCGAAAACCCAAACCGAATTGAATTTCGGATCCGAATCCAGAAATAACGAAATATCCAAACTGAACCAAATTTTTCCGTAGCTTACATGTCTAAGCTTCAGCATTGATAACAGTGAATTTTAGTATTTATTGGAATCTGTATCGCTCAGTAACCAATGTACTGTAATTGGGAGTATGGCATTAGTAACAGTTTATCTATACTAGCCTATCTCAACCAGGGTTCTGTGGAACCAAAGGGTTTCTCCAAAGGTTGATAGGTGCCAGTACTGATATCACTCAGTGGAGGGTCACTACACTGACCAACAATATAATGGCCCTTCTTCCCACTGACCGCAAATGAAAGGGCATACCACTCATACTGACTATCAATGTAAATTGAAACATTTCCAGTGATATCCAATGCAAGAAAGGGGGTTGGACGGGGGAACGACTTTAAAATATTTTTTGGTATTCTGTGTGAATAGGAAGACATGACATACATATATGTACAAACTTGACTGCGAAAGTGGAAATACACTTTAAATCATGACAGCATTGTTCCAAATGTCACATTATTGTTTACATGCTCATGAAGGGATCTTTTTTATCAGATGTATCTGCTTCATAGTAATGCTTCTTCAAATAAACAAATACTGTACCTACATACACACATATGGTTGTTTTCTCTATAAAATATCTCCTTATTGATAACAGATATGACAGCTAGTGGCCATTGTGGTATATCAAACACATACATAGGGGTCTATTCACGAAGCAGCCGAAGGATCTAGCCGTAGCTTCAGCCAATCCTTCGGCTAGCTTCGGCCCCAGGACCCCTTCGGTTCAGTAGAACCGAAGGGCTGCTGTACGAGCTATTCACAATAGCCCGTACAGCTCCCGAACTTAGCCAAGCGGCTCAGTCGAGCCGAAGGCAGATGCCTCGGCTCGGCTGAGTCGCGCTGAAAGCCGAAGCTGGCCGAGCGGTTGGCCATTGGCCGGCCGACAGCCTGCTTCTGACAGCTCCGGTCACGTGCAGAGAGATCAGCGTCCCTGGTTACCAGCTAACCAGGGACACTGATCTCCAGACAGCAAACTCTCCCGGGTGCTCCGGGAGTCTCCCGCTCCCGGATGCCCAGGAGACAAACACTGCTTTTTATTTTTTTTTCTTTATTCTGACACGGAGTCGTGTCAGAATAGAAAAAAAAAAATGTTTGCCCATAGGAATGCATTGCTAGATTCCTATTGGCTATTTTAATTTGCAATAGCCAATAGGGATCTAGCAATGCATTCCTATGGGCAAAAACATTTTTGACTTTTTTTCTATTCTGACATCGCTCACTTCAGGTCGGTCTTTCACTCGGCTGCCTATGGCAGCTTAGTGAATAGACCCCATAGTTGCATAGTTGTTAAGGTTGAATAAAGACACAGGTCCATCAAGCTCAACCTATGTGGTTGTGTGTGTGTTTGTTTTACTAGGATTACCTGTATCTCTGTAAGTCTTGCTCGTTAAGAAAAGTATCTAGAAAAAATATACATATTATTATTATTATCATTAATATTATTATTATTATTATTATAACAGCGGTGGTACAGTTATAAGCCCCTAATGCAAAACTATCTATAAAGACAGCTAACTATAGGCAGGTATATCCATCCCCAAAAACAATAGACATGAAGATACACAATCGATATTTGTAGCACCAAACATGTTAAGGTTAATATGGAAATTCCCCCCAAGGGCCTAAAGCAACATAGGCATAGCCGACATCTTTCTTGGAAACATGGAAGGAGAGATTCCAACATTAGCAGCACTCATTACTGCCTCCCAGGGCTTCCTCTAAATGGCACAAACCTTGCCCAAGTATCAGTAGGGGACAGCTGAATTGGGCAGGATTGTTTTCAACAAGGGGTATGTCTACCTTAAAACATACCTCTAACATTGAGGAGGTACTTTTGCTGGCTATAGTAAATTCAACAGAGTATTTTAGAAAATGAAATTTACAAAAAAATGCACACAAACTGAAATAAAGTATTTTATCTATATAAAAGCACAGGGATTGTTTGGAATTCATTTATATACTATAAGGGGGTATGTTGGTGAAATGTTCCTGGCAATGGGTACTTGAGATGTTGTAAGTTGCAGCAGTGAGTACTTGGTAAGTGTTGGATTTTACAAAGAAGTACATACTTTATTCAGTTCTTTTTTTTAAACTTTTGTTTAAAGGACAATTAGGAGGCAAGTGATTTTCACTCAGCCTCATAATTTGAGCCAACCTGGGACAATGAAACTGTCACAGGTCGGCTCAGTAGATCGTGAAGTGAGCGAACACATACCGGTGCTTGCTCACTTCTCGATCTATCCATGCAGAGAGCCGTGACTGTAATTCACGGCTCCCTGCAGGGATTCCCCCCCCCCTCCCCTGTCCGATACTCCAGCGCTGACTTCCAGAACGGACAGGGGAGGGGGCGGGTACAGCTGGCTCTGCCTCTAGATAAGCAGAGCCAGCTGTCACTCACGCAGCTGGGTGGATCCAAACAGAATTGTTGGGATCTGTTCCGGCTGCGGCGTCTCAGTATACCGCGAGCTGTAGCTCGCGGTATACTGAGCTTTGGGTGACGGGAGGACGCTAGTTTGTGTCCTCCCGTTACCCTTAGGAGAACTATGGGGAAAAGCCCTAACCCCATAGTTCTCCTTTAAATGTTTTTTGTATGCTAAGCTAGGTAGAGAAAGGCAATGGTGATAGCCTGAGGACAAAATAATTTCTGTAGTTTGGTAAAAAAAAAAAAAACAAACAAACATTTAATTAAAGTGTCTCCTGTGAGCTCCCATCCTCCTGCCTACTTTAGTAGTCAAACCTTAACTTCCTAATTTTAAACAGAGTGCGCCGATTAGCACTGTGATGTCCTGCAAGGCATGTTCGTCCACTTTGTTAGTGAGTTGGGGTGCCATTCCAAATGGCCACATAACGTGCAAAGTGGAAATGGGCCTTTAGTAATTTATGGTCTAGTCACACTTGTCCAAGCAGAAGTATTTTATATATTTATCTATATATAGATCTATATCTATATAGATCTATATCTATATATAGATCTATATAGATATAGATCTATATATATAAACTACAAGGACTCCTTGACATCTATGCATGTGTGTTACCACACCCGTTGCAATGCACATAGGTGTGAATTGGCCCTAAATGTTATGAAGATTAATAACTCATGTCTGTGAATTGATGACGCAGATGTGTGGGCAGAGTTTTATTCCCAACCAGCGACCCAACCTGCGATCTCCATGATTCCCAACCTGCAACCCACTGTGGACCTTTGATGCTCCTAGTGTAGTTCTTGTGTTACGGCAGCTAGAAGTCTGGTTTTCCCTGCTAGGTGCTAACTTAGGCCCAGTGAAGAAAAATTATCCATCAGATCAGCTCGTTGCTAGTTGAAGTGGACCATGTAGTAAAATACAATGTCCTCTTAATATATCAAAGGCCCTACCCCATCACATGTAGTAGCGGTAAGGTAAAAAAAAAATATATGCCCTTTTACTCACCTAAATCCACAGTTGCGAGGCACAGCAGTCCCACATCTTCTCGTGGAGTCCTCCTTCACGTTTCCATGTCACTACCTGTGTGAAGCATCGGGGTCCTCCCAGGATCCAGAAGAGAGTCTGCAGGGGACCAGCCGATACAGGCACACAGCACTGGATTACTGATAACACCATATGGAAACAGCGACAGTGAGGGATGCGGACAGCGCACTTAGGTGAGTGAAAAAGGCTTCATAAGGTAAAAAAAATGTTGAATGGGTGGCAGGGGGGTTACATTTTGCCCCGAGGTCTTTGCAAAATATACTTACTTTTTCCATATTTCTGAGGATGACAGTCCTGATTAGTTTAAATCAATAAACACAGATGGCCCCTGCACACCATACAGCAATTTGGACCAGTGTTTGAAATAGAAGTGGTGCTTGTAGTGATGTCCACGGATGGCCAGAAGATGGGGAAGATCACCAGCACTCGCAGGATGAGAATAAATTAAGAAGTTCTATGTATTGTAGAACAATGTCACATGTGTAACTTAGCCAACATTTGGGAACCAGGCAGGGTCCCTTCATCAGGGCAAACATAGTGACAAGTGAGCAATAATGCAGGACCACTAGGTCTTTTTTCTCATGTGGTACATGTGTTTGTAAATACCTTATTTTGTTTTTGTTATCACTTCGAGGATCACTTGCCTGGTTGCCTAGCAGTGGGGAGACGCTTTCCCTCATACCAGTGTGAATGCACAGGCGCCCCCTGGATCCCCGTGGGAGACTGCATATTGTTTACGCTGCGCTCCAGCCACACTCCCTGGTTCCTATGACGGCGCCTGACGCGGCCCCCAGATACAGCTGTGGCTTCGCCCATTCTTTTACCCGCTCGTCTGTACACTGACAGCTTATTCTCCTGCCATATACTTTTCTACTGTTTGGCTCTGCTGCGACTTCTGTAATGGTTCTCCCTCCCTTGACATCCTGGGGAGTCATCCATCCATCATATCAGGTTATATGTGGCACCATCACTGTACTGTATCTGTATTTAATGCTATGGGTCATTTATTATGCTCCTACCTATTTGCTCTTAGATTTTTTTTTAAATTCTGGCGGGCTATGATGTCAGGGGGAGGTTCCTAGCCTTTTTTTTATGGTGTAGGGGGCGTATATATGTATGAGTCCTGCATTATTGCTCATTTGTCACTATGTTTGTCCTGATGAAGGGACCCTGTGTGGTTCCGAAACGTTGGCTATGTTACAGATGTGACATTGTTCTACAATAAATAGAACGTCTGGATTTATTCTCATTCTGCGAGTGCTGGTGATCTTCATTGTTGTTACTTCTGATTAGCTCAAATGACACCACAGCACAGTGCAGGAGAATTTTCACAGGAGATTTGGGCTACTTAGCATTACCTAGAAGCTTACAAGAAAAAGTGTAACGTGACCCTCAAATTTTATTGATTTTATTGCTTTTTTGTGTGTGCATTTCATCTTCCCACTGGGATTTACGATATTTTGTTTAAATCTATATAGTGTTGCAGATGTATTTTGTTTTAAAGGACTGTAGCAGTAATCTATCTTTTTTCATGACACACAGTGCAGGCTTTCTTCATTTTTTATGAAGGTTTTATTAGGCCTGAAGCCTAAAAATTAAACATTTTCTTTACAGGAAAATCAGTCTGACACCAGGGTGTCAGACTGCAGTCAGCTGCATCCCCTCCCTCTTACCCATTGTAACATGATTAGAAAACACCAGCTCTGCCTTTACACATAATACACTGTCCGGAGGGGATATACAAACATTCCTTGCACAGCACAGAAGCAGAAATTTCCATGCAGATATGAAGAGGAAAGCTAACAAAAAAGGCAAATTTCTGTGTTCATATACATCAGCTGCATATGCCTGCTTCATGTGTATTCGGTGTAGATTGCTGATATATGTTTTTTAAATTACCTCTGCAAAGGTGGAAATGGGTTTTAAATCCCCTCTATTGGCATGCCCCGTCTAGACTGTTCTTCCTGCCTGTACATGTTGGTGTAGACAGCAAACTAAAGCCAGCTTGTGACCTCTTTCACAAGAGCACGCACATAAGGGTGGCTATAAAGAACCCTGCAATACAAAGTCACCCCAGAATAGGATATCCCTGCGGCAGGGATCTGTGGGCCGGCTCAATAAAGATGAAAGGCAAGCTTTACAAGAAGAAGCAGCAGACAAGGTGAGTGCCCAAGTAAGCTGCTATAATTGCTTTTAAAACTTTAAGGTTTAACAACACTCTTACATCTCTGACTATCTCTTGTATCATGACAGCATGCTCTGACTATTTACTATAGCATTTCTACAGTCTCTGACAGTTTTCAGTAACAAGACATACTGTATATTGAATAAATTGGCAGCCCTATAGAGGCTGCATTTGAGGACCACCCAATATTAATTAGGTTGACAACCATTGCTGTGACTGATGTTCGCATAGTAAATACTGTGCAAATACGATTTGGTTGTTCAGCCTGGTTCATGGATGCATCTACATGACCATGTACGCAGGGTTTCTTTAGTGAATCAGTCCCATTTTGTGCTCTCACGTGTTTATATGATAAGTATACCCGTACATAGAGATTTGTATTAAAATAAATCTAGATATATGATAAAGCAATTCGTATACCAGATATATTTTTAATTGCATATGTTTTCATATTATTTTAGATCCTAGTGTCCCTTTAATTTTTAATTCTGTTATCTACTGGACAAAGTGTATTACCAGTATACTGATGATCAGTCTGCACACAACACATGCCCTCCATTCAGGACTTAATTAAAGACTGCGTGTAAATAATACACAGAACGCAGTCTCAATGCTGCTATGCGTCCCACTGAGTAATCCGCAAAGTCTCTCCTGTCACAGCAGGCCTGTTTCCAAATTATGCGATGCAAGATTGCATATTTCCTGAACAATATACAGTGTGGATTTGACCAACAACTGTAGGTGCACTGATTTAGAAAGCAAACAGCATATTTTAAAGAGCACATAACACTCAGTATTAAAAGTACTTAAGGTAAACACAAGACAGAGACATAAATAAAAATGTAAAGTGAAAGTCAGTTTACCTGCATGAACCCTAGAACTCTGAAATTGCAGTCTTAGTGAACAAAATGAGGCATGTCTCTAACAAGCTCCTATCTTAAAGTGGATCTGAACTCAAAAAGCTATGATTTGCTATGTTGTAAAAAAAACATCTAGAAATGATAATTGTGACAGATTTACTCTAAAAAAATCAACCTTTTCACTGCTGTGCCTACTAGCTGTATATTTGCAGTGTGAGCTCATCTAAGGCACTGCTGCCTCTGACTGCTGGTCTTCTCTTGAGCTTTGGTCACTACTGTTGTACTGCTCACTATTCTCTTTGCTGAAAAAGAAGCTGTACCTGAGGACCTGCAACAAGCAATCCCCTGCTTTTACTTTTATCCTATCTGTAGATCTGTACTTTCTAAACCTATTTACCTGCTGATTAATTATTCCTTCATTAGTCATTAGAGGGGTAGGCTGAGACATGAAGAAGCTCTTCTCCCAAGATGGCTGCCGTTACATGGAGACATATTGTGGAACAAGGCATGGTGAAACAGTAATGAGAAAAAAATAAAGTACAGGAAGACCACAACAAATGCTGCTGACTAGTTTTTTATCCTCTGCTTGCCTTTTTTTGGGGACACGGCCTCTGGAGTTTAGGTCCTCTTTAACCACTTAAGTACCATAGGATGTACCTTTAAGTCTTGAACCTTAAGTGGTTATACCAAGATCACAGCTGCAGCTTCAGTCGTGATTTTGCTATTTTTAACAGCAGGCTAAGGGCCTTCAAGTACAAGTGATCCTGATGGCTCTATAGAGAAGCCTGAGAAGTGCTGCCCCCGCTGCACTGTCTGCAACGGATGACTTCAGGATGGTAAGTGGGAGCAGATCGAGTAACTTCTTTTACCCGATCCACTCCCCAATCAGTGAACCTGGAAGCAATGTCACCTCAGCACTTCTCAGTTCAAAGCTGTCATACTTCTCAGATAAGCTGGAGTGGAGGCCAGCAGAGACATTAGGGGTCTAATGGACACCTGATGTCTCTATAAAGAAAATCTGCCAATGCTATCAAATAGGAGCTTGTTAGTCCCCTTGTGATAGCAATACAGTTAAATGAAAAAGTGTTAACAAAGCAAAGCATAATAAAGGGATTAAAAACAGCAAAAAACAAAAACCTTTAAAAGCAATCCTTACGCCTCAGCCCCCACACAAAAATCCAAACAAATGTATAGGGCACGCATGCAGGGGGGTCCCCATAATGAGGCAGCCTGAGGCGGTAACCTTAGGCGGCATCTCCTCAGGGGGGGGTAGCAGGTGCGGGGCGGCAGCACGGGCACCTAACAGCACCCCTTGTATATGTAACCCGCATGTATATGTAAACAGCAATTGTGCCTTGTGCCACACATTTTAGGTATCCCTGTGAATATCAAGGTGAGAGCAATAATTCTAGGGCCATCATTTGCTGTTATCTTTAAATTCATGAGTGGTAAAGACTTTTAAAGCATCGCATATGATCAATTTTTGGTATTGTAGTTTTTTTATAATTTCATGAGCGTGTTTAGTTTTACGGCTTGACATGCTTGGTATCTATTTAGTCAATGCAACCTCAACTTTTATATTTTGCAAGAAAATTGGGTATTATATTGTGTTTTTATGCACTAAAATTAATTTTAGTGTATTTTTTCCTAAAAATATCGATTTGATAACATTTGCACAAATATTGTGCAACATATAAAATTCAACTACCATTTTTTTTTTATTCTACAGGGTCTCTGCTTTCAGACAATATATTGTTTGGGGAGGGGGGTTAAGTAATTTTCTAGCCAAAAATTCAGATTTGCACTGGTTAAAAATGAAAAATTTGCTCCTGTCCCGAAGTAGTGAAACAAAAGCACTGAAGTTGTTCAAGTCAGATTGTCTTTAGCAGCTCAGCTTCCTCTGATTCCCCACTGCAGAGCAACTGCGCTGTTTTATGTTAGAAATTGCAAGGCTGAAAGGCTGCTAAATAACTTGTGGGAGAAGGGTGAGCTGGCGAAAGAAAACCACTTCAGTGCTTGCGCTGTGAATGTTGGGGATGATTTGCTCCATGTTATCTGCAACTACAGAGGTCAGTGAGGGCTTGATTTCAACCTTATATACTGCTTGTTAAATTATGTATGCATATAGTCATAGCCTGGTCACAGTTAAAATTTTAAGGGACCTCTCTACTGCTAGATGTCCTCAGTTTTCCAGGTTGAATGACACAGCAGTGTTTAATCTGGAAAAATGAAGATGTCCTACGGGAGCTGAATTCATAGACCGGCCCCCTGAAGGAGAATCGCCACAGTGGCTTGCACTTACATACCGTATTTGCCGGCGTATAAGACGACTTTTATACTTAAAAATATCCCCCGAAAATCGGGGGTCGTCTTAAACACAATGTGAACCTTTAGTTCGTTTGGGCCAAACTGGCCCAAAACGAAGGTCCCTATTCTGTCAGCCCGCTGGATGTGCGGTGATACTGTATGTACGGTAGCTTCGGCTACATACAGTATACCATGCTGAGCCAATCACGGCGAGTGATGTACACAACCACTGCCAATCCGAGCAGGCTTTGTATTAATTAATAGAATGCATCGCTCGCCGTGATGGGCTCAGCGCGGCATACTGTACGTAGCCGAAGCTACCGTACATACAGTATTACTGCACATCCCGCGGGCTGACAGATTAGTGGGTGTATTTAAACAAAATGGCTGGTAGACAAGACCCCATCATGGCTCCAGCAAGAAGAAGGAAATATGAAGCCTCGAAAGGGGGGTAGTCTTATACGACGAGTATAGCCCAAAACCTTTGTTTTAACTGGAAAATTAGGAGATCGTCTTATACACCCAGTCGCCTTATACGCCGGCAAATACGGTACATTAATGCAGAGCAAAAAAATGCATCATGTCAGTGCCACTCTCTGCATCATCAAGAACAGCCCATGACTGCAGGGAGAGAGGGAGAGGACCCTCTGCCTCACCAAACTAACCTGAAGATATCAGGAAAAAAGGAAAGAAAAACAGAAGATACAAATAACAGAGACTTTAGGAGGATTGGGAAGATGAGCTTGGAATTTGGCTACAACCTGTCTTTTTTAACATTGAACCTTGTAACCTATTTTTTTTTTTAGCTCATCTGTTTCTTTGTATGAAGAAATACAGAGTGGCCAGATTATTATGACTACCCCATCAGTACTTAGTTGGGCCACGAGATGACTTCATTGGGCCGCCTCGTGACTCCACGAGATGTTGAAAGGTGATGCGAGGAATCTGACACTGCACTGTTGCCCTTGCCACTCTCCGTTCTGCCCTAACATTGACTAGTCACCACAATTCGCACGTTAAGACCCAGATTTTTGGCTGACAGTCCAGTCTTTAAACACTTTAACAACAGCTGCTCTTGAACATTTAACGAATTCTGCTGTTTTGCTGATACTCGCTCCATGGCTCCGAGCGCCAACATTCATTCCACGTTTAAAGGCTGTTAAATCGTGTTGTTTACCCATATCTTCAGAAAAAAAATCACTTCTACTGTCGTGGTAAACAACCTGCTTTCCTATTTATAATGGTCTGGCCCTCTAGCAACTTCAGCGCGAAATTATAGCTAATTTGCCTACAAACGTCAGGTGGTCATAATAATCTGGCCACTCAGTGTATATGTAACCTCCACACTCCACCCTCAATGTCTGAAGAATTTATAATAATTACTCCTAAACCAAACAAAGTCCCTCTTCAACCGGCATCTTATATAGACCAATCTCCTTGTTACAAACAGATATTAAAATTCTATCCCTAATCCTCTGCCTTAGGCTTAATCAAGTTATCGAAACGGTTATACACCCAGACCAAACTGGCTTTATACCCAGTAAAAACACGTCAATTAATACACAGCACTTGTTTACGAACTTATATACTTCCCACGATTGGGTGGGTACTATGCTGTGAAAGCATTTGATTCCATGGAATTGGACTCTCTGTGGTAAATAATACAAAGCTTTGATTTTGGTCCTCCATTTATTAAATGGCTGCTATGTCTTTATGCCTCTCCTATAGCCATGGTTTGTGCTAATGAGTGGACATCTGACTGATCTGGCATTCTCACTCACTAAGGGCACTAAACAGGGATGCCCAAATAGGGCTTTTATATGCCATTTCAGTGGAACCAATAGCTGCTAAACTCAGGAATCATCATAATATGATCCTATATTTGGAGCATTCGGCCCTTTCACTTTTTACTGCTCTCAAGGTCATTATTAATTTGGAGGTTATTTAGGTCTGATTGAAGTCGCAAATTTTGCCCCTTGACTCTCTTCCTGTTTCCAGCAATCAGTCCTCTCTACCTCTGTGCAAGTCCAGCATGATCAGATATCATGGTATCAATATATCCATTAAAAAAACCTTGAGATGTTCATTTGAATGCTGAACCCCTTTTTGCTACTGAGAAGACTAAGATTAGACTATGGTCCACACTTCTGATTGGTGTTATGGACTGTATTATATAGTTAAAATGATTCTTCTCCCCAAAATCCTTTATGTTCTCTGGTACTCTATTCACCCTTAAACATTTTTAAAGCATTTTATTTCCCAATTAATAATTTTGTCTGGTGCTCTGGAAGGCGCAAATTGCAATGGTCCACCCTGAGACGCCGTAAGGATTTGGAAGGGTTGGCCTTGCCAGAATTTAGTTTACATTACCTGGCTGTGCAGATGTCTCTTATCTTCCACTGGCAAACTGCTGAGACTCCTCCTTTTATCACCTGCAAATTCAAGGGCTATGTAGATCCACATTCCTCCAATCTAATGTCAAAGTTGTAGGATACAGCTCTGTCCAAATTAAGCACCCCTGATATTAACAGTCATACTCCGCTCTGGTGAAATTGATCTCTGCCTGAGCTCTGCAAAGTGCTACATCCTGAGTTTTGGTGCTGAAATGGTATTACCCAAGTAGCTCCCATTTTAGCTGGCAGACAACTCAAATCCTTCCAAGTATTGAAAGAGGTATTTAACTTGCCTAATTCTCAGCTCTCCTGTTACCTTCAGCTTAGACATGAGGTCACCAAGCAATTTGGGTGTGCATTGCTATTGCAGATAATCATTTGGCTGCCACTATGATCAGAGCTTCCCTCAAACAAATGATTTCAGAACTATGCACAGCCTTCCCGGGTGCTATGGCACGAGCCCAGGCCTATAGTAAAAGAAAATGTCATTGGAGATTGATTTGGGTCCTATTAACAATGAGATCTGGGGAGAGATCCAGGCACACCACCAATTAGTCTTCCTGAAATCCACCAACATGCTCACCCACCTATTATTATTCCACTGCACCTAACACCAATACGGTTCACTAGATACAAACCATCATATAACACTCAAGTTTCAGGGGGTTCTTAGCACTTTTTTTTCCATCTGCTCTGTCGCTGCCCACAAATACAAGCTTACTGGAAGCAAATATGAACCTTTTTACGTGATGTTCCAGGGAGATTTTAGGGACAGGAACTTGCGCCCCACCTAGCAAGCCTTAAAACATCAGGAAAAGGAACATATAAACTTTTTAAAAAGCAGAAAATACAAATGAGCGCAGAGCCTTCAGTAGAATAGGTGGAAGACTGGGAAGATGAGTCTGGAATTCGGTTATAACCTGTTAGTGGGTGCTTTGTAACCCTAAATGCCTGTCATTCTTCAGCTCATTTTTGAAAGAAGAGAGAACACGCTGGCACAGCTAACCCAAATCTATGTCAGTAGACTGACTTTAGTATGGAAAAATGTACTTCACAGATGTTAAAATCCTCTAAACTTAAACGTGTGAGCTTTTTTTTCTTCTGAAAAGTAGAATTTTGGGTAAATAATAAATACTCATAAGCATATAACAAATGTAAAAGGGAATGTATAGTCTTTTCCAGAGGTAATTACAACCTTCATGGCCAGGGCCAAAAAAAAATGCAGTTTTAGTTTATTGTGTAAAATAATTTAATAAAAAATAATAATCCAAATATTATATTAAATAATATAATAAATGCATTTCTTCTATTTTTCCTAAATACAGGGACTCCAAATATGCAAAAATTTTGATACCAAGTCAGTGCTGTATAAACAAGCATGTATATATTTAAAAAAGAACTATGGCCCAACCTTTTTTTTGCCACAATTCTCTTTAGGGTCACAGGAGGGCATTTACTAATTACTTTACCTGTGCCCAAACCTCAGCATATAGCGGGCTATTGCCCGCTATATGCTGACAGCGCACTGCAGCCAGAAAAGATCCTGACAATCTTGTTGGGATCTACCTTGCCGGCTGATTGACAGCTGGCTCTGCCTCTCTAGAATCAGAGCTAGCTGTGCCCGCCCCCTCCCTCATCCGTCCCTCCAGTCAGTGCTGGAGGAACGAAGAGTGGTGGGGATATCTCTCTGCAGGGAGAAGATTGTTTCCGATCATACTTCGGCTCTAATTATGTGTCATACTTTGGCTCTAATTAAGGGGCAGAGTGTAATCCCTAGAGAGTCTCCCCATAATTCTCCTTAATTAAAGCTAGCCATACATTTTTTTGAATTTCTGTCCCGCTGACATGGCCAAAATGTGACCACTGTGTGACCCCAATAAGACCAATCAGCTGAAGTCGATGTTTGGCTATTCAGACAGCAGTACAACCGCTGCTGTTAGAATACAATAGGCCCGCAGGGGGGCTTTTCATCATTCCACCATTCCGCTGTTAGCGTCGATGATAGGGGAACCAAGGGTTTTTCCCCACAGTATATGGGCATCCTTAGCGGTTAGCATCTCTGTCTTGCAGCACTGTGGATGTCAGTTCAGATCCTGCCCAGGATGCTATCTGCATGTAGTTTGCATGTGTTCCCTGTGTTTGCATGGTTTCTTCTGGGTACTTCCTCCTACACTCCAAAAACATACTGGTAGGTTAATCGATATGTGTGCAAGAAAGGAATCTTAGATTGCAAGCTCCAAGAGGGCAGGGACTGATGTGAATATACAGTATGTAAAGTGCTGCATAAACTGACGGCGCTATATAAATACCTGCAATAAAGTGATTTCCAGTACAATAGATGTAATTGACTGACAGTAAGGATGTTTATTTACAGTAGTACTATTGCAAACAGGTTAAAAAATAAGGCAACTCGGCTTCACTCTGTTACTGCATATACAACAACATGGGTATTTTGTCACACCTGAAAAATTCATTAAAAATCCTCGTTTTATTCCCCCACTTTTTTCATGCCCTTTCTTCTTTACTGCTTTGTTTATACTCTAAACAATGCTACATGGTGATAAACATACCATTGTGTTGTCGTTTATAAACCTATTCTATTAAATGTTTTTGGACTCTCATACTGTCTCGTTTGGCGCTCTAATTGGATCGTATATATGCGTATATCTTCAACCCTGGATTCCCCTCTATGTGGAACATCCCATTTTTGTAGAGGGCGGCTTCCCCGGAGCTGTTACGATTTATCACCTTCTGAACATTTTAATCCAGTGCCTCACCTGTAGTTGTTTCAGAACTGAGACAGTGACAAGTGATCATTATGGAAACATCAGGGATCATGAGACTGAGACTCCCTGATGTCTCCTCTACTTCCAGCCTATACAGATAAAGGACAGATAGACCCCCTTTGCATATTAATTGGCCACTGCAAGAAGCTAAAACTCGGAACCCTGAGGTGCTCAGTGTTCAGTGCTCCCAGTATCACCAAAGCAGAGGAGATCGATGTTTTGGAGTTCTCACATCTCCTCCCATAGTCCATCCGGAATTCCCCTGTAATTGACCACAGAGACCAGGAGTGGGGGAAACACAAAGAGGGAGCAGGTAAAAGTTATCAATCAGATTATAGCCACCTGAAGCACTTCTGCATTAATGACTGAGGTGGCCATGAGAAACTGTAGACAGATAAAGGGTCACTAGAGACGACAGGCTTGTTTTCAGCTTTTGACTAGCCTGCTGTAACATAGTTCTGGTGGTAGCAGTGAAAAGGTTAATTATGGTGTTTACTTGATAGTAGCCAATCAGGTTCACTGACCGACTGTGCAGCCCACATGCATAAATCAGAATTTTCTCTGGTGTGTGCAAAGAAAAAATGACTAAAAATGAGACAGGGTTTGCAAACTCTAATACAGCATTTATTTATATGCAACTTGCATCTGACAGCATAAGTATAATAAGTTTATTGTATGTGATACCTAACATCTACTTTAACTTATAATAAGGCAGTGCAGTATGAGAAGGGGTTAAAACATGTAAAGGAGCTCAGCTTGATATACTGCAAATAACCTTATAAGCTCCTGCTGGAAACGTACTGGAATGCAAACATTTCATATTCATATAATCACCCCCTTAGTATAAAAACTAAAAAGCACACATATGACTGCCCACTTTTTTTGCTTACACTAAAGGTGGCCATACACTTTACAACCATCGCAAGACCTTAGTCTTGCGATGGTTGTAAAGTAATTAAAAAAACGTACGATCTGCCTGTCCAGAGGGGCGGGCTTCCGATGACCGCAATGCTGAACGGGCACACCGGCCCGTGCGGCATTGATCTTACGATCAAGCTAAAAACCAGCCTAAAATCGTACGATTATCGGCTGGTTTTCTAGCGTGCTCCTTAGACAAAAGACATGCGACCGTACAGTAGAAACGGTCGCACGTCTTCATTCACACTGCACGATTCTCGTACGATCGCCGGATTTCCCGCGATTCTCGTACGAGAATCGTGCAGTGTATGGGCACCTTTAGGCAGAACTTCAGCAAACAATTTTCTAGAGCCAAACACCAGCACCAGCCAAAACGTTTTTGTTTGTTTTTCATAGACACAGGAAGAGTAATTACCTCTGTCTATTTTTATTGGTGTATTTGACCCCAGGGGTTTGATTTTACGTCTCTGTCCCTGTGGCAGCAAGACAAAATAAAAAGGGAAGTGATTGTCAACGGAACAGTAAAATGCTGTAATGATAATCTGATGGAGATTTTAACTCTTCTCCATGTTACTGAGGTGTTTTGTGGCAGTCTATGTCCCCACTGGGGGAGACTAATAGCAAGTGAGGAAAAATATCCCTAACTGACCATACGTAAACACCGTACAGAGGTGAGTTCTGTGCAAAGTAACAGCATGTCTTGTCTAGCCAACACTCCTACAAGATATACTCAATGGTTTTTACTCCCTCGTCGCTCTTCTGCTCTGTCCAAACCCTTGCTCCATTCCTGTCACAGAATGGGGCTTCGGGATATTAAGGAGCATATGACCTACCTTGTATGACAGTGCTCAGACATAAGTGGTGATCTGCCGGGCCTGAATTCTGGCATGTGAGGGGGGCAGAGATGCCATCTGTCCGGGTAAGCTCTGATACATTGACGAATGCAGGTCAGATATCTAAAGATACTGTAATTTTGCCCTCAATCGGCAAAGTGACAGTGCCTCTTTACTGTAAAAAGGTACCCACTGATACTAACCTCTCCTGTCAGAACCTCATGTGGAGCCTAGCTGGGGGGAGACACCGTTTTCTCATTTATGTGACAGTACTCAGGCCTGGCGAATGCCCACTAGGCCTGAGTATTGTCATATGGTAGGTCAAATGCCCCCCCCCCCCATTCCCAACAGCACCAACTGAGCTAGAGGCAATAGTGGAGGGGGTTTGCTGGAGAGATAATTATCAGTGGTTAGGGGGAGGCCTTTTGCATAGACTGTAACTTTGCCCATTCAGGACAAAGTAATAGCGTCTCTTTAAAGGACAACTGTACCTTTTGTACAATTGTCCTTTAATAAATTATCCCCACATGCCTAAGTGCAACCCACCCAGACAAATACTTACCTTCCTTATCAATCCAATGATTTTTGCTTTTGGCCCTGTCTGGCTCTGCACAGCCTTTCCAGTGGAATTATCCTGATCTTAGTGTACACACATGCCACAGCCTCATTCATTCCTGTGGATAAGCTGTACCCTGCCGGGCCATAGGAGGCTGCCATGAGTATGACTTTCCTATAGGAATAAACAGAGCTGCAGCACACAAGGGATGCTTTTGCTGAAAAGGCTGTGCAGTGTCGGGCAGGTCCACATAGTAAAGATTATTATTATTATTATACAGGATTTATATACTGTAGCGCCAACAGTTTGCGCAGTGCTTTACAAGATAAGGAAGACATTACAATCACAATGCAATTCAACACAAGATGGTAAGGAGGGCCCTGCCCGTGATGGCTTACAATTTAAAGGGAGGGGGAAGTGATACATGAGGAGGTAGCTGTGTGGGGATGAATTGTTTGAGAACGTGATGGTTCAGTGGTTAGGTTGAGGTGGGATGGCTGGATATAGGAGGAAGGTAAGTATTTGTCCAGGTGGTCAGAATTCAGGGAGGGGGGAATTTATTTAGCGCTCGCTTGTTTACATATGGCCGCCCATAGGGATCACATGGGTCCAAGGTGGATGAAAAAAACGGAACAGAATTGGAACATATCAAATATGTGACATCTGTTTCCGTTCTGATCCAACTCAGCAGGGGATCAGTCTATGGATACCCTGCTGAGATTGAGAGAGGCCTTAGATAGATTTCCCCTCACTTTCTGCCCCATGGACAATGCTAACCCTTACCCTCTATATCCAAACTAAGCAGAAAAGTTTGGATGAAGTTTCACTTTAATGAATCGGACTCTAAATCACAATGACATATTTCAGCTGCAGGCATGTCAAATCAGCCATAAAATCTGGGTGTCACCTGTTATTTACACTCCCTCATCTGCTAACCCAAATCACAGGGCTGATTTCCCAGAATTCTAGTATTGTGCTGTAATATACAGGGCACGGGGTTAGTCCTGCAGGTTCACACAGTACAGAGTTCAGCAGTACACTATTATAAATGTACGTAGATGTCCCTGTCTGTTCATGACAAGCTTCCTGCACAACAACTTTAGCTGGTCATACACATTTTTTGTTCTGCCTGCAGACCAAACTAAATGAAAAAAATCAAACAGATTCTTCCATCCATGGTATACAGTCCAGCATGCATAGACCAATCTCCAGCTGTTGTATTCTGACAGCTGGCACACACCACTATCAGAATCCATGAATAGTAACTTCTGCTGATTGGCTGCAGTCACTGTTTGGCCAAATGTTTGACAAAAGCCATCCACTGAAAGATTTTCTGCTGATTCCTGTAAGGCAGGGGTGATTAGGAGGGGGTGTGTGCATCATGGATCCCCTCCTGATCAAAGTAGTATGGATTGGATGTCACCAGTGTAATATCCGTGTCTGTACAGGTTTTTCCTTCAGCGTGGCAGAATTGTATTGATCATTTCGGATCAACCATATGAATATTTGCATGTGTGTCAGACACGCGATCGTAATAATGATCAATTCAATATAACAGTCTGATTGTATTTCCAGTTGGTACCATATGTGTTGCACAGTTATTTTGATGATGGCAAATTGCTCATGTACAATTGCTTGTATCTAGCTTGAATACAAATGGATACGTGTATGGCCACCTTTCCTATTGCTTGCTCAATGTGGTTTACACCAGTGAGTGATACACCACCAGTGACCAGGTACAGTGATACACCAAGTCCAAGCATTTCCCTGGCCAGCCAAAGTGTTTATAAAGATCAGTCAGTCTTGGCTATTTTGTAGCAAGAGCTCTTCACTAAGCTGACTGATTACAATTAAAGAAAAAACTTGTCACACAAAAAAAAAAAACCAAAGCAGTAAAATACATATAATAAAATAGACTATACAAAGACGCAAGGTGACAAAGCTGTTCCTCTTTGTTTTTATGATTACTAAAGAAACTTAATAAACATGTTGGGGAAAGTGAAGAGGAGGCTGAACACATAAATGAAGATACTAAGAAGACTTAGAAAGGTATGTACAGGAGATAAGTAAGAGGACGATACCCCAGAAGAAGACTTTAGAAAGTTTCCAATGCCATGTAGAAGGGACTGCGTTTCTGCAGACTCTATTACACCTTACACGGGGATGTATACATGTAGTTAAATATTAATCATTATTTTGGGAACAGGCTGTACTGAACAGTGTTAATGGATTTAGTGTTCAGCGCTGTGTACTCACCATCTCCACTGCTCGGGGGTCCATCTGGCTGGGTGGTACTGACACTGAAAAATGGATCTTCTTTCTGCCTTTGCTTTCCATTTGTGGGCTAGTCTGGGAAAGGTTTGAGTGCATTCCTTGTTGAGCCCCAGAGCTCATGTTGGCTAGCCTTGGATTCTTACCAGTCTGCCCTGCTCACTCTGTCCTACTGTCTCCTGCGCACTCTGTCCTATCTCCCCCTGATTACCCTGTCCTATATCTCCCTGCTCACTCTGTCCTACTGTCTCCTGCGCACTCTGTCCTATCTCCCCCTGATTACCCTGTCCTATCTCTCTCTGATCACTCTGTCCTTCTGTCTCCTGCTCACTCTGTCCTATGTCCCCCTGATTACCCAGTCCTATCTCTCCCTGCTCACTCTGTCCTTCTGTCTCCTGCTCACTCTGTCCTATCTCTCTCTGCTCACTCTGTCCTTCTGTCTCCTGCTCACTCTGTCCTTCTGTCTCCTGCTCACTCTGTCCTCCTATCTCCCCCTGATCACTCTTTAGTATCTCCCCCTGATCACACTGTCCTATCTCCCCTGATCACTCTGTTCTATCTTCCCGATCACTTTGTCCTATCTCCCCCTTATCACTCTGTAGTATCTCCCCTTAATCACTCTGTCCTATCTCCCCCTGATCACTCTGTTCTATCTCCCCCTGATCACTCTGTTCTATCTCCCCCTAATCACTCTGTTCTATCTCCCCCTGATCACTCTGTTCTATCTCCCCCCTAATCACTTTGTCCTATCTCCCCCTGATCACTCTGTGCTTCTGTTTCCCCTTGCTCACGTTGCCTGTCTGTCTCCCCTTACTTGCTCTGTCCTGTCTCTCCCCTCAGCTGTTTACCTCTTGCTGTGCTGCTCTTTCCCTCCTCCTAGTTATTTCCCCTGCCAGTCTCCACTCCGATACTCAGTATGAGAGTCCCTTCCTCTGCTTTCGTCTTTCTTTCCTCTTATTTTATGACCTTGGTACCTCCCTCTGCTCTCTTCTAGTTTGTCTCCTGTCACCCTGACTTATAAACAGTCTCTTCCCTGTTAATAACTCAGTGTATGAGAATATGGTTGTCCAGCTGCCAAACAGGAGTCTACCTCTTCTGTGGAATGCCTCTCCTGTACACAGCACTTCTGTGTTTCTTGCCTACTCTGCATGGACTTAGACCAATCATTTTTGTTTCATTATATTCTCTAAACCCTAAACATTAAGTGACTTTGGTTTCACCCTTGTGTGTTTAAGGGTTGAGTGAATGAGACACCTGTAGCCGTTGTAATAGAGAATAATGGATTTTATGTAACATATGCAGACAGTAACAAGGAATAAATATGCATCTCTCATGCACCAATTACAAGCTTTAATAAAGAATAAAAGACATGGAAAGTTGTCACGTGACATCCAACTTCTCCACGACAATTCCCTTGTTCACACTTGTCGTGTTTTCATTGTTGCAGTAGTGGAATGCAGCTTTCAGCTGGCCCACCACCCACCCTATAGTCCAGATTTAGCACCTAGTGACTATTTCCTCCTCTGACATTTGATAAAACATCTTCGTACGCATCGTTTTTCAGACAATGAGGAGTTGTAGTGTGTTGTTCATGAGTTCTTTGAGGAGCAGGACAAAGACTTATTTCTCTGGTAGTTCTTCATCACCTGTCAAGTGGAACACATGTAATGTGATGAGGTCGCTATACTGAGAAGCAAGGAATTTTCTCCTTCATGGCTAGCTAGAAAACCTTTTGAATGCCCCTCGTAGATCTGTCTTTAGCTGGTACAGTGTTTAGGCTTCATTCACATGGGTAACACGTTTCCCACAGAAAAGAAAACACCAGGAGCCACAAAACCCTTTTGACATCTAAAATGAAGATAACACTGCATGTATTGTTTTTTACCTTTATGGGAATATAGGTATATAGGTATATGTAACGCACTGGACCCCAGGGCTTAGTAGCGCACTGGACTCAGGGCTTAGTAATGCACTGGACTCTGGGCTTAGTAACGCACTGGACTCAGGGCTTACCTGAGACCCCGCAGAGCCCACCTAAGAGTGACCCTGCAGAGCACACCATAGATCCTGCACAGCCCATCTTAGACTCTCTATGGTGGGCTCTGCAGGGCCTCAGGTGGGCTGGTCGCTGGGGTCCCTTTCCCTGTACCTCCTCCCAAG
Organism: Nanorana parkeri; assembly: GCF_000935625.1. Lineage (NCBI taxonomy): Eukaryota > Metazoa > Chordata > Amphibia > Anura > Dicroglossidae > Nanorana > Nanorana parkeri. Next base: position 1,786,096 of record NW_017306458.1, read on the forward strand.
TCCTCTTACCTGCTGCTTCTGGGGCCTGGCCTCCTCCACCCCCTCCCCTGTCACCTCTGCCATGCCGCCCCTGGTACAGCTCATACTCATGTAAGAGCCCCCCCAGGCTGCCCAGACTCCTCACATGGGTACTGGCCGTACCCCCCTGATGGCGGTGTTCCATCAAAGTTTGTGACTAAGTTACAATGTGTGACCGGTGACGTGGTCACACATTTAAATGTAATCACGCCCAGTTTTTTGGCGGTGGAATGTGTGACCACCAATAGCTCGAGCATTTCAACGCTTTGTCAGCTGTTCCAGGACAGATTGGCATCGCAAATGTGCAGGAGAATTGATCTGCCCTGGAACAGCTGTTCGGTCCTGCAATGTCACTTCTATCCGACTCTGTGAGTGCGATCTCACATTTCACCCCACTCACAAAGTCGGATAGAAGTGACATTTCAGGACCAAACCGCTGTTCCAGGGCAGATCAGTTCTGCAGATACCATCTGCGATGCTGATCTCCCCTGGACAGGGAGCCACAGCAGGGGGATGAAAGAGCCACATGCGGCTCTGGAGCCGCAGGTTGCTGACCCCTGGCCTAGTGTATCACTTTTCTTACAGCACCTAGCAGTTCTTTAGAAAGAAGTCGCTTCACTGGAGTTGATTTTCTAAAGAAGTACATACTGTCCACTTAGTAAAGTTAATTTCCAGCTCTGCTGACTCCCATCATTCAATTATTTGCAAGTTTACTAATGTACTTCTGTGACCAAAAGTCAGCTGATAGTGGTATCGGCTAATGGGGCAGAGCCACATCGTTGTCAATCAGGATCCTAATAATATTGTCAAGATCCAACCTGGCTAACTAATTGATGGCTGGCTTTTAAGGGCCAGTTCACACCAGCCGCTGCACAAAATGCACAACATCTGGTGTGTGGTGCCTGACACAGTGCTGGTGCGCCAATCCCGCCACATATTATTGTGTACATTTCATTCAGTTCTACAGTCACAGTGGGGTGCGAGGCGGTTGTTCCCCATCGCATCCCGCTGTGCTGAAAAAAGTAAGGCATGCCATAATTTTTTTCAGAGCACACCCCTGCATTCCCACCACAATGCTGTGTTGTGAAAGGTGTCTATCCATGACAACGCAAATTGCCTTTTCTTGCGCTGGGGCTGTGCTGGAAACAACGGCCAGCACAGCCCAAACTCATATGGTCTGAATGGACCCTTAGGGTTGTATTTTTTTCAGCGTCCCGTCCAGCTGTCATTTGCAGGTCGAAAAGGCTGGCCTTCAGCTGGCCGTTCGCCCCACTTTGGCTGACACAAGCAGATGCCACAAGCAGCTAAGGCAAATGTCATTTGCAGGTCGAAAAGGCTGGCCTTCTGCTGGCCGTTCGCCCCACTTTGGCTGACACAAGCAGATGCTCACAAGCAGCTAAGGCAAATGCCTTCAGCTCAGCTGAGCCGCTCGGCCACCTTCAGGTGCTGTATGGGCTATAGTGAATAGCCCGTACAGCAGCCCTTCGGTTCGACTGAAACGAAGGGCTCCCGCAACCAAAGCTAGCCGAAGGATCAGCCGAAGCTATGGCTGGAGCCTTCGGCAGCTTTGTGAATAGACCCCTTAGTGTTATTTAATGTTTGTCCTGTAAAACGGCCACAATGAGAATATATCAGCCTATTCCCTTCTAGAATGCTGCAGAAAGGACTTCTGCATTCTGACATGCCAAAAATCTCACAGACATTAAACATCTGCAGAGAGGTTGCTGCTTGCATAAAGATAATAGCAGCCTCTCTGCAGCATTCTGACATACCAAAAAAAATCACAGAAACATCCCACAGGAATCATACTGCTGCAGAGAGGTTGTTGTTTGCATGAAGCGAACAGCAGCCTTTCAGCAGCAGTCTAATATACAAGAAAGCACAGGGACATCCCACATGACTCAGAGTGCTGCAGACAGGCTGCTGCTTGCCTCAAAATAGCAGCAGCCTCACTGCAGCACTCTGACCCATTCAGGACACTTGGCAACTATGGAAAAGGTACCAACGCTTATCCAATCTAAAAAGTAAACACAAAGGGGGCGCCTTTCCTAGTGCAGATCAATTTATTTCAATAAGCACGAAGTGAAAAAGAGATAAAATGGTACTCACAAACATGAGTGTTACACAGGCATGGGATGGGAGCTGACATGCAGTAAGACATCCACTAGACAATTCCTGTGTGTGAAGACGTTGACGCGTTTCCGGGGCACGCCCCCTTCATCAGAACATCTTATCCAATCTAGTGAGAAGTATAAATGAGAGAGGCTGTGGCTTTTGATTTGCAGTCTCTTGGAAAATTGACAGTTTTTAAATAGTTTTTCATGAACAATACAAGTTATTTCTATACACAGAAAACATTTGACTATACAGGTGATATAAGCAGGATATAAAAGTCCTCATTATTACATCTGATATTTTCAATACACAGAACAATTCAAATTCAACCCGGAATAATACTTTGTTTCCCCTCTTCTGCTAAATGACTGGAAGAGGGCATCTTTTATACAGTATGAACAATTAGATTTGGCAGATTAGCATAGGACTAGTGAAGGGGGAAATCTAAACCTCTTTATCTCCCCTGCTGTCTCTCTGGAAATTGAGCATGCATTATTAAACCCCTCTAGGCAGGGGATGTGTGGTGTTAATGAGTTCAAGATGAAAGGTGAAATGTTTTCTACTGACAAAAAATCCAAGTAAGAGAGCTCTAAATTCACTATGTTCAAAAACCATTCTGTGTCAATAATCCTAGAAGTTGACATTTGCAGGTTAACCTGTAGATAGGCTTTTAGTTTTTTTTTTAGCTGCTAGCAGTGCCCTTTAAAAGGGCTTTCAGCGTTTTACATAAAGCGTTCCTCCCTCCTGTACTCTCAGTAAGAAGCCGCTCCTAATAAAGAACAGTGGACTGATTATCCTGCTGTTGTTTACATCTTTGGCAAGCTGATTCCCACTAGTATAACAATAAATGTAAATAATCTATCTATTGTATAAATGAGTAACATGCATTAGTCCTGTGCATTTGGAGGCACTGATGTAGAACCAAAATCAAGGGTTCATACTCCAATCAGCCATAACATAATGACCACCTACCTAATATTCAGTAGGTCCCCCTTTTGCCACAAAAGCAGCCCTGACCCATCGAGGCATGGACTCCACTAGACCTCTGAAGGTATGAAGTGGTATCTGGCACCAAGCCGTCAGTAGTAGATCCTTAAAGTCCTGTAATTTGTGAGGTGGGGCCTCCATGGATTGGACTTGTTTTTCTAGTACAATCCACATTTTCTCGATTGGATTGAAATCTGGAGAATTTGGAGGCCAAGTCAACACCTCAAACTCGTTGTTGTGTTCCTCAAACCATTTCTGAACCATAATTGCAGTGTTGCAGAGTGCATTATCCTGCTGAAAGGGGCCACTGCCATCAGGGAATACCATTTCTCTGAAGGGGTATAGTTGGTCAGCAACAATATTTAGGTAGGTGGTACTTGTCAAAGTAACATGTAAAAGTCAAACTAAAGTATCCACATGAATGGCAGGACCCTAGGTTTCCCAGCAGAACATTACCCAAAGCATCACACTGCCTCCGTCAGCTTGCCTTCTTCCCATATTGCATCCTGGTGTCATCTCTTCCTCATGCAAGTGATGCACACGCACCCAGCCATTCACATGATGTAAAAGAAAACGTGATTCATCACACCAGGCACCTTTTTCCACTGCTCTGGGGTTCAGTTCTGATGATCACGTGCCCATTGTAGGCACTTTTAGCAGTGGACACGGGTCAGCATGGGCACCCTGACAGGTTTGTGGCTACGCAATCCCATACACCCATGCTTGAAATAAAAGTACAGCTTATTCAGTAAATAAATGAAACTTGCTTTATAAAACTTTATTTTTTGTTACAAATGGAAAAACGAGGTCTGTGTATCTTACTTTGGTATGAATATTATCGAACATAGACCAGATTTTTTCACATGCAGGAATCTGCAGTAAGCGAGATGCAAAAGGTGTCACTGGTTGTGTTGTGCAGAGACCTTGCCACCATGTTTCAGGAAAGATATGTTTGGCAGAATCCCAGACTGCATTCCTGGCCCAAATCCCTGAATGTTCTATATTCTGCAACATTTCAAAGACTTTTCCAACAGCGAGTCCTAAGTGTACAGCTTGATTTGTAATCCAGTCAAATGCAGCGGCTGTATTCTCATCACTTACATCACTGCCTTTGAATCTTGGATCCAGCAGATTTGCAGCAGCATGTATTGGATGGCAACAAAATTCTTTCCTTTGCCTAAACAACCTTCCACTTGACTTTCTTCAGCAGTTGTAAGTGGAGATGCACTTAAGTTTTTATCATAGCCATGTAGTTAGGAATTTCTGACAAAAGTGCAGTGTCTGAATCAAATGCACGGATTGCTGAAAAGATTGGTGTTAAAATCTGTAGGGAGTTCTGCAGCTGAACCCAAAATACATCCTCATCAAGCACAGTGTTCCTTACATTTCTGGGAGTTTTAAGATCCTCAATTATTACTGTTGCTTGAAGAACTTCTTTGTTTGTTGGTAAGCTTTCAAACGAGATCACCACTCCTTAGATTTTAATATATATGTACACTTAATTGCCAAAAGTATTGGGACGCATGCCTTTACACCCACTTGACGTTTAATGGCATCCCTGTCTTAGTCCGTGAGGTTCAATATTGCGTTGGCCCACCCTTTGCAGCTATAATAGCTTCAACTCTTCTGGGAAGGCGTTCACAAGGTTTAGGAGTGTGTCTATGGGAATGTTTGACCATTCTTCCAGAAGCGCATTTGTGAGGTCAGGTACTGATGTTGGACGAGAAGGCCTGGCTCGCAGTCTCCACTCTAATTCATCCCAAAGGTGTTCTATCGGTTTGAGGTCAGGATTCTGTGCAGGCCAGTCAAGTTCCTCCACCCCAAACTCACTCATTCATGTCTTTATGGACCTTGCTTTGTGCACTGGTGCACAGTCATGTTGGAACAGGAAGTGGCCGTCCCCAAACTGTTCTCACAAAGCTGGGAGCATGAAATTGTCCAAAATGTCTTGGTAAACTAATGCCGTAAGAGTTTCCTTCATTGGAACTAAGAGACCAACCAGTGAAAAAAACCCCACCCCATAATCCCCCCTCCACCAAACTTTACACTTGGCACAATGCAGCCAGGCAAGTACCGTTCTCCTGGCAACCGCCAAACCCAGACATGTCCATCGGATTGCCAGACAGAGAAGCGTGATTCGTCACTCCAGAGAACACGTCTCCACTTCTCTAGAGTCCAGTGGCGGTGTGCTTTACACCACTACATCCGACATTTGCATTGCACTTGGTGATGTAATGCTTGGATGCAACTGCTCAGCCATGGAAACCCATTCCATGAAGCTCTCTATGTACTGTTGTTGTGCCAATCTGAAGGCCACACGAAGTTTGGAGGTCTGTAGCTATTGACTCTGCAGACAGTTGACGACTTCTGCGCACTGTGCGCTTCAGCATGCGCTGACCCCGCTCTGTCATTTTACGTGGCCTACCACTTCGTGGCTGAGTTGCTGTTGTTCCCAGTTGCTTCCACTTTGTTACAATACCACTAACAGTTGACTGTGGAATATTTAGTATCAAGGAAATTTCACGGATGGACTTATTGCACAGGTGGCAACCTATCACGGTACCACGCTTCAATTCACTGAGCTCCTGAGAGCGACCCATTCTATCACAAATGTTTGTAGAAGTGTCTGCATGCCTAGGTGCTTAGTTTTTTACACCTGTGGCCGTGGAGATGATTGGAACACCTGAATCCAATGATTTGGAGGGGTGTCCCAATACTTTTGGCAATATAGTATATACAGTATATATATATATATAGTTATTTTATTGGGTTTTTTGGCGTTGGGTTTTATTTCGTAAACATGAAACAGTACAGTCTGTTAAAAATACGTAATTTGTAGGCACTGTTCTCTTCCCCTTCTGGTCCCATAATGCATTAACACGTAAAGATGAATTCTACAATTCAAGGCGTAAAAATAACTTTTCATTTGCAAAACTAACGTCGAACATATAAAAATAACAACTCCCTAACTCTTCCATCGAAAGCATTAACAAGCATGCTAAGTAAACATTGGAACTTTCGTGAATACCATGTTTTCAAACAAAAAATAAGAGGTAAATTAACAACTAAAGAGAGGAAATGTTGTTTCTCTTTTTGAATTGACCCCTTTGTATTCTTTGCATACCTTTTTTTTTCTTCCCCAGTCTTATGACAGTGGCCATGTTAACTATAAGGGCAGGTTACTAGATCTCCATTTGCTTGCTGGAGCTCTGGCACATGTGACTAGGACATGTGACCATGTACATCATCTCAGGGGAGGAAAATGCCTTTCCCTGAGATTAATTTTGAGATTACAGATGAGTTTCCCTGGCAATGCTCTGCTGATGTAATTTTCCCAGGATGCAATGCTTGGGCACATTACATAATTTGTGCCAGAAGTGAACCAGGAAGTAGATGAACTCGATTTGTAAGTAAGAGAAAAACATGTTTGTTTAGCTAATGAATGTAAGATGATTTTAAATCAGCATGCAGAGCTGCACACTGATGTGATTTTTAGTAAAATGGGGTAAAGGACCGATTTAAGTGTCACTATTTTATTCTGTGCATTTTTTTTCTTTTTCCTGCTTCTTCTTGGAGAATGTGGCAACAACATGGGAAGCTTTTATATATTTGATAACTTATTTACCTCTTCCTCTGAAGGGTGTCCAGTTTCATGAAGTCAATAAAAAGTAATACACATCATATTGTAGCAATATGTGGATACTTGTCCATTAGGATTTCCAATGCAGCTTCCATATTACTTGTATTGTCAGCCAGCAAAGCAAATACTTTACCACTCTCAATTTTCTCTAAAACTGCACATATTTTGCTGCTGATAAACTCTGCAGTATGTCTCTTCTGTTCAGTTTAAAGGAGAACTATGAGGTGAGTGCTTTTCACTCACCTCATAGTTCTAGCCGACCTGTGACAATGAGACTGTCACAGGTCGGCTCAGTAGATCGGGAGGTGAGTGAACACATACCGGGTTCGCTCGCCTCTCGATCCTGCCACGGCTCTCTCCCGTGACAGGGGGAGGGGCTGGATTCCCCTCTCCCCGCTCCGATCTGCCAGCGCTGACTGGCGGAACGGACGGGGGAGGGGGCGGGTACAGCTGTCTCTGCCTCTAGATAGGCAGAGCCAGGTGTCACTCACGCAGCTGGGCGGATCTCGACATCTAAGTCGTGATCCGCTCCGGCTGCGGCGTCTCAGTATACCACGAGCTGTAGCTCGTGGTATACTGAGCTTAGGGTAACGGGAGGACGCTAGTTTGTGTCCTCCTGTTACCCTAAGGAGAACTATGGGGAAAAACACTGACCCCATGGTTCTCCTTTAAATGCTTCTATAAAATACTGGTTGAGGTGTTGTTACCACAAAGTTGATGATTCCTTCTCCCGACCATTTGTCTATCCGTCTGTAAGTACTGCAAGACATAGTGCTTCTCTGATTTTAACTTGTACAGATTCCATCAAGCGCTCATATTCTGACTCTAAAAGAGGCTTGCTCATGGAATGTCTGCTTGGCAACGGTATGATGGTCTTAATTTAAAAGCATCCTGCCAATATGCATTTTCAGTTATTTACAATGCTGATTCAGAAGCATACATTGCCCTTGCAAGAGCTTGAACAATTATCTCCGGATTCTCAGGTGTCATTTTATCTCTAAGGCCTCATTCACACTGCTAAGAGCCGGCCCGTACAGATCCGTATCAGGCCGCTCCAGGGAAGGACAGCTGCTGCGTATGATTGTACGCAGCAGTCTGTTCTTCTCTATGGGAGTATACAGCCGTGCGCTCACCGGAGCTGCACATCCGTGCGGGTGCAGGTGTCCGTACTCGTAAGCAGACAGGATGGATCCTGTCTGCGTCCGAGCACGGACACCCGCACCCACACGGATGTTCAGTTTGGGTGAGTGTACAGCGGCATGCGACCGCGTACTCCCACAGAGAAGAACAGGCTGCTGCGTATAATCACATTCAGCACCTGTCCTTCCCAGGAGCGGCCCGATACGACCGTGCACGCCGCACGGATCTGTACAGGCCGGCTCTTAGCAGTGTGAATGAGGCCTAAATGAAGGTATTGTGTATTTTTGTAACACTTCCTTACTTGAAGATGCTGCTGGTGAATAAACACTTTGGGGTCTATTCACTAAACTGTTTGGCTATTCACTTCAGGCTTGCATGGCTGATTTCAGCCGTATATCGGCTGAAATCAGCCGTACATCGGCTTGCTTCGTGTGGCCTCGGGTCGGCCGAACATGCTCAGCATGTTTGGCTGACCCAAAGTGCAGAAGGAGTTCGACTCAGCCGATCCAACATCTGGATCGGCTAAGCCGAACCTCTGGCAGGCTACTCGCTGAAGCGCTCATATTCTGACTCTAAAAGAGGCTTGCTCATGGAATGTCTGCTTGGCAACGGTATGATGGTCTTAATTTAAAAGCATCCTGCCAATATGCATTTTCAGTTATTTACAATGCTGATTCAGAAGCATACATTGCCCTTGCAAGAGCTTGAACAATTATCTCCGGATTCTCAGGTGTCATTTTATCTCTAAGGCCTCATTCACACTGCTAAGAGCCGGCCCGTACAGATCCGTATCAGGCCGCTCCAGGGAAGGACAGCTGCTGCGTATGATTGTACGCAGCAGTCTGTTCTTCTCTATGGGAGTATACAGCCGTGCGCTCACCGGAGCTGCACATCCGTGCGGGTGCAGGTGTCCGTACTCGTAAGCAGACAGGATGGATCCTGTCTGCGTCCGAGCACGGACACCCGCACCCACACGGATGTTCAGTTTGGGTGAGTGTACAGCGGCATGCGACCGCGTACTCCCACAGAGAAGAACAGGCTGCTGCGTATAATCACATTCAGCACCTGTCCTTCCCAGGAGCGGCCCGATACGACCGTGCACGCCGCACGGATCTGTACAGGCCGGCTCTTAGCAGTGTGAATGAGGCCTAAATGAAGGTATTGTGTATTTTTGTAACACTTCCTTACTTGAAGATGCTGCTGGTGAATAAACACTTTGGGGTCTATTCACTAAACTGTTTGGCTATTCACTGCAGGCTTGCATGGCTGATTTCAGCCTTATATCGGCTGAAATCAGCCGTACATCGGCTTGCTTCGTGTGGCCTCGGGTCGGCCGAACATGCTCAGCATGTTTGGCTGACCCAAAGTGCAGAAGGAGTTCGACTCAGCCGATCCAACATCTGGATCGGCTAAGCCGAACCTCTGGCAGGCTACTCGCTGCTGTTCGGCCTATTCTCATAGATGGCGAACAGCAGTGAGTGTACCTCTGTGGTACCGAGCACTCCAGAACGCACTGAGCATTTGTTTATTGTATCCAGTGCATTCATGGCTTGGAACTGTGCTGTGAATGCATTGGATAGTGGGAACAGGCCCTGGAAAGGTTCCACGAGCTGTGTACAGAGCATCCCTCCAGCTCTTACCTGAGTGTTCCTGAATATACGCATACTATATGCTGCTATACTATACCTGCTCTCAGGAGGGGTCTGGAGGGTGTGGCAGGCAGGTGCGGGTGTCAGAAGGCCTGCACCCTTCTGAGGGGGTGGGGGTGCTGTCTCTGCAGGTGGACAGGGTACGGGAGGCGGAAGCGCTGTGATGTCCCTAGAAGGCTGCCATAAGGTCCTCAGCAAGTGCAGACCTTACGGCAGCCGAAGCTATTTAAAAATTGTAAGCGCCAGTTTTGGCGCTAAGTATCAAGGCTTTTTCAGGAGTACGAGCACTTGTGAAAATGCCTAGTACTGGTATCGGTGCATCTCTAAGCTTCACACAATAAATTGTTCCAATATTCACTTCAATTATTCAATTGTGTGAAAAGCAAATTCTTGTTTACTTATTCCTGCATATGACTGGATAATGGAAGTTAATATTCACGCAATTTAATTTGTAAAGATTCTCAACTTCTTTGGAAAATCTGCCCAATTTGTATAGTATAGAAATTAACATAAAACTAAGAACAATAGAAGCATTCTGTTACCTAAAGCCCATTGGGATGACACCTGTTTTATATTTGGGACATGTTCCTATTCACATCACAAAAACTAACACAAAAATGCAAAATGCTTCTTGCAGTTCAAATGGCTTTTACTTGGGTTAAGGTTTCTTGGCTTCTTAAAGAACAACTCCAGGAAAACATTGCATTAACCTTTGCAGTGGGGCTACCCCGGCGCTGCAAGATTTTACTGACTGCTTGTGTCTAGGAACAAAAACGAAAAAGTAATAATCACTCGAACCTCGGAGCTGGTCGGCTGTCACAGCGTTCCCTCCAGCCTGTCTCCTCCTCCGCTCAAGTGATAGTATGTCCCTCTGCGTCTTTACATCCTATACACTACATTGAGAACATGATGACTGAGAGGACCCTAGACAGCTGTAGTGGAGGTGGGGAGACGCTGAAAGGACCGGTCTAACAACAAGCCGGCTCAGAGGATTGGGTGAGTATAACTTTTTATATTTTTGTCCCTAGAGGAAAACAACCCGTTAACTTTTGCAGTGCAGGGGGGTAGCCCTACTACAAGGGTTAATACATTTAAGGGTTAAAATTTCTACTTGCTTCTCCTTCTTTGCAATGTTAGGAGGGACTGTGAGGGGTTAAAGGATTACAAGAATGCATTCTGCATTCAAATGTAATGAGAGAAATACAATCCTCAAAATTCAGTCCTCAGTCTTTCTATAAGGATAGGTCACTGTGAAGGTGCTCGCAATAACATGGATTCAGCCATGTTGCTTGCTGCGACAAAACATCTAAAAGGTAACAAATATATATTTTTTACATTATTTTTCGGTATGCAAAAACACATTACGAACATATAAAGGGGATTTCTAAAATTTGGCTGCAAAAATGAAAATACAGTTTAAGGCTAAATTGGAATGTAGAGCATAATCCCAGATTTGATACACTGTGAAAAGGATAATGACAACCTTTAATGTCTGTAAAAAGCATAATGCCAGCTCTAGAAGCATTAAATGTATGATATCTGATTCAAAAAACCTATGATTATAGATGTTTCAGTCCAACCTCTGGCGAAGGTGATGCTGCTGTACCTTACTATAGCCAGGGCCATAACTAGAAATCACATTAGGACCCCTAGTGCTTTTGTTGACATTTTAAAATGTTTTTTGCCCCCTCACTCAGCTTGTTGCCCCACTTTCCAGTGAATCTTTGGGGTACCTGATATTTTGCACATCAATTGACAAGCCCTTTTACTACTAGAAATCTATATTAT
>NW_017306458.1:1797442-1861707 GCF_000935625.1 Nanorana parkeri
ATATTATTATATTACTATTATTGTTATTATTATATATATTTTATTATTATTATTATTGAGAATTTATATAGCGCCAACAGTTTGCACAACACTTTGCAATATAAGTAAGACAGTACAGTTACAATGAAATAAAAGACAAGAGGGTTAGGAAGACCTTGCTTGTGAGCAGGGCAGATACAAGGATTTTTGCCTACACAGGTTCTGCAAATATTGTGTGTCCCCATCCGCCGTAACAGTACGGAGAACCGCAAAATATGTTGAGCAGGACCATAAACTAACACTAACCGCACTGCCTTTCCACTAACACTAGCTGCACTCCCTATTCACTAACACTAACTGGTTAAATGATCCATAGTACAACTTCATAGTACAACTACATGTTATGTACTATGGATCATGATTTAACCTATTCATGTTAGCAGGGGGGAATTGTAAATATATTGCTGTAATGTAGTGGAGGTGTGTGCTGTATATACTGTATGTACTACATATACATTACACACGTCCAGTACACTATAGCAATAGATTTACAGCCAGCCCTATCCCAGCTTCCCTCACTCATAGTTTCACTCCGATACCTGTTGCCTCACGCGGTGCCTCTTGTAGTCGTCACTGTGCAGGATCGCTGCATTGCGTCTCGGTGCTTAGCTTGTGGGAGGCGCTCACAATTCTGCCCTGCTAACATGAATAGGTTAAATCATGATCCATAGTACATATACAGCACACACGTCCAGTACACTGCAGTAATAGAGTTACAATTATCCCATGCTAACATGAATAGGCTAACTGATCCGTAGTACAACTACATAATATGTGCTATTATGTACTATGGATCTTTTAACCTATTCATGTTAGCCGAGGATAATTGTAAATCTATTGCTGCAGTGACATGTGTAACGTACATGTACTACGTACTACATATAGAGTACACTGCAACAATAGATTTACAATTATCCTCGGCTAACATGAATAGGTTAAATCATGATCCATAGTACATATACAGCACACACGTCCAGTACACTGCAGTAATAGATTTACAATTATCCTCGGCTAACATGAATAGGTTAAATCATGATCCATAGTACATATACAGCACACACGTCCAGTACACTGCAGTAATAGATTTACAATTATCCTCGGCTAACATGAATAGGTTAAATCATGATCCATAGTACATATACAGCACACACGTCCAGTACACTGCAGTAATAGATTTACAATTATCCTCGGCTAACATGAATAGGTTAAATCATGATCCATAGTACATATACAGCACACACGTCCAGTACACTGCAGTAATAGATTTACAATTATCCTCGGCTAACATGAATAGGTTAAATCATGATCCATAGTACATATACAGCACACACGTCCAGTACACTGCAGTAATAGATTTACAATTATCCTCGGCTAACATGAATAGGTTAAATCATGATCCATAGTACATATACAGCACACACGTCCAGTACACTGCAGTAATAGATTTACAATTATCCTCGGCTAACATGAATAGGTTAAATCATGATCCATAGTACATATACAGCACACACGTCCAGTACACTGCAGTAATAGATTTACAATTATCCTCGGCTAACATGAATAGGTTAAATCATGATCCATAGTACATATACAGCACACACGTCCAGTACACTGCAGTAATAGATTTACAATTATCCTCGGCTAACATGAATAGGTTAAATCATGATCCATAGTACATATACAGCACACACGTCCAGTACACTGCAGTAATAGATTTACAATTATCCTCGGCTAACATGAATAGGTTAAATCATGATCCATAGTACATATACAGCACACACGTCCAGTACACTGCAGTAATAGATTTACAATTATCCTCGGCTAACATGAATAGGTTAAATCATGATCCATAGTACATATACAGCACACACGTCCAGTACACTGCAGTAATAGATTTACAATTATCCTCGGCTAACATGAATAGGTTAAATCATGATCCATAGTACATATACAGCACACACGTCCAGTACACTGCAGTAATAGATTTACAATTATCCTCGGCTAACATGAATAGGTTAAATCATGATCCATAGTACATATACAGCACACACGTCCAGTACACTGCAGTAATAGAGTTACAATTATCCCATGCTAACATGAATAGGCTAACTGATCCGTAGTACAACTACATAATATGTGCTATTATGTACTATGGATCATTTAATCCATTCATATTAGCAGTACTTGTCAAAATGCCCTGTTTTTTCCGCACTCACCCATTCAGCGCCCTCAGGCGGCCGCTTGACTTGCCTTGCGCTAGCTCATGGCCTGCTTGTGAGAGCTTACAACATAAAATGGAGGGTCAAATGATGAAGAGCTGATGGAGAAAGTAAAAGTTCAGTTGATAGGTAGAAGTGGGAAAGGTTTCCCTGAAGAGATACATTTTCAGGGGTCGTCTATAACACTGGAGGAATTCTGCTCTTCACTCCTTATGACGTTTATGGGCCTTATACTGTATACAACCAAGGGGGTTATTCACTAAGCTGCAGAAAGCAGCTGAATAAATAAACTAAGTGAAGTGAAGCCTCTTGACTGCAGCCTGAACTCCTGCTGCAGCATGACAGCTCCGGCCCGAATGTAAACAAACTCATTTGTTTGCCTGCTGTTTGAGGACAGTGAGCTGTCATGGCATGAAAACAAACGAGTTCAGTGAGTCGTGACGTCACAACTCGCTCCAGACCTGTCATATTGCGCCTGGAGTTTGTCAGTAGCGGTCCATTACAATTAAAATTGGATGTTTGTTTGTTTTTTAATAATAAAGGACTTGTCAAAATCTGTCTTTTGTTTTTTTGTTTAATTAACCCCTTCCCGACAGATGACTGTATGATAACGTCACGATCGTTCAATTAATTAACGACTGGTGACGGGACAATGAGCACTGGTCCATGGAGGGAGCAGATTAGGTGGTCACTGCACTATGATCACAGCTTGGGATGCACCGATACATCAAGTACGTGTACCGATATTTTTTCTTTTCGGTTCTCACTGATTCGGAATACCGATACCAGAAGTCCCATTAATGAAGCACGGTGGCGTGTAATAACTCGCCACATGTCTTCCTGATTAGCCGGAAAGCCGGCTCCATGCTCCCTTGTCACCAGGTGATGAGGAAGCAGGGAGCCAGCTTTCTGGCAAATCAGGCTGGGGGCAGGTTATGACTCTTTGCCCGCCTTCCTGATTGGCCAGCTTCCCGACCATTCAGGCAGCCAGGCGGAAAGTCATTACACGCCGCCTGGCTTCCTGATTGGCCAGAAGGCCAGCTCCATGTTCTCTCATCACAGCCTGATAGAACAAAATCTATAGAAAATCTATAGGTGTATGGCCAGCTTTAGGGTTATGGAGCAGTTGAGTAAATACCACACACTTCTGCAAATCCTCAAGCTGTCCTGTAAGCTAGAATACTTTTAATATAATTTTTCCCATTGCCCACACACACACGACTTAGGGTAGCTTGCCACCACCTACAGTTTGTCAGCTGACTGGTCTGCTAGGTAACAACACACACAGATCCTTGTCTGGCAGATACAATAGCTTAAGGTCCCCACACACCTTACGATAATCATACGATAATCGCGGGAAATCCCGCGATCGTACGATTATCGTAAGGTGTGTGGAAGCCGTGCGACCTCTACTACTGCAAGCGCACACTGCCCGTTCGGCATTGCGGTCATCGGAAGCCCACCCCTCAGGGGGCGTGGCTTGTGATCATCGCAAGTACGATCTGTCTATGCAAGATAGGCAGATCGTACGTTTTTTTAAGTACCTTACAACAATCGCAAGACAAAAGTCTTGCAATGGTTGTAAGGTGTGTGCCCAGCCTTACACACAGTAACACTAATCTGAACGTAACTAGTAGCCACACGATGCAATATCCTACAGATTAACACAAAATGCCCAACTAAGCATACAGACACTGGTAACACAAAGCAACAATCTCTAGAACTATGAATTCTTAGTTTAGTGCACAGAAGCCACCTTTTATTTTTTTTTATTTACAAAAAAAACAATAAAAAAGGACATTTGGCTATTTTCTATGAAGTTAAGAGGAAGACAAACAGAAAAAAAACTGTTTTGTTTGGACAGCATTGTTTTATCCTGTTGGCAGTAGAACACTGAAATTCCATTGACATTGTGTCTTTGAATACACTCTCCCAGAAGAACACCATGTTATTTTTCAGGCTACTCAAATTATAGAGGTATGGATGTGGAACTTTAACCCTTGGCCAGTAACCTAGGGAGCTGTCACCTCATCTGCTGTAAGGAGGGTTCCTGTCTCCTGAAGTGGCCATAGGTCATATGGACTACCTAGGTCTGATGGCTGGGTTGAAGATAGGATTTCCCCACAGTAGCACAATGTCCCAATTGTAAACACAGCACAGCTACAGACGGGGTCCATATAACCATATTGTTGATCCCTAGATGTTTCTGTAAAACCAGGGCATACCATTTTGCAACTGCATGTACCCCCCAATACAGACAATCAGAGGGAATGCGTTTCATCCCCCTTCAACTAATATTTTGTGCTTTATTAGAGATTAAACATTATCAGCTCGGTGCCAAGCAGCCACAGAGTCTTAAATGACCCTTTTATGGCTTACCCCCCTCCCCCCCCCCCCCCCCCCTCCCAGTGGGGTGACAGCAGCTACAAGCCTAGAGAACTTGTGAGAAACTAATTGTAAATTAGGTGTCAATTCAGTTCTGCAGTCTATAGCTATCTTTGAAAATTCTAATTGTGAACATTTGTGTACCTATTGTCCATTGAAGTTTTCACCTACCTGTGATATCAACTCACATCTATATTTTAATATCACCTAAAATGCTTGATTATGCTGATCTTCAGCGGTCTAACGACACATGCAAGTAGTAGTAGTAGTACGTTTCATTTGGTGCATAATAAACAACACATTAGCAGTGTTGCAGTTAAGAAACTGCAACAATAACACCAAGCAAAAAGCAATTGGACTAGTTTGGTATTTGTTGGCAAAAACAATTTCTACTGGAAAATCTTCACCCCTCCTGAAAGATAGTATACACTATATTGCCAAAAGTATTGGGTCACCCCTCCAAATCATTGGATTCAGGTGTTCCGTGAAATTTTCTTGCTACTGAATATTCCACAGTCAACTGTTAGTGGTATTAAAACAAAGTGGAAGCAACTGGGAACAACAGGAACTCAGCCACGAAGTGGTAGGCCACGTAAAATGACAGAGCGGGGTCACAGCATGCTGAAGCGCACAGTGCGCAGAAGTCGCCAACTGTCTGCAGAGTCAATAGCTACAGACTTCCAAACTTCGTGTGGCCTTCAGATTGGCACAGCAACAGTGCGTAGAGAGCTTCATGGAATGGGTTTCCATGGGCGAGCAGCTGCATCCAAGACTTACATCACCTAGTGCAATGCAAAGCGTCAGATGCAGTGGTATAAAGCACGCCGCCACCGGGCTCTAGAGAAGTGGAGATGTGTTCTCTGGAGTGACAAATCCCGCTTCTCTGTTTTGCAATCTGATGGACATGTCTGGGTTTGGCGGTTGCCAGGAGAAGAGTACTTGTCTGACTGCATTGTGCCAAGTGTAAAGTTTGTCGGAGGGGGGATTATGGTGTGGGGATTGTTTTTCAGGGGTTGGGCTTGGCCCCTTAGCTCCAGTGAAAGGAACTCTTAAGGCATCAGCATACCAAGACATTTTGGACAATTTCATCCTCCCAACTTTGTGGTTTGGGGATGGCCACTTCCTGTTCCAACATGACTGCGCACCAGTGCACAAAGCAAGGTCCATAAAGACATGGATGAGCGAGTTTGGGGTGGAGGAACTTGACTGGCCTACACAGAGTCATGACTCAACCCGATAGAACATCTTTGGGATCAATTAGAGCGGAGACTGCGAGCCAGGCCTTCTACTCCCACATCAGTACCTGACCTCACAAATGTGCTTCTGGAAGAATGGTCAAACATTCCCATAGACACACTTCTAAACCTTGTGGATGCCTTCCCAGAAGAGTTGAAGCTGTTATAGCAGCAAAAGGTGGGCCAACTCAATGTTGAACCCTACGGACTAAGACTGGGATGCCATTAAAGTTCATGTGCGTGTAAAGGCAGGCGTCCTATACTTTTGGCAATTTAGTGTATACTTATCTGTCTGCATGTAGGATGGGTTAAATGCATTTAACCATCCAATAAACATTGTATTCTTCCTTGCACTTGCATCATCGAGGGAGTCCTATGAAAGAATCTGCCTGATATTCCTCACTCTATCTATGGTCCATTTGGGGTACCATAGTTGACATAGATGATTCTCTATTTTCTTTATTTCTAATTTATAGTCCTTTTATGAGGCCTAGTAATTTATTAGAATGAAAAAGTTGACACCTTGTAGCCAGCAATGTAGAATTCCCACTACATTGCTTCCTAAAAGTAGGTGTGCGCAGCTTACAATTCACTGGATCTCCATGAAATCCAGTAACCACCTTGTTCAGAACAAGCTCCAGGCAAATTACAATGTTCATTTTTATGCTACCTAATTCATAGAGATAGTGATGTGGGACAGACCTCTGGAGGTGATAACAGGCCGGGCGTGAGGAAAGATATTTGCCTCTGAAGTGACCGTAGGTTACATGGACCAGCCGGTTCTGATGGTTTTGTTGGAGTTTGTATTTATGAAACCAGTGTATCCTTCCAATAGCAGTGAGTCCAAACACCACATGGCTGCCGCAAGCAGGATCCATACAACCATTTTGTCAGTTCCTAGGTTGTTCTAAAAGGCCAGGACATACCATTTTGCATGTGCTCTCATCTCTCCTCAACAAATATTTTGGATCTATTGATGGATGAAACATATTCCCACGGATCTAAGAAAATAAGAAATAATTCACTGCCGCTTTCGGGCCTCCCTTGGTGTTCCTCCCCCCTGCCACAAGCCGTACTGTCCCATCCCACCATTATGCCTACAATACTAGTAGCCAGATCCGCCTTTTCCCAATACTCCTTGTCTCCCGACCCCTCGCCCCTGTTTCCGATCCTGGGCAATCCAGCCTTCCTGCCAGGAATGGAGGACGCCATACTCCGAACTCTCAGATCTCCAGATAAAGGAAGGGTGCTTCACTTCCTAACAGGCTCCTCCTGGCCCTCCAGGTTCACTGTACCAGCCCGCTAAGGCCCCACACCCCTGGATCCATGGAGAACTCTACAACTTGCTCACTTCCTAAGATCGCTCCCACCCCCCTCACAATTCTCCAGAGCTCTGATCCCATATGAGCTGGAATGCTCCAGAGAGGACCCAGCCCGCCATGTCCTTTCCATGTGCTACGAACAACTCATTTCCAGCTCTTCTGACCCCACTCCATGGTTGGAGAATTTGGGGGTCCTGTTTAGCTCAGGGGAACAGGACACCTCAACTTCTCCACTCTATGTCCCCCTTAGACCCCGATGCCCCACATGCAGACATACTGCATATATTCTGGTCATGCCCCATAATCCAAACCTTCTGGGACCAGGTCCACGCCACAACCCAGCAATTTACTGACTCCCTGGTGCTTTTTCCTCTTGCACCATAACACTACCCCACTTAAGGCATACAAACGCTCAGTTGTGCGACACCTGGTCAACGCGGCTCGGGCCTGCGTCCCGACCCTCTGGAGGAGACCTGAACCCCCCACCATTCACCAATGGCTGGATCGTGTGCACGACATCTACCTCATGGAAGACCTCACAAGTTCGCTCAACAACACCCCAGCCAAATTCCGAAACACTTGGTACTACTGGATTAAATTCCTCAACTCTCCGGCGTATACGGCCCTACGCCAAGAACACATTGGGTAGATCTCCAGACCAGAATACACCACGCATCTCTTCTCCGCTCTCCCCTCCCTTGCTGAGTAGATTTCCCTTCATTCTCCCCATTTTCCCTACCTACCCACCCCCCAAACCCTGGTTATGCACTGCTTTCAGACAGTAATAAGGCCCAATCTCGTACCTAAACAGTGGGACTCAGGAAGTGGACCCCACTCACCTCCATTTGCCAATCTCCATTGATGCTATATCCGAGGTCCCCGCCTATATCTCTCAATGCCACCGTAAGGGTCTAGATTGGATATTTGTGCCTTCATTTACTCTGCAATGTGTCCTACACCCCACCCTTTGGGCCCCTGAGGGGGTGGCCATTGTTGTACCCTGAGTAGTTTTTTAAAATTTATTATTTGTGTTCTTTCTTTCCCCCTGCCTCTGGAAAAATTTGAAAAAAACTCTAAATAAAGAATTTGAAAAAAAAAATAAAATAATGTACAGTGTGGAAAAAGTTTGTAAACTGCTGAGTTTGTAAACTGCTTTCGGGCCCTGCCAGGCCTATGATGGTATTGTTTGGGAGGGGGAACTGCACGCTTTAAGAGTAAAAAACAAATTTAATTTTTTTTTCTTTAGAAATTTCACTTTTTGCTGCAGCAGGCTCTATACATCGTACAAATTTAACACTTTACAGGCAGTTTAAGGGGACCCCTCAGGCACGATATTTAAAGGAATTTTTAATTTTTATTGTTACCCTTTAAGTGATGTTAAACCCACTGCTCCTTTAACCGCTTGCCGTCCGCCCGTTGTGAAAAAACAGACGGACGGCAAAGTCCCATCGGCAGGTTGCCGTAATTGTACAGCTTCTTTTTTCTGCTCGCACGCGCATGGGCGGAAAAAACCTGTCTGTTCTGCACAGCCGTTACCGGCTGCTTGACATACAAACGATCGGCGGCTCTATAGCCGCCGATCACTGGTATGTTGTGGCTGCTCGCCCCCCCTCCTGCAGTGCCACCGCCGCCCCCCTCCTGCACCCTCACCTTCAATCCCAGGATCCGCGACCCCATCTGCGGCCCGGCTGGGGAGGTTGTCAGGAGGAACATGGGAGGGAGATCAGCATCTTCCTCCTTGCTGAACTCGCTCCATACTGTGAATGCTGAAGTGATGTGTAATGGACCTTGGAGTGCCGGTGACCCAATTCCTTACACTAAGCCTTGTTCTGTTGGATCTTCAGAGGTCCCCCTTTGACATTCCCTTAGCTGACCTCACTCACAAGGTTGCCCTCCCTGTTGCTATCACCTTCGCAAGACGTATGTTGCGTTTCAAATTCACTCCTTCCTAAGAGACAACCTGAATTATAGTGTTCCTCTCACCACCAAGACCATGCTACTTAAAGGAGAACTATGGGGTTAAGGCTTTTCCCCATAGTTCTCCTTAGGGTAACGGGAGGACACAAACTAGCGTCCTCCCGTCACCCTAGGCTCAGTATACCGCAAGCTGTAGCTCGCGGTATACTGAGACGCCGCAGTATACCGCGAGCTGCTGCTCGCGGTATACTGAGATGCTGCGGCTGAAGCGGATCCCGACAATTGTGCCGGGATCTGCCCAGCTGCATGACTGACAGCTGGCTCTACCTATCTAGAGGCAGAGCCAGCTGTACCTGCCCCCTCCCCTGTCCGTTCCGCCAGTCATCGCTGGCGGATCGGAGCGGGGAATCCAGCCCCTCCACTGTCACGGCAGAGAGCCGTGACTGGATCGAGAGGTGAGCGAACGCCGGTATGTGTTCGCTCACCTCCCGATCTACTGAGCCGACCTGTGACAGTCTCATTGTCACAGGTCGGCTAGAACTATGAGGTAAGTGAAAAGCACTCACCTCATAGTTCTCCTTTAATGTCGTAGATCCATTCAAGGCTGAAGAAAGGGAAATCTTCCCCAAAATGCATTTTGACATGTCAGCATACCCAAAGGGAGAAGGAGCCTGTTGCTCTACAAACTGTGTCGCTAGCTGGGAGTTCTATCGGCACATACCATTTACCTTGCTATGGGGCTTTGCACCTAATTTAGCATCCCTACATCACATGCCATCAACAATGCAATATTATATACAATTGCTGGCCATTGAGAAAACTTACTATAGTGCTTTTACAGGTTTACCCTTTGTTCACTTATACATGTGAGTGCCGTATTCTTATTTTTTAACTTTGTTGAGAAATTTCTACACCATGTCAGCATGTCAGCATTTGTGTTTGACATTGATTCAACAAATGTACTCTATGTACTCTACGTGTTTAATCTACATGTTAATGACAGTACTGTAATTTCAGTGTGGGCTTGATATGTACATAGATAGGAACTCTGGCCTGGAGACTCCAGCTGATTAGTTTCTCTTCCTGAGTTACCTCCGCCTCCGCCCAGGTCCGGATTTGGCACAGAGATTAAACTGCAGAGTGGCAGTGCGTGCTTTTGTGCTGGAACAGTTTGTGTTCCAGCACCAGGCCCTTCTAAATGCCTCCTCTTTGCTCAGTGAACCAGTAAAGAGGCCAAAAGGTCAATTTACCAATTTAGTATCCTCAGCAGAGTGTATTGTATATTTCCTTAGTGGTATTATTGTAAGATAGACGTATTACACTTCTTAATTAGGGAAGGGATGTCACACAAGGGCATCCTATGTGAGAAAACATCTGCGGAAAAGAATGTGTTGTGGAAACACATCAGTAAGGATCAGCAGCCTTTTCACAGCCTAGTTCCAGGGACTCCATTGGACCAGAAAGATAACTCCATTATCTAGTGAACTGGGGTGATCCTGGCAGGCTCGCACAGGGCGCCTAAAGGCCTAAGGCCGGCCCTGGATCCTGGCTGCAAGAGTTGTGAAAAATAGAGGGCCAATGGGTCATGCTTTGCATGTTTAGGGCAGAGCACGGGTTTATTAACAAAGATAAGATAGATATTGCTAAATTAAATTATTAAGACGGTTTTTTTCTCTTAACAAAGTTATGCTTTTCAGTAATTGTCATGTTACTTTCACATTTTTTCATGCTTGCTCTTTCATATTCTTGTTTTACATACATGTATTACATACAGAGATTTTTACATTAACCACTAAAAACGCTTTCAGTGTCTCAGTACAATTCCATTTTCTATTAACACCTGAGATAAGATCAGGGGTATTTTTTGAATGCAGTAGGCCTATGTGCAAGATAATAATGAGGGCCCCCTTCCCCTTCCTGTGTCCAGGCTCATTTCAATCAATGTTTAAACAGTATAACCAATATGTAATCGTTAACAATATCAATTAGGGTAATCTCTTTACAGATAAACAGCCAAAACAGTGTGACAAAATGTGGCCATGACTAGGATTAAAAAACACCTGGGGCACGCTGAGATAAAACACAGAAATAGGTTCTGCGGCTTGCATAGTGCACCACAGTGAATGGTTAGTATGGCAAGACAAAAATACTCCCACTGTTACACACAAAGGGGATGATTAAACAGAATCCTATTGCCTGTATGCACTGCACTCATATGCTGCAGCCCATGCACCAATAAAATACCACTGCAAATGCCAAAGGAAGAACTTCACGGTTAAGAAATAAATATCCCTGCATCCGTCATATAACTAGAAGGAAAAAAAGTCCCTGCGTTGGTGGTGCCATTGGAAGGAAAACATGCCTGTGCATTGGTGTAATTGGGAGAAAAAACGCCACTGTGTCCTCAGAGTTCTCCCTTCACATCAGAGACCCTTCCTTTACATTATAAACCCCCTTCACATCAGAGCCCCACTCTTACATCAAAGTCCCCTCCTTTACATTATAAACCCCCTTCACATCAGAGCCCCCCTCTTACATCAAAGTCCCCTGTTTTACACCAGAATCTCCACTCCACATCAGAGTCCTCAGTTTCCCCTTCACATCAGAGTCCTCAGTTTCCCCTTCACATCAGAGTCCTCAGTTTCCCCTTCACATCAGAGTCCTCAGTCCCTCCTTCACATCAGAGGCCTCAGTTCCCTGTTCACATCATAGTTCACAGTTCCCTGTTCACATCAGAGTCCTCAGTCCCCCTTCACGTCAGTCCTCAGTTCCCCCTTACATCAGAGTCCTCAGTTCCCTCTTCACATCAGAGTCCTCAGTTCCTCCTTTACACCAGAGGCCTCAGCCCCCCTTTCAAATCAGTTCTCAGGTTCCTTGTTTCATCAGAGTCCTCAGTTCCTCCTTTACATCAGAGCCCTCAGTTCCGCCTTTATATCAGAGCCCTCAGTTCCTCCCCTTTACAGCAGATTTGTTAGTCTCCCTTCATATCAGGAGCCCCCCTACTAAAAGTGTCACTTCAAGACAGGTGTTTTGGGTACCTTATGTTCTACATATGCCCCCAGGATCTGTGCATCCAGCAGCATGTCATGCTAGCAATGGTCCGCAATTGGAAGGAATAGCTTAGAATCTTCACTACAGTCAGCGCGGCAGCATGGCAGCGGACAGGTGCAAAAGGCAGAGCAAGTCTGTTTGGATGGAGGATGACTCCAGATACGGTGTTTCTTCTGTAAATGCTGATAGTACATCAAACCACATTGTAAAAACTTCTACATAACCCCTCTGTAGGGGTGGGTGCACTTCTAAATGGTGGTGTCATATAAATGCAATAATAAGAAGAGACAGCCAGCATGCCAATTGTAGAAGGTTTTGAGGGCACAATGGTCCTCTTTTTCAAGGTGACAAGCAAAGATAATAAGAGCAATAATAGTACAAGTATACAGTATGTACCCATATCATTAACCACAAAAAAGGAAATGGCTGGTCAGCACCTATCTGCATAGGTATGCCCTGGTCAGAGAAAAAGATACCTGAGCTATGTGTGTCCTTATGTAAACACCCTTGATCCAGAAACAGCATTGCCATGAAAAAAGGAGTGAACACGTGAAAGCCAGTTCCTATGTGCCTCTAATTTAGGATGCAGATCAGAAGTCTGTGGCTACATGAGGTCTTCTGTGGGTTGTAATGCTGCAACGGCAACTGCATTGCAGACTGCAGGAAGGGAAGGCGCAGAAACCTGCCAACTTGTGGGGGAGAGTGGGGGCCAATGTTCCCCCACACTGTACACATTCATGGTATGCCTCTTGATAAGATATTGGCCACACCTTTTTCTAATAAGTCGGAGGACTCATAGGGGGTTATTTACAGAGGAGCCGAAGGATCCAGCCTTAGCTTCGGGTGATCCTTTGGCTCTCTTCGGCCACCGACACTATAGCCCGTACAGCAGCTGAAGGCGGGCGAGCGGTTCAACCGAGCCAAAGGCATATGCTTCAGCTCGACTGAGCCGAAGTGACACCCGAAGCAGGGCGAACAGCCGAAGGCCAGCCTTTCGCCCCGCAAATGACATCTCACGGCGGGCTCCGCCCAGTTGTAATGGCAGACCAGCATCCCCAAATGACCTGGGGACGCTGATCTGTCATTAAACAATAACAACAGGATGGAGACGGCCGTGATGCACGGCCCCTCCAGTTGTTATTAATTGGCTGGCACCTGCTAAAAGACTCTAGCAGGTGCCGGCCAATAGGAAACAGTTGGGCGGAGCTAGCTGTCACTGCTAGCTCTGCCCAATTGTTTTTTTTAATTTTTAAGTGCCACGGAGGTACCGAGCAAAATAGCCGAGCCGAATGTCGCTCGGCAACATCACAAGGGAGAGCACACGTTCCAGCAGCCATCCATCTACTAGCTTGGAGAAGGGAGGAGAGAAGTGGAGAGCAGGGGGCAGGGGAGAGGTTGGTTTGCTGTGCCAGTGTGTTTGTTCAGACACATACAGCTTATTAGCACACACAAGGGTGGCTCCATAGGACCCTGCAAGGGAAAGAAGCCATCCTAAAACAGGATATTATGGACAGTGCTCAGGTGACCAGCTGATTGTGCACAAAGCTAAAACATTTAAACATCAAAGAGAAAAGCATCCATTGTAAGTGATTTAATCAGCTTTTGACCTTTTGACCATCATATCACTTTAATATTACTTTAAACATGAGAGCTGATAACGATCAGATTAACACACTTTTGAATATCTGTGGGCGTTGTGACCTCTGCAAACACCTTTTAACTAATCACATTTGAAGAAAGAAACAATTTTTCAGGATCGATTTTCCTGAAGGATTGCTATTGTCTCCACAAGATAAGGTTGGCACCAGAGATGTCTGCTCTGTGTGCAAACATGCAAATTTATCCAAAACAAACATTAATATATTTAAGGAAGTTCTTTCACAAGAGATCTTTATCTGACCATCATCTGATTTCTGTGGTGGTGGCAGGTAAGGATAAGCGGAAGGATGTTCTTTTACTAAATTATAGATTTTGCTCAATTTTGCCAAAATAAGACTTTGCAAAGTGTTTGCAATTATTGTTTCCCCCTTTTTATGTATTTTATTGTTAGATTATGATATTTTTGTTTACAAACACAGAAGATTTGTGAGCTGTCAATAGCTGTCTATCTTTTTGCATTTTTCTTCCCGTGCAATGAAGGTCAAATTGTGTCTGTTTGCGCGATTGCATGAATGGTCCCCATAGGATTGTATGGGATCGTAGGGGCATTTTTGGCCTCTAAACTTCTTTAGAAGTGCCTGAAAAATTCTTGCAAATACCTGGAAATTTTCAAGGCAAAACAACCAGGCCTGGCCTTTGGGGTGTGCGACCGCACAGAGCACCATGGCAACAGGGACACCAGGCAGGGCCGGATTGACTGCTTCTTGAACGCCGGCCTTGCCCAGCCTAGCCCTTCTGTCAAAATTTGAAAGAGCCAACATGGCTCTTTACATACAAGTGTTCTGACGGCTGAAGAGCCACCCAATCGCTTGTATGTTGTGCCGGTACAAACGCTCCCCTCGCCGCTGATCTCGGGCTCCACTGTACCCGGTGCGGGCCCAGGACCAGCATTGCGGCTCTGTGACCAGAGATCAGTACACAATCTCCCTCTGATCTCCTCTCCGGTATCAGAATGCATTCAGCTGTCATTCTCCGGCTACAGATCTCTGCTTCATCAGCTTCTTTGGGAGTCTCTAGGTGACATTAGGGGTTTTAAAGACCCCTGATGTCTCCATAAAGAGGACCTGTCTCTGTAATTTGATATCACATAGGGGGCTACTTAATCACCGATGTGATAGCAATAAAGTTAAGTGTAAGTAAAGTAAGTAAGTAAAAAAAAAGTCACACATAAAAAAATAAAAAAAATAAAAAAAATTGAAATCCCCCCGCCCCCACATACACACACAAACATGCATCCAATGCTCCTACATGCAAATAGGACGATTGCACCCTTTGCGCCGCACATATCACTGCAGACAACAAAGTGTGAGGAATAATTCTGGGGCCATCGGTCACTGATAACATGATGCTGCTGATGAGCAGTAAAAGCTTTTAAAGCCTCGCCTATGGACAATTTTGGGTATGGCAGTGTTTTTGCGATTTCGCGGGCACGCACAATTTAAAGGCTCGACATGTTTTTGATGTCTATTTACCCGACGTAAAGCGGCTTTGCGGCTGTGCGGCTTTCACATTTTCTGCAGAAGACGTGTATCCAAACCTCTGTTATTAACCTTAGTGGTGAGACAAGTTGTTTTACATGCTGACTTGTGAGTGTGCCATGATGCCTTTCTACTGTTTACTGTTTAAAGCCCAACAACCATCTCCTGAAAACAACCATCTCCTTCTCCTGGCCCCTGGTCCCTACAACAATACAATTAGCCATCAACCAACCAACTGGTAAACCCCAGTCACTCTGTGCTTAATAACTTCAACAGAGTGCAGAGGTGAGATTTGCAGTCTACTTGACACTAATGTCTCCCTAACCCTAATGCCTAAACCCTTGCATGTGACAGCCATCGCCGGCTGTAAAAAGCGGTACCAAGATTATGGCTGCTTATCAGCCCCTTCATGATAGCAAAAAAGGGTAATTTCACTTACCCAGGCAAATTTGGGAACATGGAAGTACCACCACCAATCTGCCCCATCTCCTCCGGTCGCTGCTCTTACTTTAACCGAACATCCTTCGTATTTTGTACACAGCAGCCCATGCACTAGGTATTTAAAATTTTGCTCACAAATGGCGAGCACTCGTTGCTCTGTGCAGTCACCTGACCAATGGGAAGCGCTTCTGGCCGCGCTGACCAATAAGAAGCACTCTTTGCAAAGAAGCACTTCTCATAGTCAGCGTGGTCAGGTAAGAGCAGCGGTGGGTTGGATAGAGGGGGCAGGTTGGGTGGCAGCAAATTCCATTTTCCCAAATTTGCCTGGAAAAGAAGAATTACCCTTTAAGTTAAAAAAAAGAAAGTTTAGAAAAATGTAAGTTTAATCAAAGAAAGACCCCCAAAAAAACATGCTGGAGGAACAGGCTTACAAAAACAATGGTTGCACCACACAGATTTGGTATTGCCACGCACGCCAGAGTGAGAGCAATAATTCTAGGGCAATCATGCACTGATGAGCTAAGGGCTAAGCTAATCATCCCCTATGGACAATTTTGGGTATCATGGTTTTTCACCATTTTACAGATGTGTGAAATTTGAAGCTTGACATATTTGATATCTCTTTACTCAGCACACCTTTATATCTTCTACCCAAAAAATAGTATTATATTGTGTTTGTGCGCCCTAAACCTAATTTAAGTGTATTTTTATATTATGTGACATAAAGAATTGCAACTGCCACCATTTTATTAATTTTATTGTAAGTGCCACCATTTCATTTTACAGGGTCATTTGCTTTCAGATATTGGACATGTTTGGGAGGGTTAAGTAATCTTCAGGCCTAAAATGTGCATTTTAATATGTGAAAAAATGGCTCCAGTTGCAAAAGGGCTACAGGAGCTTCAGTAAACCTCAGGAGTCATTTAAAGCCCATTGCATCCTTACAAACTGCCAAAAACCACCTTCATTTTGCACTCTCCACTGATTGCAATGCATGTAGCTAAATAGTGGAATTTTACTAAAATGACCCAATTTTTTACCAAAATATTTCCTAAATATTTTGTCGAAGTTGTCCTACTGCATGGGCAGGGCAAAGTCTTTTTTTCTCTTGTGTCAGTCCACACTTAAGGTGCCCATACACTGCACGATTCTCGTATGAGAATCACTGCGATCGTACGAGAATCATGCAGTGTATGGAAGGCGTGCGACCGTTTCTAATGTACGGTCGCACGACTTTTGTATATCGAGCATGTTGGAAAACCAGCCGAGAATCGTACGATTTTCGGCTGGTTTTTAACATGATGGAGAGATCAATGCCCCGCACACTGCCCGTTCAGCATTGCAGTCATCGGAAGCCCGCCCCTCAGGGGGGCGGGCTTGCGATGATCGCAGGTACGATCTGCCTATCCAAGATGGGGAGATCGTACGTTTTTTTAATTACTCTACAACCCTCGCAAGACAAAAGTCTTGCGAGGGTTGTAAAGTGTATGGGCACCTTCAGGCTTGAAGTGCAAGGCCGGAAGCATTTTATTGCATATGGAACATGATACAATGCATGCTAGGTAAAAAAAAAAAAAAAAGCAATGTGTCATTAACAAAATTTAAAAAAAACTGCAACGCAAACCACGCTTACAAAATATCTCAACACACATTGTCAGTGCACACTGTAGTGTGAATGGGCTCTAACACACTTAAATAAATTGGTTTGTAGGTGTTACTTTCACACTGTCCAGCAGATGGCAGCAACTCCTTTTTTATTTCTCAGATTGTTTACAACATTTGGCACTAATGATTGTATCAGTGACCTAGCAGGTAGGATGAGATATGGTGTAGTGAGATCTTTATTTCTTCTTGAGCAGATCTACTAAATCTTTTGTGCTCTAACAAATCTAACATTAAATTTGATGCACTGCAATAGCAATGTAGCCTGGAATTCGCTTCGTTCCTAATATTTATCTTCTACTATACATTGTTGTCTCTGGTTTTCAAGGTTATATTGAAATGTCTTCCTTATATTGTAAAGTTCTGCACAAACTGTTGGCGCTATATAAATCCTGTATAATAACATTAATGAAAATCAAATGTTCATGTTTCTGGCATTCTCTTCCTGTAATTGCTGTAAAGTCTTAGGAAAGAGTCAATGAGAGCAAGAACATTTTTTCTTTTTTACATTGAGCCCACCTACATGACAACTGAATCAAAGAAAATGTAGGTGTGCAAGTGTTTAATTAATTTAAAATAGCATGTATTAGTAATGATGCATATATCTAAATGTCATGGAATAGCAGCATGGAGGATACGTCTATATAATGTTTTTTTTATTTTTCAGGTGTAAAAATGAAAGTACATAATAATAAGAGGGATGGACTGAAATTTCAGCCGTCGAAATATTTCAGCCGAAAACATCACCATTGGCAAAATGCAGATAGCGCCAAAAACCCGCTTCCCTCCTCACTGGGCACCGGCTGCATGCTGCGGTCTGTATCCCCTCTGATCACTGCTGCTCTCCCCCGCCTGTGTCGGCAGAAACAGCGGGAATCATAGGGGACAAAGAGCAGATCCAGCCGCCGGTGTCCAGTGGGGAGAAGAGAAGCTGTCAGAAGGTCAAGCGGGGAAGTGTGAGTGGAGGCGACTTGTCTGGATGCTGAGCGGGGTGGGGAGGAGAGCTCGGCTCAAGGGTCAGATAGGAATGGGCGGAGCAGTCAGGATGGAGAGCAGAGCACAAGCACTAATCGATCAGTACTGATTGCTTAGTGTTTGTAAGTAAATGATTACTATATCCCCAGTTATGAATGAATAGGAAGTGCTACATAGTTACATAGTTAGTCAGGTTGAGAAAAGACACAAGTCCATCAAGTCCAACCTATAGAGATACGGAGAAAAAAGAAAAGCCTAAACAGAACACTATGCCCACAATTACCCAATGTTGATCCAGAGGAAGGCAAAAAAAAACCCCTATAAAGCACGGTTCAATTTGCTCCAACAGGGGAAAAAATTCCATCCTGATCCCATAAGGCAATTGGATATTCCCTGGGTCAACAATCTCTGATGCCTAATATACCTATAATAACTCAATATCCAGTAATATTCTGTGCATTTAAGAATACATCCAGATGTTTTTAAAAACAATTAACCGAGCTAGCTAAAACAAGCTCCTGGGGGAGTCTATTCCACATTTTCACAGTTCTAACTGTGAAGAATCCTTTCCGTATGCAAAGGTTAAACCTATTTTCCTCCAGACGCAAAGAGTGCCCCCTTGTCCTTTGCAGTGACCTTAACGTGAATAATTTGGCACCAATCTCTTTATATGGACCATTTATATATTTATACATGATGATCATGTTCCTCCTTAATCGCCTCTTCTCCAGAGAGAGCAAATTCAGGTCAGCTAATCTTTCCTCATAGCTGAGCTCCTCCATGTCTCTTATGAGTTTGGTCGCCCTTCGCTGCACTTTCTCCAGTTCCACAACATCCTTTTTGTGAATTGGTGCCCAAAACTGAACTGCATATTCCAGATGAGGTCTTACTAATGCCTAATGCTTTGTACAGGGGCAGGATGATGTATCTGTCTCTGGAGTCTATACCCCTCTTAATACAAGTGCTATACATCACTTCCTATTCATTCATGATTGTGGACATAGTAAATATTTACTATCTGCTCACTGTCTTAATGAACAGGAAGCAGCTCAGTACAGCTCAGACTTCCTGTCCATTCATGACTTGGTTGATAATAAATATTTACTATCTCCAGATTGTGAATGAACAGGATGCCTCTGTTCCTGTTCGTTGAGTGCTGGGACTGCAGAAAAAAGATTAAGAACTCCGTGTCCTCAATCTCTTTTTCTATTTTAAAAGAGACAAAACAGGATATTTCAATAAAGTTTGAGGAAAAAAAGTTATTTTCGGTTTTGGCCTGACAAATTTTGATCTTTTGGTTTCAGTCTAAAAATTTAATTTAGGTGTATCTGTAATTAGTAATATAGTAAGCATAAGTACAATATGTAACAGTATAGTAAGTACATATTAATAATTTAGTAATACTTTAATAAGCAGTTCATACCTGTGCATACACAAGTCTCTAAGAAGCTACAATTCATAGAAATTATTTTCTAGATATTTTTTAGATATTGAAAACTATGCTTTAATAGAATAAACCTTTGGTCTGGATGTATACTTCCTGCTCCTCTAGGTCAACTGTCTTTTACCACTTCCCTCCTACCTTACTTGTCTGGCTAGTCATAGTATCACACTAATAAGATCAGACGTTAGGCACACAAGGCATACCGTGGCTGAAACTATACAGCCTGCAAGTGACAGTTGTCCTATTCTGCATCAGTACACGTAGAAACCACGGCTTGTCAACGAGTCAGAGCGTCAACTTACTCTGCTAGCAGAGCAAACACACACAAACATTGCAGAGATGGTAACAATGAGGACCCAGCTGGATTGCAATAGGAGGCGGTGTGACTATCTGGAACCTTTTATGACACACAACAGTGGGGGGAAATTATCAAAACTAGAGCAGACAAAATCTGGAGCAACTGTGCATGGCAACCAATCAGCTTCTCTCGTTCATTTTCAAATCTTAACTGAACAAACTACAGAGAGAAGCTGAATGGTTGCCATGCATAGCTGCTCCAGATTTTGTCTGTTTCAGTTTTGATAACTGACACTGACAGCTAGCTAGACAATATGTGGACCAGTGGACCTTGGCCTCTATTGGCTCTGCAGAAATCTGCCCATGAAACAGATATTTAGTCAAGAGCTATATTGTAATATATTGTATGTAAAGGCTGCTCGTTTGTTACCAGCATATTGTAATGATAACCTTGTTTGTTTCCCATGTATTGCAGTGATTGCTTATTTGTTGCCCATGTATTACAGCAATTGCCTATTTCATGCCCATGTATTGCAGCGATTGCATATTTGTCACCTGCGTATTGTAAAGGTTGCCCATTTATTGCCCATGTATAGTATTGGTTGCCAGTTTGTTCCACCACATATTGTAATGGTTGACCACTGCCATTTTTTGCTTATGTATTCTCTCTAAGATCAGTGCTGTTTATTACATAGTAAATAAACCACAAACCGTACCAGATAGCTATGTGCCTAAGTTGTTCTAGCCAGCATAATGGTAGATTCTCTCTCTTGTGGCTCTCTGTATGTCAGACTGTGCAGTTAAAAGCCTTAGTATTGCCAGCGCCTCTTTCCTTGAGAAGAGGCAATGCCAAATGTATACAGCAGTCACATAGAACCTCCACAGGTGTATGTGGAATTTGGTGATGCTTATTTGTACAGTTCAAAAAGTCAATGCATTACAAGTATCTGCTTCCTCTTCATCAAGACCTAAACAATAAAAAAAAAAAAACCCAATATAGGTAATATAATAAGATGCAGCCAAATTAAAGTGATATTAAAGTCAGAGGGGGGAATTTATCAAAACCGGAGCAGACAAAATCTGGAGCAGCTGTGCACCGCAACCAATCATTTTTAAATCTTAACTGAACAAACTGAAGAGAGAAGCTGATTGGTTGCCATGAACAACTGCTCCAGACTTTGTCAGCTCCAGTTTTGATAAATTCCCCCTCAATATGTTTTAAGCTTTTTTCAAAAGTTGATTTAATCACCTATAAATCATGCCGCTCTTCGATGTTTAAAAGTTTTAATTTCCTGCAGAATCAGCTGGTCTCTTGAGCACTGACCCTA
Organism: Nanorana parkeri; assembly: GCF_000935625.1. NCBI lineage: Eukaryota > Metazoa > Chordata > Amphibia > Anura > Dicroglossidae > Nanorana > Nanorana parkeri. The sequence continues at coordinate 1,818,895 of NW_017306458.1, forward strand.
ATATCATGTTTTAGAGTGGCTCATTTCCCTTGCAGGGTCCTATGGAGCCACCCTTGGGTGTGATAGTAAGTTGTGTGGAGCGCATGCGCGCTGCTGCTGATGACGGGTGGTAAGTGAGACAGCTCTGCGACTCCTCCGGACAAAAACCCCATTAGTACGGAGCAACGTTCTCCTAAATAGCCGAAACTCACTCATCCTATCTTCGGAGGGACACCCGGTGCCCGCCATGACGCAATCCAGATCCAGGAACGGCCAAAAAAAACTAAAACGCAGGAAAGCCCATAGCAGAGGTTCTGGCCCGCGCCACGGCCAAGATGACGTTGTCTCTCGCCATACACACAGCTCCTTCACAGACTGCCTCAGCCTCGAGCAGCGACATGGAGGAAGATGAACAAGCGAACCCACGCCAACAGAAGCGATCCCACTCCGCACTGTTATACATGTTTGATGCCATGCTACAGAAAGCGCTGCATGTAACATCCAAACAGATCACGGACCGTCTCTTATAGGAGATTCGCGAAATAGGCCACCGCACGGCGGCCCTGGAAGACAGATGCAATGTATTCACTAACGATCTGGCAGAACACACGAAGGAGCTAGAAACTCTTAGGGATGACAATAAGTTCCTTCTATCCAAACTAGAGGATATGGAGAACAGATCCCGCCGCTCGAACCTACGTATTCGCGGCCTACCAGAACATCTCACTGACCTGTTCTCCATCACACTGGCACTCTTCCAAGAGCTAGCGCCTGAGCTCCCGGTTGACCACCTGGAAATGGATCAGGTCCATCGTACGCTGACCCGCAAGAAACCAGGCGGTCCACCCCGTAATGTACTGGTCAAGCTCCATTACCACAGTACCAAGGAAACGCTTCTTACGGTTGCCAGGAACAAGGCCTCCCTAGATCTTCCAAGGCCACGAATATCAGCTCTTCAGTGACCTGGCCCCATCCACCATCTCCAAGCGAAGAGAGTTGAAACCCTGCCTGGAGGTAGTATTCAAACATCAAATTCCCTATAAATGGGGATAGTAAGTTGTGTGTGTCTCCACAAACACACAGGAACAGCAATAAAAGCCTTACCTTGCTCCTTCTTTCTCCCTTCTCTAAGCGAGTAGATAACTAGCTGCTGGAGACTGTTCTTGCTTGTGATCTTGTACTGGAGAGGAAGTTCAGGGAAACCGAGCTGAGAATTGGAACTGTTTGGAAACATGATGACGGTAACATGAGTGCTTGGGCAAAAATGTGCAGAAATACTTTGCTGGGCAAGGTATATTCGTTTAATCTGGATTCATTTATTTTTTTAAAGTTTGAGTATTTAATGCTATTTAAAATTTACATGTACCTTTTTTATGCGATTGCCGTGCGGATGTCACCCCATCGAAATCAATGGGGCCGCACAGCAATCGCGGCCTGCATTGTTCAGAACTGCGCGATCCCGAATCGCGTAGGTCTGCAGCGGGTCTGAGTCCCGAATCTAGTGCATTCCTGAGTCCCTGTCACCTCCGAATGCTATCACACAGGAGCTTGTTAACCCCTGTGTGATATCAATAAAGTTAAGTGAAAAAAGGGGGAAAATAAAATAAATTAAAATGAAAAAAAACTGGTAAAAAGTAATAAAACGAAAACATTATTAATAATAATAATGCGCAGAGCCCAACTTGAGACCCCACCAGGCCACCTGAGACCCCCACAGCCCACCTGAGACCCCCACAGCCCACCTGAGACTCTGCACAGCCCACCTGAGACCCCCACAGGCTACCTGAGACCCCCCAGCCCACCTGAAACTCCACACAGCCCACCAGGCCACCTGAGATCCTCACAGCCCACCTGATACACCACACAGCCTGCCTGAAACCCCCACAGGCTACCTGTGAACCCTCAGCCCACCTGAAACTCTGCACAGTCCACCTGAGACCCCTACAGCCCATCTGAGACCCCCCACAGCCCACCTGAGACCTCCACAGCCCACCTGAGACCTCCACAGCCCACCTGAGACTCCCCACAGCCCACCTGAGGCTCCCCACAGCCCTCCTGAGACTCCACACAGCCCTCCTGAGACTCTGCACAGCCCTTCTGAGACTCCCCACAGCCCACCTGAGGCTCCCCACAGCCCTCCTGAGACTCTGCGCAGCTCTCCAGAGACTCTGCATAGCCCTCCTGAGACTCTGCACAGTGCTCCTGAGACCACATACAGCATTCCTGAGACTCTGCACAGCCATCCTGAGACTCCACACAGCCATCCTGAGACCCTGCACAGCCCTCCTGAGACCCTGGAGACATCAGGCCACCACCCTGGAGCAACACAGAGTATGTAGCTTCATATTATTCTGCATTGATATATAATGTATTGATGGGATTTGTAGTTCTCTATAGCTGGTGGTATAATGAAAAGACAAAAGCATCTTGAAGCAGCTTAGAAGGCGGTCGACTACAGGTCAGAAGCACCTTTGAAGGAACTCAGATGGAACTTGGACATGCTCATAATCCCACAAGGCTCATAATCCCAAATGTTTCTTGTAGCATATCAAAATAAAAAGTAGACCTATTGGATGATCTTTAAATAGACCATTCATTTCAACTAAAATCTTCCCATAACATTATATATGCAGTTAACATATTTTATTCATGATATTTACCTTTAAAAGCCTCCCTTGTGTAGACATCCAAAAGCTCTGAGACTGCTGCTGGATGTCAGCTCCCCCAGCAGACTTAGAGCTGTCACTCAAGTTATACTCTGTCATGTTCCCCTTCACTCCTCCCCTGGCAGCTACATGAAAGCTAAACAATGTTTGATATAAGAAAGGGACATTCAATTACAGCACCCACGTAGAAAATGACACAATCGAATATACAAAAATATATAAATAAATAAAAATGAATCCAAAAAAGTTGGTATGTTTTATAAATGTCCACATAGAACAAAAAGACAGATTAAAACCATTGGTGTATGAACACAATGCATCACATGTTATCCGACCACTAGTATTCGTAATTGTTGTAAACTTTGTACTGAGATACCATTTCCCAGATCAAAAAGTGGTCAGCACATTTCATAGATTAAATCCTCCTCATCGGAACCAATGGTGAAGGGGTTCAAGATGTGCGATTTATCCCATCAGAGGCGATATTGTGGTCTGCATTGAATTCTAAAAAGAAGTATAAATGTTATCAAATATGGACAATAATATTATGCCACATAAAACAGAGAAGGAAACACAGTGATTCCTTAACAAGATAATACAGACAAGAATACATACGTACAAGTAGCACCATTTATATGGTGAAACAAAATCTTAATAAAAAGAAAAGCTATTAAGTAATCCTAAACGTAAGGTGGCAAAGAGTGTCCTTGAAGGGAAAGGAGTCTCCCAGAATAGGAAACAAGCAGGGTCCAAACTAATCCAAAACATATATATCGATATAAGGCAGCACTTACCAGAACTAAAAACTGTCCAGGCACAAGATTGTACATTTGGGGAAAAATATCTCCCATTTGCCACTGTCCAGGGAGTGCATGACCTCTGTCCTCTTTCCCCTTGACATATATATGCCCTGCCAATCCCTAATGACCAACCTGTCAGCAGGCGTATGCTCCACGCCGAGGCATACATTCAGCATCATGATGCCAATGACAGTTCACACCCCATACACTTAGACATGCGTAATAAAGGCACCGGAGGTTTACAGGAGAAAGGCCAGGACGGAAAGGCCACAGGAGACTACACCAAAATAGCCTTTAGGTGCAGCAGATGACATAGAACACAAACAAATGTCTTTCATGAGTAAGCACTCCTGTCCATTTCTCTGAGCAGCGGAAACATAATGTTAATGCAAATAAAAGAGGAAAAAGAATTACAAATAAATATACATATCCTAACACAAAGACAAAATCCAAACAATTTTTGCACTAAATTTTTCGGTATAGTGAAGGAAGAATTAATTAATGGTCTTATTTCAAGACAAATCAATCATCAGACAGTTCCAATCTTCTAATCTGTATGCCCAATATGCATAAAAACATTCAGTTTCCTCCTGGAGGACCGATCGTATCTGGGGTAAACATTCTTTCTTAGAATGATAGTCTAGAAACATTATGGGCACTATACATTTGCTTCCTACTTTAGATGGAATATATATACAGTATATCAGATCAAGTTTTGTTAGTGTCAATCAGCATGGAAACCTTGTATACCACACACATCAAAGGTTTTGAGGTTGCACTGTAATTTCTTAATGAAATGTAGGTAGAACTCCACTCACATAATACATTTGTGTTACAGTTATTTGGAGTTGGAATGGTTATGAGGACTACATGAGCCCAACTGTATGCAATCTGTACCTGAAGGGGTGGGAGCATTGGCTTTTTACTTTGGATAAACTGTCAGTATGCCTGTGCCACATCTCTGCTTGGCACAGGTACGTTGACGATATCCATTCCTAATTCTATGGAATGATTTCATGGACCTTTTGCCGGAGTTAATTGAACCTCTTAAAATGTGGAAACATAGAGGAAAAAAAGGGTGTGTGGAGAGATGAGTATGACCCATGCATATGTAAAAGTTATATCAAAATGTATTAAATATAAAATACAGTCTCAGGCCGATTGCTTCTAAATATATATACATAGTAAAAGCCATAATCATCAAATATACAAAATCCAAATACATAACTGGCATGATAGTCCCGATAGTCATTATTGTTCGAAATTACACGATCCGATTGTATAAAAAACACATTATTGTCCCGATGATCCCAACGCGTTTTGGAAAATTAGCTTCTTCAGGGGACCGGTGAGTGATTAGGATTACTACGCTACTGGATTGAGGCCACTCCTTACTAGATGCCTTCTATAGAAACATCCCAGCAGGGCAGGCTGGGCTTTCGTGAAGTTTCCCTGGCGTTCCTCCCCTTGATGCCCCGGGGTCCCAGGCGGGAAAAGGGACGGAGTGGGGTGGTTGGCTGTGCTCTAGCCACCTGATCATCTCGCCCCTCCTCATATTCGTTTTTATCTCAGGCACTGCTGATGCATGAATGTTAAACACCGGTCCCCTGAAGAAGCTAATTTTGCGAAACGATCATCGGGACAATCATGTGTTTTTTTATACAATCGGATCGTGTAATTTCGAACAATAATGACTATCGGGACTATCATGCCAGTTATGTATTTGGATTTTGTATATTTGATGATTATGGCTTTTACTATGTATATATATTTAGAAGCAATCGGCCTGAGACTGTATTTTATATTTAATAAATTTTGATATAACTTTTACATATGCATGGGTCATACTCATCTCTCCACAAACCCTTTTTTCCCTCTATTTTCCATATTCAATTTATTTGAGGGGGAGAGATAGTACAGGGAACCGATGTTGAGGCAATCCACAATTTTTTTTTTTTTAATCTCTTAAAAATAATCCTTTTAACCTCCAACTTGCAATGATACATGAGATCTCATCAATTTAATTTCTTGTAACCATTTACAAGGATGAAAAATAATGTGTTGTGTAAATTATTTAGAAAACCCTCAGCAGGTAATAGGAGTCTACATGTGGATAGCTCTCATCCTACTCAATTTATCTGAGACATCCCTACTTCACCATACTTATGCATAAAACAGAACTGCACAAATGACTCTGACTTTGAAATTGAAGTTGACAGGATGTGAAGTTGTCTCCTCAAATGGTGCTTTAGTAACTAATGTCTAAAGAAGACATAAAAGTTTGCTAAAAGTAGCTGGCGTGATTTGTTATTATATCAAGATGAAGGCCAACATTGGTCCAACAAGATCTGAATGATTACCCACTACAATAACCAGGATAAATGAATTCAAAGAATATTTTGTAAAACTGGCATATTCTATCTAAACTTAACTTTTTAAAAGACTTTGGTAGGATCATGACAAAATGAGGTTTAGAAGTAATGTGTCTCTGCAGAACTACTTAGTTGCTAGTCATATTTCTAGCCATTTGTTACCACCTGGCACTTTTACCATGCAGTTCCTGTTCGTACTGTTAATCTATGGATATTCATAAACCAGTCGTATTAGCGACTGGGAACAATCAAAATATAAAACACTTTGTAATCTCTTAACACTGATGGAGAAGTCTATCTTAAGATGCAACTGTGGATAATTTTTTATTGGTGAGACCAAACGATCATAAATGGAATCCTATCAATGACCGTGTTTATGCCACACTAAATGGTAGCCTATAAAACCCTATTGGCAGACACTTTGCCAAAAAACATAATTATCATACCTTGATATCTTGATAGAATTTACCCACATTCTAGAGGAGGCAACTTAAAAAAAATACTGCCAACTGAATCCAAGGGGATTTATTACCTAAAAGCAACAGTTAAGCTTGGATTAAATAAACAGTTCTCCTTTGTACATGTTTTTTGAACTAGTTATTTTTCTCACAGTGTATTGTCACCTTACTTTTAGGAGTACTTACAAGCTTTTCATTTTACAGAGATATTGTTTTACTATATATACAGTGCTACTTTTAAGTATGTAGCATTGTACTTGTTTTTTTAATTAGTATTTATCCTGAGTAAATCCTTTCATGTAAGCCATCTATCCCTTTAGATATGTGTATGGATTTATTCTGATTTATTATGTTCTATCCTCTATCTTTATGATATCATTTGTACATGTACATGTATTAGATATATTACTGTATCAGGATTAGTAGATAACATGTGTATATACATTTTGAAACTCTTTTTCCTCTTTTTTTTTCTAGCATTACCTTTATGTTTTCCCTGGTCAGACAGATTTAATCTATGAAATGCATTGATGACTATTTGATTTGAGAAATGGGATTGAAGTAGAAAGTTTACAACAAATATGAATACAAATATGACATGTGATGCATTGTCTTATTGCACCAATGTTTTAACACATCTGTTTCTTTCTATGGAGTAGTAAGATTCTCTAGCAAGTTCAAAGGCATATTTCAAGTGAATAAATAATCATCTATGGAAAAATAAACACTGCGAGTAAGCATTTTGAAATACTTGATTTTTTTAGTTAGTGACAGAGTCTTTTTAAGGACCGAAGGGGTTTGTCATCATGGTAAGCATTCTTACCTGGGCAGCACAGTGACACTATATGCAAGGAGTTTGCATGTTCTCCCTGTGCTTGTGTGGGTTTCCTCCGGGTCCTCCGGTTTTCTCCCACACTCCAAAGACATGCTAGAAGATTATTTGGCTCCTATCTAAATTGGCCCTGTACGTATGTGAGATAGGGACCTTAGATTGTAAGCTCCTTGAGGGCAGGGACTGATGTGAAAGTGCACTTGTAAAGTGCTGCGCAAGCTGTCGGCGCTTTGCCATTGGTCCAAGCCATCCACAAAGCTCACACCTCTAACACAGAGTAGAGGCTGTGACAGCTCTAGCCCCACTAGTTTGGTTACACAAGCAGTGGGGAAGCCCGCTGCTGTGTAACCTAACTACCTGTCAAAAGTCGGATGCAGCGCTGCCTGCATCCGTCCATGACAGGTTACACAGCTGGGAGGATTTCCCTGCTGTGTAACCTGCTAGAAGCCGATGTGAATGGAGAAAAAGTCTGAAGCTGACAGCTTTTTCCACCATAATACTAGGTGAGACGTTCCCTCGCCTGCTTCCCCTGACCGCACGTCCCTGCTGTACAGAGGTGTGCAATAAAGTCGCTGAACAAAATATTTAAGCCCCCACCTCCATTTTAAACTGATTCATGTTGTGAACAGAGAAAAATCTCTAGTGTATGGAATTTAAAGTGGAACTTTTGAGAACGATCAGCCTCTGGAAAGCACTGATCGTGGTGTGAACTGGCCCTCAGGGAGGAGCTCTTCTTCTCTCGGCACAGATAGCAGGGAAAGGTTTACTCTGCTAGGTTGAGCAGAGTAAACCTTTCCGGGATAAAGAGTTTCTCTCCCGGATGGCCGGGAGCCGCTATCTAAAAGCGGGAGACTCCCGGAACGACCGGGAGAGTTGGGATATCTGCAGCTGCTGCTGATCGTCTCCTCAGAGCTGATATCTGACACCTGTGTGTGTGCTGGTTCATGAGAAGGGGGGGGGGGGGTCAGCTGATTACATGTTACAGATACAACCCTCAGAGAGTTCCTCTGGAGGGAATTTTGAGTTTCTAGGCCTATTATAGATTCCATTAAAAGAAGTATAAAGAACAGCACTGTAAAAAAAAAAATCACATTTTTATTTTAGGCCCCTATCACGGTCCTATCAGGAGCGGATCCCCTCCTGATCAAGCTAAATGTCACTGCTATGACATCTGTGCCCGTGCAGGTCTTTCCTCCATCTTGCAATGGAGGAAAAAACTGACATTACTGGACCCCCATGTTAGTGTATGGGCAGCCGGATCTAAACGGACGGGAGTCCATTTACACCAGGTTCCCCTCGATTCAGCACGATCAGGTCTGGCATAACAGATCTCTGATCCATTTGTTTTTCCGTACCTAGCCGGAGCCATAACCGGATATAAACAGACGCCCTTCCGTTTAGATCTGGCTGGCCATACACTAACTTCCGGCATCCTATCAAGTCCACCTGAAAAACTGACAGGCATACCTGATCGGAAAGCCCGTGTGAAAAGGGCCTGAGGCATGTCACCACATTCAGACACTGGAGTATAAATTATATAGCCAAAACACCTATTTGTAAATTCACCGTATGTATGCTGGAGCCTCTGTATAGTGAATAATAAATATTTTGGGAATATGGCTTTAGTTGTCCATGCACAGTCAATACGCTGGTGTAGTTGCACAAACTTTAGTAAATGAAGCCCTTTGTTTCTTTGCTGTGGCTCTGAAGGCTATTCCTATGTGGCACCCTGAGTTACATGCCTGCATGGTCATAACAGTAACAGGGAACAGGAGGGTCAATTGTCGGCAACAGTGTAAATCTGGGCCTGTCCTGAGAGCTCGTCTGATACTCTTGGTTTCATTCAGACGAATTGCTTTTGCTTTGCCTTGCAAGGCACTGGGTCTTGGGTTGGATTTGCAGCATGGTTGCTAACTGTATGAAATATGTCTTCTGTTTGTGTTGACTTCCTCCATGTTTTCACCAACAATCCAAAAATATTGTAGTAAAACGGGGTTTGAATGTGATGTGATTTTTTTTGTTCTTCCTTTTAGTGCTCTGTGGAAAAACTGTCAGCCATAAGAGTAAAAATACAAAGATTTCCATTTGAGCTTTCCTGTTATAGAATACTATGCTTTGTACATCACATTGCCTTTTCTCTACCCTATTACATAAGCCTATCATTGTCATTATTTTCCAGCACAGTGTTTACCATATGTGATGAAACAAATTCAGGGCTCGCATATTCCATTTCTTTAAAGGAATTGTTTCAAGATCCTCTACCTCTAACACCTGCCTGCCCTGCTAGAGAGAGAGCTGTACAATTTAGGGCCAGTTTGCTGTTTCGGCTCCCTGAAGAAAGAATAAAGTTAAAACATCTGTTAATTTATAAACCAATTTAACCATGACTGGTTAATAAATGGCTAACATCTGCTGAGACTGGTGTGGATCTGTGCTGGGGACGCCACTCTGGGACCAGAAAAAGAACAGATTGATCTAGGGAAGGCCGTCCTGGCTTCTGGCCGTACAAAGCTTTATTAGGACACTTATTTTCTGGATAAACATTCATTAAGTTCTTCCTGCTGCAAAAAAGGTGGTGAAAAACTAAAATATTTTAAAGCCAAAGGGGAAACTATGTGGATATCGGTTCAGTTAATCTCTTTTCATTGTGTAAGTTCAAATGGCATTAGTGAAATGTTGTAGCTTATTAAAATAAACATTGACAAGGTGAAGATGACTATCCTAAAGGTGTGGAAAAGAGGCCAGCAAAAAACAAAGACAGGTTTCATCTTTTTGCTGTGTAAAAGAGAGAAAATATTCTGGGGGATTGACAAAAAGAGTACTTTTCAACCGAGGTGTTCATTGTAAACAAACATTGTGCATTACAATTTTAGAAAAATTTAAACTTTTTTTATATGATTGATTGTTTAAGTATATATAAAGTCAAACTTTTTTTTTACTTCGGATAGAGTAGGGAACGGTTACGTACTCTGTCAGGTTTATGTTGCTGTGTGCGTCCCATCGGTGAGGTTACCCTTTACTCCACAAAGAAGTAAGAGAAAATCTTTCCAAAGTCAGGGAAACCCCCTCTTAGACAACTGTCACCATAAAAAGTGACCCAGTAGAATGATTTCCCCTCTTTTCCTGTACCCCTGACAACTAGGGTTGCCATCTTTTCTTCAAGTGAAACCTGAACACTCTAGCACTGCCCAGCAATTTGTTTTGGGGAGAATATACAGGAGAGAGTGAGCAGAGAGACAGGAGAGATGGCCGGGAGAGAGAGAAAGGAGAAAGTGACACACATGAGGGCACACATACCCGACTAGCAGTAAGGGGGCACACACCACTGACCAGCAGTAAAGGGGGCGTAAACACCTGACCAGCAATAAAGGGGGCACACACCACTCACCAGCACTAAAGGGGGCACACACCACTGACCAACACGCACACACCACTGACCAGCAGTAAAGGGGACACACTCCACTGACCAGCAGTAAAGGGGGCGTAAACACCTGACCAGCAATAAAGGGGGCACACACCACTCACCAGCACTAAAGGGGGCACACACCACTGACCAGCAGTAAGGGGGCACACACCACTGACCAACACGCACACACCACTGACCAGCAGTAAGGGGGCACACACCACTGACCAACACGCACACACCACTGACCAGCAGTAAGGGGGCACACACCACTGACCAACACGCACACACCACTGACCAGCAGTAAGGGGGCACACACCACTGACCAACACGCACACACCACTGACCAGCAGTAAGGGGGCACACAACACTGACCAGCAGTAAGGGGGCACACACCACTGACCAACACGCACACCACTGACCAGCAGTAAAGGGGACACACTCCACTGACCAGCAGTAAAGGGGGACTACACACCTGACCAGCAGTAAAGGGGAACCACACACCTGACCAACAGTAAAGGGGAACCACACACCTGACCTGCAGAAAGTGGGCACACACCACTGACCAGAAGTAAAGGGGGCACACACCACTGACCAGCAGTGAAGGGGGCACACCACTAATCTGCAGTAAACTGGGAACACACCACTGACCAGCAGTAAGGGGGCACACACCACTGACCAACACGCACACCACTGACCAGCAGTAAGGGGGCACACACCACTGACCAACACGCACACCACTGACCAGCAGTAAGGGGGCACACACCACTGACCAACACGCACACCACTGACCAGCAGTAAGGGGGCACACACCACTGACCAACACGCACACCACTGACCAGCAGTAAGGGGGCACACACCACTGACCAACACGCACACCACTGACCAGCAGTAAGGGGGCACACACCACTGACCAACACGCACACCACTGACCAGCAGTAAGGGGGCACACACCACTGACCAACACGCACACCACTGACCAGCAGTAAGGGGGCACACAACACTGACCGGCAGTAAAGGGGACACACAACACTGACAGGCAGTAAAGGGACACACAACACTGACCAGCAGTAAGGGGGCACACAACACTGACCGGCAGTAAAGGGGACACACAACACTGACAGGCAGTAAAGGGACACACAACACTGACCAGCAGTAAGGGGGCACACAACTAGGGTTGCCACCCGTCCGGTTTTCACCCGGACAGTCCGGGTTTGGCGTCTTGTGTACAGGTGTCCAGCCAGCGGGCACCCGTACACAAGACACTCTGCTGACACCGGCACTTTAAATTTTCTCGCAGATGCGGCTGCTGAGGTCCTTGGCAAGTGCGATCCACGGCAGCCACATCTGCCTGAAGCCGAATCTTCCTCTGAGCTGCAGGCAGCCTGTGTCTGTTTACAGGTGCCCGCAGCTCAGAGGAAGAGTCGGGTGGCAAATCGGCAGCAGCAGCGTCAGCCTGCAGAGACTCCCTGGGTGGGCGGAGCCCAGGATGCCAATACAGCAGCAATGGACGGCTGGCCCCGCCCACTAAGGGGATGCGGGAGAGATGAAATCACATGGATGATAGCCACGCCCCCTAGAGAGACAAGTTAACACAGGAGATCCCAGGGTGACGACAACTCTGCAGCGTTGTTATATGTATACAGAAGAAATTCAAAACTTAAATGTCATCATCTGAGGACACATACACCTGTAGCAGTTATTTATGTATAAATAAGTGTGTCTGCAGTGTACATTCGTGTAGATGGGGTCAGGGGTCATTAATAAGTAATGTGATTTAAAGAGACCCTGTCACCTCATGCATATCTCAAAACTTTATATAGAGGGATACCTGCACCAGGATGAGACATTGGGAAAACTGTCCTGGGGACTGGTTGAAATCCACTGGTGGAACTACCAGGGTCGCACCAGTCGCAATTGCGATCGGGCCCTGGAGGATCGCAGTAAGGGGGCACACAACACTGACCAGCAGTAAGGGGGCACACAACACTGACCAGCAGTGAGGGGGCACATACCACTAACCAGCGGTAAGGGGGGCACATACCACTAACCAGCGGTAAGGGGGGCACATACCACTAACCAGCGGTAAGGGGGGCACACACAACTGACCAGCAGTAAAGGGGGCACACTGCAGAACAGCAGTAAGAAATACATATAGTCAAACATGAGTAAGTGAGCACACATTGCTCAAACCCAATAAGGGTGGTCAGTCCAGCCTGTCAAAGAAAGCAGTCTATGATCACTTGTTGCACTGCCAGCATCTAGTCTCACTCCCAGCCACTTAGCAGAACAAGTGTTCCCCTAGATCCTAAAAAAATCTTTTATACAAATTTGTTGAATTAATGATATTCTACCTGATATTTTTAGAAAGCTGTCCATATGTTTTAAAGAAGCAGACTCAGTTCTCAGAAAAGCATCAAAACTAATCACTCTTCCACTACTGATAAGCAGCATATTTTGGGTATTAGCTTCCATATCATCAGACTATAGAATGAATCTATCTATCTATCTATCTATCTATCTATCTATCTATCTATCTATCTATCTATCATCTATCTATCTATCTATCTATCTATCTATCTATCTATCTATCTATCTATCCCTAGCCTTGTTGCCCCCTGAGGTGGCCAGGGGGGTAGTTGCTGGATGGTGCACAACCAGTGTGGGAGGGTGTTGGTGGAGATTGACGCCGCTAAAAGCCAGGCTCTGCATGTTCCCGTCCTGGTTGCCAGGAGCTTGGTGGAATGCTGGTAAGAGCGTCCCAGGTTGCCAAGAGCTGGGTGGAGAGATGAGTATGGCCCTTACACATCTCCCCGTCCGGCACTTAACAACCTGTGACGCTCTGGCTAGAAAGGGGGTGGCAAACTTTGTGTAGCAGAGTGGCCATGTGAGTGCAACAATTGATAAATAATATCAAACAAAACCAGCCCATTTTAGTGAACCTCACATGGGGTGCTATATAACTGTGGATTTTATTCAATATGATGTTATCTTTGCATGTGTAGTGCTCACCCCTGAATTAGCCACTGGAATAACCCGGGTCATCATTAATCTGTCTAGGGGATTTGGTCTTTAGCTGCCCCGTTAGCATTTAACCGCCCTTCTTCTAGTGCCCACAAAGCTGATGTCCACTTCGGTAATGCAATGCTGAATAACTCTTATTAAACATCTTCACACTGGGGAGAGAGGGTATAGGGATCCTAGACATCCAGGGTGTAACAGACTTAGACTCCAAACTCAGCAGACCTTGCTAGCATCTCAATGTAGATCCACTTGGAGTACAGCAAATAGTAATGGGAGTATCAGATGAGCAGGAGATGGGTACAGATCCTCAGCAGGAGAGAAACCAGCCATGCTCCAGAGGTCCTCTATGTTCCAGGCACCTCCAGCAGACATCAGCTTCTCTGGTTCTCCTCCTCTGGCAAACAACACAGGCTTCCTCCATACTGGAGGCCTAGGAGAACTCTTCCCACACTCCAGCCTCTACCCACCCACAGTCTCCAGGCCTAGCCCGGGGGGTGGCTGGACAGCACCCAGCCCTTATCCATGGCTGGTCCCAACTAGTCTGAGCACATGACAATTCCCTCCAGTTTATGTACCCTATCCCACCATGCACCACTGGTTGAGAGAAACCCAGTGATTGGCTGTTGCACTGTGCATACACTTATAGTGCCTCTCATTGGCTGTCCTACAAAATAGCAGAGTCACACTCCACCCAGGGGGGTACAGTCAATGCCAGACACCTGGAATTATCCAGATAAATGCCACTATAATCCAGCCGGGCAGAATTCAGCCTTGGCAATCACTAAATATCTAGTAGCCACCTCACAGAAGGTGATGGGGGCTACACATGCATGATATTATTATTATATATGCATGCAAGATATCATCAACCGAGTCTTCTGAATAAAGTTAAAGCAACTGTAGCGCTCACCCCCGAGCGAGCCACTGGAATACCCAGGTAAGTATATTTATGCCTGACAAGGACTGGCCTCCTTTTCAGTTTGTGATCCAGATCCTACAGATCCTGCAAATAGAGTGTTATAAACATTCACCTGCTAAAGGGACCACCAGCGCTGTCCTCAAGTCCATTTACCATCCAGCTACACCTGCTCCAAGGTCCAGCCAGCTTGTGAACATGTCTCTTCTCTAATGTACTTTTCCAATCGCAGATCAGGATAAAAATAGTTGGCCGACCCCAGCACCTTGTAAAGATGGCACCTTCTCTTAACTGGAATGCTGACATTGCTAAAGAACAGTCTAAAGATAAACACTTAAGGAGTACTTTGAAAAAGTGTCTGACTTTTGGACCTGGGGACTGAATTCTACTTTCAGGGTTTAGAATTGGATTCAGTATGTGCCTATCTGGTTGAGAGATAAATCTCCTAGCACCCTTTCAAGGGAGATTACAATTTCTGATTTTGAGCACCACTGTCACTTAAAGGAGAACTATTGGGGTTAAGGCTTTTCCCCATAGTTCTCCTTAGGGTAACGGGAGGACACAAACTAGCGTCCTCCCGTCACCCTAAGCTCAGCATACATACAGCAACAGCTCGCGGTATACTGAGACGCCACAGTATACCGTGAGCTACTGCTCGCGGTATACTGAGACGCCGCAGCTGAAGCGGATCCCGACAATTATATCTTGATCCGCCCAGCTGCGTGAGTGACAGCTGGCTCTGCCTATCTAGAGGCAGAGCCAGCTGTACCCGCCCCCTCCCCGTCTGTTCCGCCAGTCAGCGCTGGTGGATCGGAGCAGGGAGGGGGGAATCCAGCCCCTTCCCTGTCACGGCAGAGAGCTGTGACAGGATCGGGAGGTGAGTGAACACCAGTATGTGTTCGCTCACTTCCCGATCTACTGAGCCGACCTGTGACAGTCTCATTGTCACAGGTCGGCTAGAACTATGAGGTGAGTGAAAAGCACTCACCTCATAGTTCTCCTTTAAATATACTTTTTGTCTTTTTCTCTTTATTTGTAGTAATGTTATTTAATGCTATGTTTTATTTCTGTATTAGTCTCAAAAAAGTTTGAAAATAAATAATTGGAAAAAAGTGTCTGCCAATGATTCTGTAAATGTAATTGCACTAGTGTTTATTCTTAAACAGAGAATACTGATAAGAGTATGCAAACACCCAAAACTATAATCTATAGATTCTATCACTACAAGAAGAGTTGAAAACAAAGTAGTAAAAATAGTCAGTAAAGTGGGCATTCCTAAAACTATGTTGACTGATCAAGTTACTAAATTGACTTCCACCTTTCTGCAAGAGCTGTACAATCTTTTTAGCATGAAAACTAACCGATATCATCCTCAGACAGAAGGATTTGTTGAAAGGATGCATCAAACTTTAATGTGTTGAGCCAAAACACTGGGACAAATGGCTGTTTGCCTGTAGAGAAGTTCTATAGATGTCAACAGGTTTTTCATCTTTTGAAACTCTGTATAGTTGGCAAGAGGTATTTTGGACATAAAGAGAATTAGATTAATGGTAATTCTCAGCTGCAAAATGTGATGACTTTTCTTATTAATATGCATAAGAAATTATCAAGAATGAGTGAGGTAGCACAGGTACAGAAAGTACCACATAAACAAAAACTATGGTATGACTGTAAGGTTAGGGAAGGTAGCTTTTACCCAGAAGGGTGTATACTAAGAAAAACAAACTCCTTTTAAAATTACTCACCAGGTAGGCTTTGTCATTTATGTGCCAGGTAGAAGCAAGTGTGTGCTCCAGATATGGCAGCTGAGATCCTCAGAGACTGGTGATGGATGAGAAACTTCTGGAGGAGATCAAACTGGGGAATCTCACTACTAGACAACACGATTACCTTAAAACTTCACATTTGTGTGTTGCATTAATGCATCATTTTTCATGTGTTAACATGCATTCCATTAAAGCAGCCCATTCAAATGAATTGGCTGGCAAAGCACCAGAACATAAAAAATGGACATGCACCAATTTTGGCAATGCAGTGCTTCAGAATGCATGATAGTGTATTACTGTACATTGTGGTGTGCTGTAACGTATGTGTGTTGGATCTGCATTGTCTTAGTGTGTTGGGGTGCCATTCTGTAAGTGGTGAAAAATTGTTAGCCAAAAAGTGATTGGATGCAGTCACCATTCCCAACCAACCTTTTGTGCAGGTTTCCATAAGATCAATGCAGTACCTAAGTTTGACTCATACCCGATGCCAAGAATTAATGATATATTGATTGACTGAGAAAAGCCAAATCAATTTCTACTATAAATCTAACATGGTTTTTGGCAGATTCCTTTAGAAGTAGGGATGAGGTTTACATGCACTGTGCACCTATGAACACATTCTTTAAAAGTGAACCTGTGAACTTAGATAAAAAATGATGGCCAATTTTAAGGCTTTAATGGGACTTTGTGCCAGCCCCTTCCATATAAAAGTCCGCTTTCAGTATCTTTTTGTCAGTATCTTTTTGTCAGTGTGTTCTGAAGTTAGTGAGAGACAGCCGAAAGCTTTGTGAGAAAGAGACAGTCTGTGCTACTAGTACTGTGCTAGCACAGAGTTTTACAGTTCTATACTCAGTGCTGCATATTGTCAATGATACATTACAGTGAATTTCAATGTGGTGGGGTGCAGAGAAAGGAGTGTACCCCCTTCCTTGTAATTACGGTGCTGTTCAATCGCATCATTGCTCCATTACTGCGAATTACATTGTGGTGTGACTGTGTACCACTACTGCATTCACAGTAAGTAGACCCAACAGTCCTTTTTAGGACTACTTTTTTGTGTGTTAGCTACAAGTTCTGTTGCTGTTTAGCTGTTGCTAGTCTCCCCCCTTTTTTGTGTATATTTTATTATTATTTTTTGGTGGGTACTATTGTTTTAAGGTTGGTGTTTGGGGTTTAGGGTTTTAGTTAAATTTTATTTTGGAGGCATATTTTATTTTTATACTATTTAGATAGGGTTTTAAATATTTTTTGTTTTAGCCACGTGAACTTTTTGGTAACACATACCTGCCATCCATTAACATCTCTTGCCACCACTGCTGGCCTGCCTTCTATTACCATCTCCTGCCACTGATGCTTCTCTGCCATCCATTATCACCTCTTGCCACAAATGCTGAACTGCTTTCCATTATCATTTCCTTCCACTGATTCAGTGCTGATTGCACAATATTTCTGCTTTGTGTCTCTGACATAATTCAATGTAATTTTTAGTTGTGGATAAAAAGTGCCTTGTCTCTCCCTCCTCAATTATGAGCCTGTGACATAATCTAATATAATTTTTATTTCTGGCTACACAATGCCTCATCTCTTCAAATGCAGCCAAGTAAAAATGATTACATGATATGCAGTCTGTAATATTTCTGGTTTGTGCTTGTGACATAATTCTCTGTAAAGTTTATTCTTGGATAAAAAAATAACTGGTCTTTCCCTTCTTTAATGTGTCCTACTAAAGAGGCTTACATGATGTGCACCATGTCTCTGGAACATTTCTGTTTTGTGTTTCTGACATGATCTCATGTAATTTTTCTTTTTGGATAAAAAATGCCTTGTCTCTCCCTCTTCAAATGCAGCCCACAAAAAAAAGGCTTACGTGATGTGCAGCACGTCTGTAGAATGTTTCTGCTTTTTGCCTCTGACGTAATGCTTTGTCATTTTTATTCAAGATTTGTTTTAAATCTTGTTTCTGCCTCTTACCTTGTATCTCCCTCTTACACTGCTGTCCATTCAAGCTGCTTAGATACTCTCCAGCCATCATACTTTATATCTGACAGTTGTCTCTCAAATATGGCTTAGTAAAACCCCACATCCCAGAAACTCCTCATTTCTGGAATGTGGGGTTGTGATTTTGATGTATTTTTGTGTTGACAATTGAGTAAACGTTTTATACAATGCAGTGTAGTACTGCACTAAAAGAAGTTTACAAGCTAAGCTATGAAATATATGTAGCGCTCACCCCCGAAGGAGCCACTGGATGATCGGGTCTTCTGTTTCACCTCTGTGACACACCACAAGCAATGAACCCACAGCACACCAGCACACCTTTAAAGGGTTTGGTAACAGATTTACTGATAACACAATATATGAAGGCAACTACGGCAATAGTAAACCCAACAATCACATGAAAGAATATTTAGCAACAGGCACTCTGCAACTCAGTGACTGCAGCTATTTGCTGTCAGCCCAGATATAAGAGAGGCCAATTGTCTCCAAAGGCTTTCCCCTTGAATGTGGTGTATGTCCCTTTAAGGTCTCCGTTTATCAATGTCCGACCCTCCCTATACTACTGGCCAGTAGTGATGTCCTAGGTTAGCCGGCGTTGGGGCCCTTACTGTAGTGCAGATATGAACAATAAACAGGGTGTCACTGCTGCCAAAGACCTCTCACCACTCCTCAGATCAAATGAGAAGAGATGAAGTCTGCTGGCAGAAGCTGGACGTCCTCTCTCTCTCTCTCTCTCAAGTCGACTCTGGGAGGAAGGTGAGTTTTCACTCATTCAGGAGACTGGCAGTCATCTCAGTCGTCTCCGTCTGGCTCCTACCTCTCAGCTGGGCTGGCTGGATCACCCCGGTGGCTGGTTCGGCCATGCGACTAGGCCTTGACGTCACCGGTCCTCACTTCAGGCACTCGATCGGGTCCTCTCTGATTCAGCAACTCAAGTCAATCTCTCTGTACACCGCTGCACAGAGCCTGTGTGTCCCTGTATGTCAGCGGTGACCACACAGCTCTGTTGCATACAGTCTTAAACCACACAGGGTTACACAGGTCTGTCCTCTTCAGATGGCTGATCCAGACTGAGGCTGCAACTCATAAGCCTCCTGTTTCCTTCCCACAGCCTCCTGGGAGATGCAGTTCTCAAAGTCCTCAAAAATGTATCCATATCAGCTCTGTATTACAGTCTCCACAACCTGTGCTCTCTGGTTCCACCTGCATCTGCAATATCTTTCCTCTTAAAGGAGCTGACACCACAATAGGGCTACATATATTTGCCATTTTTTGGCAATTGTTTTGAATTTGAAGGATTTAACCTCTATTTCCAATTGTAAACCTTCCAACTTAGCAAATTATGTGATGCCAGGATACAATGTCACTTACACTGTCCCCAAGAATTGTAATGTTCTATAGCGCCACATATGTCGTGTGTAATTTTAAGAACTGTTGTTGTCCTATGTTGCCCTCAAGGTCATATAAAATGGGGTTCATCTACCTTCTGGAAAGTATTTTTAAGAATTTTGTATTTGCAGTGTTACATGTCCCCCCAGAGCAGTGCCCTGATTCCCATGCCCTTTGTTTGCCCTTCCCCTGTTAGGCTTGGAAAAGGAGAGAAATGATTTTCAAGATTTGTC
The DNA here is from genome assembly GCF_000935625.1 of Nanorana parkeri. Taxonomy (NCBI): domain Eukaryota; kingdom Metazoa; phylum Chordata; class Amphibia; order Anura; family Dicroglossidae; genus Nanorana; species Nanorana parkeri. Next base: position 1,838,731 of record NW_017306458.1, read on the forward strand.
TCCAAATAACTTCAATGGGGTTTCCATTAAAGTTCACAACTGGCAAATTTTTTGGCAGGTTCACTGAATGCAAGCACAAATTAACTCAAGCATGTTTGCCCATCACTCATAAAAATTCTACAGAAAAGACCACTTTCTGCATAGAGCAAACACTCTGGCATTTTGTTACATTTAGACTTCATCAAGTTTTCAGCACATAAAAAATTATCTTTTGGATGAGCATATGCAGTTTGCTGCTGCATATCTCAAAAATCTATTGGTGTTCAGTTCCACTTTGTTAGAATATTTGACTGCTGCATTTTTCCAAAACCCAGATTTTTCTAAGCTTTTTACTGTTCAAACAGATGCATTAATTGGTTTAGGAGCCATTCAAAGCCAGGAATATGATGAGAAAGCCCACCATGTGCTCTTTATAAGCAGAAAAAGTATTTTCCAGAGAGACTAAATATACTGTCTGAGTTAGGAATTTCTGGCTATAAAGTGGGCTTTTTGCCTCTATGTTACCACCTACTGGGGCAGGAGTATGTACTGGTAGCAGATCACTGTCCATTACTGTGGATTAATGCCATTAAATATAAAAATGGCGTAAAGGTAAAGAACGTGAGAATGCTGATCATTTATTTCTTAATGGAGCTGGCATTGAGGCAAATGTTTCTGATAAGTAACCATTGATATGTTAAAATTTAGAGAAAGTAGGATGGGGATATGTAACAAAGACCACAGTTTAAAGGGTGTTTTTTTTAGTTCAGTACCTGTGCTGTTCGGACTTTCCTTTTTTCTTTTACCATTTCTTCCTTTTTTCTATACTGGCCAGCAGGACTTCTTCCTTCTTTCCTTCCTTCTTTGTGTCTTTTGTCTCAAATCACTGGGTAATGGAGCTCTTAAAGTTTATTCATACATTCACCTTTCCCACTTGAAAAGGCAGGGCAGTAGTTCAATCCTCATTATCCCCAGGTCTCAACCTCTCTTACACCTATAAATAATGCAGATCAGCAACCAGTTATAAAAGGTAAAACTTCCTCCTCCAAGTTCATTATGTAGTGGCAGGCATGAAGAGATACAAATTATTCTAATGTAGTATCACTTTTATAAAACTTATAGAAACATAGCTCTATTACACAGATGAGGCAAGTCCTACACATTTTATTGAAGACTACCATTGATGGGTGCTGGGAGACCTACATGACTAAATAAGTGGCCATTTTTATATGTGTGCGAAAACTTTTCCAGGGTTTCACACAAAAGAAAAAGCTTGTGAATCAGTGGTAAAAGAGTGAACCAAATCCAAGTTGAGTCTTGGATTGTATGTATGTGTATTGTATGTGTATTCTCAATAGTTTATTTTTGTTATAAAGACAAAAATATGAGAAAGGTGTCTCTGTTTTTAGTGATTCTCTGTTTTTAGTGATTGACTGTTGCAGGGAAGATGAGTAGTAGCATACTCACTGATGTCATGGGTGAGGACTGGCCCTTGTGTCTTCAGCTAAATGCACATTTGTTCTCTAGGCACATAGCATAAAAAGTAGTAGATCTTACCCCAGGCCCAATAGATTTATGGGTTTGGTTTCCTGGTCAGGGTTTGCCCTGACCTGCAGATAATTGCTCACTTTGATAAAACACAATTAATGTAATGTACCACCTGACAAGCAAAGGTAAAATATGACATAAGCTCCAGGCAGGTATCATTTAGGAAGAGTTGTATAATCAACAAAAGCTAAGATTGAATATAACATGAAATTGAGGCAGATGGCAGGAGTATTGATGTAACTGACAACAGACCAAGGTCAGTACAGCAATTACAGCAGATTAATATTACCAGAACACCACAAAGTACTAGATAACATGAATAGCCATAGAATAAATACATTATAAATAAGTAACATAGAAATAAATAAATTAAACTAATCATTTTAAGTAAGAGGTCAATTTTCAGACAGGTGAGTGGCAAAATGAACAGTTGTTATGATAAGAATACATTCGCTTATGCAATGGAAACTGAGTGTGCAAAACATACAGTATATATATATATTACATAAGGACAAAATAAGCATATTTTAGTATCTTATCCATACTTGTCAGAAACCATCATTTAGCTTATCAAGTGTGAGTATCCTGAAATTTATATTATATAGTATAGATTATGCAAAATGATGCGTGTTATGGAAATGAGAATTTTAAGATGCCTAACAGTGAATTACATTGATTGCATTACATGCATTGATGCATTGGAGCATTGTACCCATCTTCAGACACTGTGACCAATATAGTTTCCCTAGACTGTACATAAATATTCATATTGTTTGCATATATCAGTCTTTTAATCATGTAGCACAGAATACACAAAAGAGTGTACCCTTGAAACTAAATTACTATAGCTAACCCTACCATGTAATTAATAGATTATAATTTTGGGGATTGGCTGCTGAAGTGTTAACACTGTAGCACTACACCCACAGGAGCTTCTGGTAAATTATGGTAAATGATGGGTTCTTCTACCATGTCCATTGAAGACCTGCCCAGTAACTGGACCCAACAGCACAGAAATAAAACGTTAAAGAAAAAAAAAGAATAAACGGGTCTGGCAAAAGTAAAAGCAATGGTACAATGACAGCAGTACAATTTAAAAACACAGCAAGATCATTAGGATTGGTGGTAATCCTCTTTACTGCCAGTGAGATGCCTTGCCTCTAAAAACACTAGGCGAGTGGAGAACAACACCGCAACAGTAATAAAGATCCAGTATGTAGCAAGAGGAATAAGGCTACCAACTGTGGCCTAACTGTGATCTTTAGATCCTAACTAATCCCTGACCAGTGGGTAAATCTGCACCAAAGTCTGCCAGCAGCTGGGTTTTTTAACGGTAAAGGTAGAGCGTCTCCCCTTCCAAGAAAGGTATTTGTAATCCGCAAAAGGAAAATTAATCTTCAGAAAATGTCCTAAGCAATCAACAGCCAAAAGGTACAGAGGTTCCCTTTAAGAAAGCTCTGCATACACAGTAGTACTGGAGACTGGTCACTGATGGGTTAAGGCATATACATTGTAGACTGGTCACTGAGGGGTTACTACTAGACATGTGCACCAGCAAAAAATTTGTTTAGTTTAGTTTCGTTTTGAAACAAACCCAAAAAAATTTGTTTAGTTTCGTTTCGTTTTTCGGGTCCGAAATTAAATTAGTTTCGGACGAAATTCGTTTATGAAAAACAACAAAACATTAAATATTACTTGACCTGCCCTGGATTTGAACCTGGGACCTTAACAATGGCTATTTTTTGGGGCTGGGGTCCCCCTTTAAAATTCCTACCAGACCTTAAGGGTCTGGTATGGATTTTAGGGGGAACCCCACGCACTTTTTTTGTGTTATAAGGAGGGGGGGGGGTCCCTCCTAACATTCCTACCAGACCTAAAGGGTCTGGTATGAATTGGGGGGAAACCTCACGCTTTTTTTTTTTCATCTTCTGCAGACTGTTAAAAAAAATCATTTTGCTGCAACAGAATTCGTCCAATAACGAATTTCGTTGCGTCAAAATGACATTAAGGGGAACAAAAATGACTTTTTTTTTTTTTTTACAGTCTGCACAAGATGAAAAACAAACAAACCTGAGGTTCCCCCCAATTCATACCAGACCCTTTAAGTCTGGTAGGAATGTTAGGAGAATGCCAATTCAAAAGCAAAGGAAAAAAAAACAAAAACTTTAAACATTACTCAACTTGCCCTGGATTTGAACCTGGGACCTTAGCAATGGAAAGCCTGTCCTCTAACCACTACTCTATAGCCTCTGTACTTTATGCATAGATGTGTTGTAGAGATAAAATGTTGTCATTTTTTCCCCCCTAATGTCATTTTGCTGCAACGAAATTCGTCCAATAACGAATTCCGGATTCGTTTGCATTCGTCTTAGCTGTAATTCGGAATTCGGATGCATCGAAAATCTCTACAAAGTGTGGGGAAAGCTCACCCTAGTTGTTACCAGAACAGGTATCTCCGTGGTAAGATTTACCCTCATATCTTGTTCGTAAACCCGTAACATTTTACATTTTCCATTACTTTCTGTCTCTGTGACAATAGTCACTAAGAAAAATTGAAAGGGTGAATCTACTTAGCTGGGACACAACACTAAAAACTTTACAGGGGCTCTAATCTTTCACTATTCTATCCAAGCAACAAAAAAAAAGTTTTGACAATACTTACACTACTCTAGGGACTGGTCACTGGAGGGTTATTGTCCATATATGAGGGACTGGTTCTGAAGGGTTATTGTCCATATATGAGGGACTGGTACAACATACAATGGAGACTGATCACTAAGAGCCTAATACATATAATCTGAAAACTGGTCACTAAGGGGTTAAAGCACACACGCTGCAGACTGGACACTATAGTTGTTATTTCACATATTATGGGTGCTGAATATTATTATTATTGTTATTATTGTACAGGATTTGTATAGCGCCAATAGTTTGTGCAGCGCTTTACAACATAGGGAAGACATTATAATTACAATACAATTCAAGATATAATGGTAAGGACGGCCCTGCCCATGAGGGTTTACAATCTAAGAGGGAGAGGCAAGTGATACATGAGGAGGTGGCTGTGTGGGGATGAATTGTGATTCTGTGGATAACTGCTCATAACTGTGGATTTAATTCTGGTACACTAGACATTGGCCACTGAGGAATTAACAAGCATCTAATGCATTTCCTATTCTAGCTAATGATCGTAGGGTTAATGTGGATACACAGGGGATTGTCGCTGATGGTTAATGCACATAATTTGGAACTGGACAATGAGGGTTTAATGCACATACTCGAAATTTGCCATCGAGGTGTAGCCACCATCACCTTCTGTGATGTGGCTACTAGACATTTAGCGATAGCTAGGGCTGTAGTCAGCCTGGCTGGATTATAGTGGCGATTATCTGGTTAATGTCATGTGTCTGGCATTGACTGTACCCCCCTGGGCGGAGTGTGACTCTGTCATATTGTGGGACAGCCAATGAGAGATGCTATAGTGTATGTACAGTACAGCAACCAATCACTGGGTTTCTTTCAACCAGTAGGGCATGCTGGGATAGGGTACATATACTGGAGGGATTTGCCATGTGCTCAGACTAGCCGGGACCCGCCATGGAATAGGGCTGGGTGCTGTTCAGCCTGCCCCCCAGGCTAGGTCTAAGGCCTGGGGGTGGACATAGGCTGGTGTGAGGGAAATGTCTCCATTAGGTTTCCAACAAGGAGGAGGTCTGTCTTGCTGTTAGCAGAAGAGACCCAGGACCAATGATGGCTCTTTAAGTTTCCTGGAACCTGAGGACTTCAGGAGTATGGCCGGTGTCTTTGCTATTGAGGATCTATATTTATCCTTGCTCATCTGCTAGTTCAGTTGCTATCAGCTGCCTCCCAAGTGGATCTACACTGATATGCTAACCAGGTCTGGTGAGTCTGGAGCTTATGTCTGTTACACCCTGGAAGCTTAGAACCCCTATACCCTCTCTCCCCGGTGAAGATGTTCAATAAAATGTATTCTGCATTATACTACTGGAGTGGACATCAGCTATTGTGGGCACTAGAAGAGGGGCGGTTAATGTTAATAGGTGGGTAGCTAATGAACATACCCTAGACAGACTATAGATGAACCTGGCATTCAGAGGCTCCTTCGGGGATGAGTGCTACAGAGGCATAAATGCATATACACTGCTTTTGTGAAGGGTGTGTAGTGATCACTGTGTAGTGTAGGGGCAAACCTCGCTGCTGGCTTGCCTAGTGGGAAAGGAGGTGTGTGTGAATACAGAAAAAAGAAAATTGGGTGTGCTGGAGGTGGGATCTCACTAATAGATCTTGCTCTGTTCACACAAATTCAGCACAGAAAAAAAAACCTTTAGTAAAACAGTAAAACAGAACGTCTCTGTTTACTACTACATAGGGTATGTTATTCTGCACTAAAAAGGAGCATCTGCATTGATTACTTCTCAGCTTAACAGATTATCTAAAGGTTGAGTGGAAAATGTGTGTCTCATATCTCATTAACATGTTAACGCAAAGCATATATTATCATTGCATATTTGAAAAATGCCAGATGCTATCAGAATTCCAAAAAGAGGGGAAGGGACATATTTCCTAAAAAAAGTTCAATGTACACAAATTCATCATACATAGCTGCATCTATCATTGTGTTTGAGAGATCACAGGTAATTGGAATAAGAATGATTTGACTTTAATAAACAATACAAACAGGAAAGTGCTGTAACCCACTGCAACAAAACACATTATAATAAACTGATGTGAAAATGGAATTTGAGGTATAAAATAATTGTTAGCAGGAATGCTTTTAGTGCAGAATAGAAAGTATTTTTGGATTGTACACTGAGCTGCCCATGCACAGCTTAGTGTAAATCCTCGGCACGCCTCAGAGGCGGGATTAATTTACTTGTGCGCATGCATGGGACTTATGTCATCACAAGCCAGCCAATCAAGATGCCTACAACTCTGAGCCCAGAAGACCCGACAAAGTTGTCAGCAGCAGTGAGGGACTTTGCTGATGTCAGATCACTAAAAGGTAGGTAAAGACTGCAGAATTTAGTTCTGTTTTAAGCTACCTGCAGACTTCAAATTGCAGCTAGCTGTACATTTGGTACTGAGTCATTGGGATGATGCCTTTTAATTTTGTGATAATACATGTATTTGTACCTGTCATGGTTTGTGAGGGGGGATGGTTTTACTCCAACCAGTGCTGACCTCTTTTAAGGGTAGCAATTGGCTAGGTTCGGGCACTAGGGGGCTTTTATATGAAGTGTGTCCTAACAAGAACGTCTTCTTGTTGCAATCAGAATCTGTATTTTGTCAATAGTTTTTAACACTGGACAGCAGAAATTTGAAAGCTAAATAGTTGTTATAGACAACAAGAGATTTTCTTGTTTGTACACTTTTCATATCTGAGCCGGTAGATGTCTAAAATTGGTCCAATACTGCATACTGACATACAATTACTTACCCATCCAAACATATCTGTCATCATGTAATGTTGATCCTATGTTTAAGGGAACTGAAGACCAAGGCAAGATGGATCCAGATTGATAGTGTTGGACACTTAAATTGGAAGTAAAACCTGAAAACAAAAAATTGCCAGCCAGCAGGGTCTTTAAAAGCTTCTTCTGCCAATAATTAGGATTTTGGACTCACTATTAAAATCCATTTCTTGGAGTACAGTGTAGTACACAGGCAGATTCAGAGATGCCTGGGTAATATGCAGGTATCATTAGGTGATTGGAAACTGGCCAGAGCTTTGAGGATTCTCATATAACCCCTCCAACACCAAAGAATCCTCTATGTTTTTAGCATGCAATAGAGGATTCAAAGGGGAGAGTGCCGTGCCCTTTACTGTACTAGAAGAAATGGTTTTTACTGGTAACATTTTTCTTGATTACATAGCACAGGACACAGGCAGATTCAGAGATGACTGGGATATCCAAAAGCAACTTAATAGAGCCGTGGGTAACACAGCAACCACTGCTCACTGGCCAACATAACAGAAACAAGGGGGAAACCCCACCTCAGATAGCAGCCTGTAGCACCTTACAGCCAAACTAGCATCAGCCGAGGCCCGTACAGCCACCTGGTAGAACTTAGTGAATATATAAACAGAAGACCAGGTGGGTGCTTAACAAATCTGCAGAACAGAAGCTGGATGTGGAAAAGCCCAAAAGGCACTGACAGTTCTAATAGAGTGCATGGAAAACGTACAGTCCTACCTTTTGCAGAATAGTCATGCACAATGACCTGTCTGATCCACTGAGAAAAGGTGAACGGGATGCAGGGAGCACCCTCCGAAGTCCTTCAGAAAGCATGGAGTGGAAAAATGGAGCGATAGCTGAGAAGTAAAAGCTCAAACAAAATCCAAGCAATGTAGGGAGATTTCCTTGGGATGTTTTGTAGTAGGACAAAAAGAAGGAAGGACAATGTCTTGGTAGAGATAAAAGGAGAACACTAGCAAAAAACTGAGGATTCCTTACGTTATCAGTGCCTGGCCGATGGACAAAGCATGACCTGAAAGAAGAGAAAGATGCCATGGCATTGGAGGGATCGGAGAGAATGCGGGGAGCTCGGACCTAACATAGCTGGAGGAGAGCACACCTAGAGGTAAGTCTGGCATAATGTGCAAGTATGCTGTGCACACTTGAACATTATGGCATATATTAGCCACCCCCAGCACCAAATGACAGCCCCAGAGAGGAAGGATTTATGAAGAATGGCAGTGTTTTGGTTGAGTTGGATTGACAGTATATCAGATCCTGGATGTAGCTTTCTAGCTTCATAAGTTTGAAAATTGTTGCAATATTTGAATGCCTGCTTAAAGTGGAAGTTTACCCTAGAATCACTTAATGCACATTAAGAAGAAATATAACACATGTACCTTGATAAATGCATAGCACTATGTTTGAATTCTCTCTGTGTCTAGCAATCAGCACTGGAAAACTGCCGGCTACTACAAGTGACACCATGCAACTCATGGTGTTGCTCAGCCACCCTCATGCTATCTAGGTCTGCATCAGGGCACAGAGGTAGCACGTTAAAGCAATTTCCAGTCAGACTTTGAAATTACAGGCTGTAGGTAGCATGAGGAAGGCTGGGCAACACCATGAGGTACATGGTGTCACTGGAAATAGCTGGCAGTTTTCCAATGTGGATTGTTGGACAACCAGAGGTCAGACAGAAGTCCAACATGGTGCTATGCATTTATCAGGGTACATGTGTTATATAGCTGTTTAATGTTCTTTGTGTTATTCTAGTTTGAACTTCCACTTTAAAGCAATCATGTACTTTCCTTTGCTACCCCACTGCTCCCTTTTGGTTGGTCTTTTTACAAACACAGAGAAATCTATTTATCACCACAAAATAAAAAGCAAACACATGGAGCTTTCCATGTATTCATTTATAAACTTTATACAGTCCCAACTTTGTGTTTTGGAACCAAGAACCCAGACAGAAACGTAAGTGCAGGTAAAAAATGAAAATCATTTATTGAGAAAAACAATAAACAAAAATGGCAAAAAACAATGGAGGAAGTCCAGGAATTAGTCAATGCTGAGCCAGGGGTCAGATGCCAAAGCGGTTAGTCAGCCGAACCATGTCAGGGAACACTGAGAGCAGAATGAACGGAAACAATAGCTGGGGTCAGGAACCAGGAGCTCAGTCAGCCAGAGCCAGGGTCATACACGGAGAACAGGAATAGCAGAGCACTTGGTAGATCTGAACACATGCAAGGGTGGAGACTGAATGGACAAGCTGAGGGTTAAATAGTGAACTGGTGTTTGCATCATCACTGAGACAGGAATTTGTCAGGGGTTTGGCAGTTGCAGAATGATAATATTTATAGGTTTGGTCATAAGAGGGCACCAAAGAGGAACAACAGTGTCAATATACTGCAAAACAAGCCATGCTGCAGCCGACTGGAGGAGGAGGGTAAGAAACCCTGACATATAGGAATATGGAAGGAATACGTTTTGGGCAGTGACACTACAGGAAATGCTTGTCAAAAAAAAACCAGGTGGTGATAATAAATCTTCCCATCAAAGACCTCAAAATATCCAGCTAGGGAATAAAACTTTAGCTATTTTACTAAGAACTTTTATATTTTTAGAATGATTTTTACTTTAATTCTTTAATTAGAACAACTGGGATTGACAACACCAATACAGTATTGCCTTTCAGTGTTCCAGACACTATTTACTTAAAGAGCAATAAGGGTGCTTCTATGTATACAGAGTATTCCACATGGGATATTCTAAGACAACCCAAAGCTATGAGGCCTGATCTCAATGTGTTCCAATAATGAGTTTATCATAGGCAGTAGCAAAGTTATTACCACACAGTTAGACAGCACCCACATTTAACAGGGCAAATGTACAATCTAGTGCAGGGGTTTGTAAATTCCGGCACTCCAGTTGTTGTGGACCTACCAATCCCATTAGGCACTGCAAGACTCTGACAGCCACAGACATGACTCCCAGAGGAAGAAGTGGGTTTTGTAGCATCACCACAGCTGGAGGACTGGAGTTTGCCTAACCCTGATTAAGGATGGGCCGAGTGTTCGATTCGAACATGAGTTCGAATCGAACATCGGCAGTTCGAGCGCTCGCCGAGTGCCGAACTTTATGGGATGTTCGCGGTCTGTTCGACCGCGTACATTCCATAATACAAAATGCCCACTGAAGCTCTGATTTGTTAAAGTCTTGCACCTGACCACAGACCGCAGACGAAGTGGAGGCAGGGGGGCGGGGAAGAGGAGCCGCGGCCGGAACGAAGAAGAGAAGCCGACAGACTGCCGGGACAGCGAGCGGACATACCAGGGGACCGGAGGCCGGGACAGCGAGCAGACGGACCAGGGGACCATAGGCCGGGATAGCAGCGGAGGTAAGGGGGGCAGTACACAGTATTCTTTACATATACCAGCACCTGAACATTCGACCCCCATACACTTGCATTGAGTTTGAGTGCGTATTCTAACATTTCGGCCATTCGAATGTTTGAATACGAACCGAACAGGGGGTGTTCGGCTCATCCCTACCCCTGATCTAGGGCATATTTTGTAGTTCTCTTAAAAATGATTGCTGATAAAAAAGCCATGTGTTAATTACTGAATTACTTGTGAATTACTTGTTCCATTCCCCCCTCTGAAAAACTTTTCCCCAGGGGCCAGGGCCCTCTCCCAGTCTACTATCAGTGGTGGGATATTTCCTCTGTAGACTGCCTCTCTGAAGATCGTGTACAAGATCCCTGTCAGGAGAAAAACAGATTTTCAAGTGACAAAAGAAGATAACTGAGACTCTGGAGCATAAAGACTTCACAAAATCAGATAGTTGACATGATTGATACCAATCTTTTAGGTTGCATTGTGAGAGGGGCACAAGATCAGGTCCCAAGATGTTTGTGGATGATTGAAAGATATGTCTCATTTAAAGCTCCTGTGAAAGTGCTAATGTCAGTATTTTTCAAGAAGCATGGCAAGTGGGAATTGTGATTTTTTTAAGTTAGCTAGCCCTAGAAAAGAACCCAAAGTTAGTTATAACGGTATCACAGCATTTAACAAAAGAAGGCTGATGATTATTTAGTGGGGGAGGTCTGTGGGACAGCATGAGCCAAGGTAAAACCTGGAATATATTGGAGAAATGTCCCTTTCCAGGGGAAGGCCCTGCCTAGTTATCTGTGATGTGAAGCCAGTTTAGTAAACGGATAGTTTTAATCATTCCTAAAATTTAAAAGAAATAAGGAGGCAAAATATACTTTTTTTTCTTGCATAATAATCAAAAATATGATTATTAATAAATGGCAAATTTACATGACAGAAAAAAGAAAATAATATAAAATATAAATCCTAATATCAAAAGCATGTTAGTTGCTGTAACCTGTATATTGTATGTGTCTCAGTTTGTGTGTGCATGTGTTTGTGTATGTACAAAAATCCACCCATAAGTCCTGAAACACAGACATTACAGGAGATATATCTGTTTGTTTTTTTTATGTCCAGTAGACGGGGATGGGATTGCTCATCTCTTATCATGGAATGTGTGCAATACAACATATCTCGGATGGATACTAACATCAGTCATTTAAGTTAAATAATATTACAAATATTAATAAAGGAATACATAAGTACTATGTATACATATATTCATGCCTTAATTAGGAAATATTACAGTAGAAGATGATATTATTAAGTTCACATGTATTATAACAATACATGCTCCTAATTTTATGTATTCTTCTTCTTTTGCTTTCCAATCCTGGAGCACATAAAAATTCCAGTGATCATTATATGTATATTATTTTTTGAAAGCGTATAGCCTGCTTGATGGACCTAGCTGGATTGAGACATGCATGACAAGGAGCTGAGTTAAGGAGCTGAGAAATAACCATATAGACACTACATATGTGGAACGAAACGAGCAAGCATCTTGGGTGAAGGACTTACACTGCATTACAAACGGGTGAGATCCATCTGATATACACAATCTTGAGCAGTTGTCCATGGAAACCAATCAGCATCTCTCTTCAGTTTGCTCACGTAAGATTTGAAAATGAAAAATCTGCTCCAGATTGTGTCTGCTCCAGTTTTGATAAATCCCCCCCACCCCCCCATATGTTTGCAAACTAGGAAAGAAAATAAAGTGTATATTGTGCAATATTGGAGTCCTGAACATTTTACTGTGATGCCCCATGCTTGTCTCTTTGAGCACAATAGGATACGTAAAACATATGCAAGAATTGTTACTTCTGGATACATATGTATTAGAGGGAGATACTCTGCTTGTATATAACAGGAAACTCTGATGTAGCATAGGTGCTTGCTTTGTGTGCACCTCAAGACGCTCAGAGTCTCTGCTTGAATCCAATTTAGCTCTTACCTGTACATTATACACATATGAACAATGGGACAGAAAAGTGAACATCTATATATGCTGAAGCTTTGAACAACTTTTTTGCAATACTATGTTTATACCTTTATGCGTATACACAAACATCGAGGAAAATATACAAATGGATACAATTTCAATGCAAACCACAGAAACAACTTCAGCATACCAATGATTGTTGATACAGCTGGATACTTGATTACAAGCTGCTAATTTTGATCCATGCAGTCCTGTCTGAGCAAATAACTAAAATCAGTCTCTATACGTTATCTGTTTATATATTTACACATGCATGGAACAGGTCCGTAGGCTTTATTATTTTTTTTTTTAAACATATTTATTAACTCTATTATTGTTATGTTACTTATTGTTGGTGAAGTAGGTGTTTATTATTATTATATACATTATTTTTTATATAAACTGTTTTTTCATGGGCATAAGTTCTTCTTTAGGGGAATTTTTTCTTCATGTTTTATTGATCATTTTATGGGGCCCTTTACATTCAAGCAAATTAAAACTACAGACATAGTTTGTTTTGTTACATATATGATTAAAATGAATTCATATTTAAATATCACTGCTGATGAAAGCACATATTTTTAATCATAACCTACAGTAAATAAAGCCCTAATTCATTCATGTACCATACACATCTCAATTATGTTAAATAACATCCAGTATCAGAAAACAGCAAGATTGGTGAAGCATTTTATTTATTTTAATGTCTTTCTTTAAAAGTTCACCTTAGTTCACTTTTATTTTGGACGAATAATCACTTTGCTCTGTGTCTTTTTGGCTTGCCTCTTGTCTCTGAAGGTCCCCTGTCTTGACCCTGCTACGAATAGCAGACTTCTCTCCGAACATTGCCTGCCCTGACCCTTGAGTTGGATAATGGCCCACTCTCTGAAGCCAGTCTGCCTTGACCCTTGCTTTGGATAATGGACCACTCTCTGAACCCTGTCTGCCCTGACCCTTGCTTTGAATAATGGACCACTCTCTGAACCCTGTCTGCCCTGACCAGCGGTGTATTTAGGTTTGGTGCTGCCCTAGGCAAGACGAAACTCGGCACCCCCTCCCCCCATCTAAATTTGTCCCACCCCTTCCTGTTCAAGACATTTTGCGTAACCTGTCAAGTCGCTGGATACAGCTTCTGACAGGTTGCGCTATTAGGCATCATTCACACAGCTTAGAGTCGGACCATACAGATCCATGCGGCGTGCACGGTTGCAATAGGCCGTTCCAATGAAGGACAGGTGCTGCGTGTGATTGTACGCAGCAGCCTGTTCTTCTCTATGGGGAGACGCGGGTGTACGCCACCCTATGAAAACCGAACTGCACGTCCGTGTGGGTGTCCGTACTCGGACACAGACAGGATGGATCCTGTCTGTGTCCGAGCACGGACACCCACACAGATGTGCAGTTTGGGTAAGCGTACGTCTGTGTCCTCCCATAGAGAAGAACAGGCTGCTGCATACAATCACACGCAGCACCTGTCCTTCCCGGGAACGGCCCGATACGGCCATGCACACTGCACGGATCTGTAGGGGCTGACTCTAAGCAGTGTGAATGAGGCCTTAGCGTTGCAGGGAAGCAAGGGTCTGAGGTGGGCTGTAAAGGATCTCTGGTTGGCTCTGCAGGATCTCAGGCAGAGACTGCCAAAGACCCTGCACATCCCACCATAAACCTTGCACAGCCCTCCTGAGTCCCTGCAAACCCCACCAGAGACCCCCAAGAGCCCCCCATAGACCTTGCACAGAGACTCTCAGGTGGGCTGTGCAGGGTCCCTTTCCCTGCACACGTGCTGCTCATCTTACCTGCAGCTCCCCAGCCTGCTTCCAGGACATGCCACTTCTTCCTCCATCTTCCTCCAGCTGCTGAAGCTTCTTCCCGCAGCCTCCGACGGCCGGGCTGCCTCTCTCTCTGTCCCATCAGCCTTGTGTCTTCCCTGCTCGCTGCCTAGACCCGGCAGCACATACAGCTGCAAAACCTCTTCCTGGAGCCGCCCGCAGACTCCGCCGGCCAGGCCGCGTCTCCCTCGCCCCTGTCCACGCCTCCCCTTTCACTCAGCAGCTCGCTGCCAGGCCCCACTAACAGCCACCTGATTGGGCAGCCCAGGCTGCCTGATTTTGTCCGCCCATCGCAGGCTTTCTTATTTGCAGGGGGCAAAAAATGCTGCCCCCCTGCAAAGTGACGCTCCAGGCAAATGCCTTGTTTGCCTCGCGGTAAATACACCCTTGGCCCTGACTCTTGCTTTGCAAATTGGACCACTCATTGAACCCTCTCTGTCCTGACCGTTCCTTTGGATAATGGACCCCTCACTGAATGCTGCTTGTCGTAACCCTTGCTTTGAAGAACAGACCACTCTCTGAACCCACTCTGTCTTGACCCTTCCTTTGGATAATGGACCACTCTCTGCATCCTATCTGTCCTGACTCTATCTTTGGATAACGGATTACTCTCTGTATGCTGTTGGCTTTAACTTCCTGCCCAGACACATTTACCTATATTCTCAGGATCTTTTGTCACAGTACGTGAACTCTCCCTCTGACAGGTGCCAGACAGCACCCAGGCCCGGATTTCCCACAAGGCCACCGAGGCCCGGCCTCGGGGCGGCAGAGGGCCGACGGGCGGCAGCGGTGACAAGTTCTGTGAATATAGTGCCCAAGTCCTAGGAGTATCCTATCCTAGGAGAAGTGACACTTGCCCTAAGGGAAAGGCGTTTGCTATAGGTGAAGCCATATCATTTTCAACAATTTTTTTGCAGAATGAGGCAGCACTACCTGGTTCCCCTACAACTTCTGAATGAAATTCTCTCATTTAATATGATTTAAACTGTATTTAACAAACACTTGATTGTTTGGAAGAAATGTTCAGTTTGATCCTGTATGAATATAATATGATTTACCGTTATACAATACAAAACAAATCCTGTATCAACTATGCTAAATGCTTAATGGAAAGAAGGTAAGGAAACCCTTTCTTTGCTAAATGTTACTTGACAACAGATTTGTCATCCTTAACTCATGTTAACAGCAAAAGCTTCATTTATTGAAGTTCTTTGTCATATGAACAAGCGCTTTCGGGACCACACAGGGTCCCTTCATCAGGCTTTAGCATTGTACTAAGTATCTGACACATATCTAAACAGATGTCAGAAGCCTGAAGAAAAAGCCCAGTAGCCTCCATTTGCCTTCTTAGTAAAATGAGTTCATGGTACAAAAGGAATTGAAAACTTCTTCAAGAGACATTTGGAGGTGGTGATCCACAGTTACACAAATGCATAAATGTAATATGTCTGTGATAATAAATTCCTATAATAAAAATTCCAATAAATTGTACAAACTTATGTAAACCTCTTAATTACATCCTTTTTTTAATAACAATTATACGACAACTATTAAAATCTCAGTTTTGTCCATATGCAGATAGTGATTCAACCGCTTACATAAAGGAGACCTCAAAAGGTATACCATAAGCTGGCATCTATTATAAAATACAACACACTACTACACTTACTACTTTATTCTATTGTTATTTTTTTATAATTTGTGATGAGATTTATTTAAACTATGTTATAAATTAAATAATATAGAACAAATATATAAAATATACAATAAAATAAGTAATATTTTTAACATGTTTTGAGTCTTGAAAACCAATAAGTACCGCTAAAGTCCCAGTTCAAACCAATATAATTTTTCTTTTTTTGCAATAGCTGTCTTTTTCCCTAGCTAATGATCACTGCAGGGAATATCACCTCTCTTTTCATTACCCGAACCGCTGAGTGCTCAATGTTAGCCTTACATCTTTGCAGCAAGGTAAGCAAGAAGACTGAAAGAGTTAAATGTTTAGAGCTAGTGAATCAACATGCTGTAAAATACTTGTGTTAACCAAACTTTAACCACAGCCTGATGGACTTCTAGTTTTGCAGCTGGTCAGCTCAGTATACCTTATGTTGGCTGCATGCCCCCCTTTGCTATAAGCTCATGGATTCAACAACCAATAAACTTATGGTAGAATAGTACCCTTGACTGTTCTGAGTAAATGCATCACTATGATCAGTGGCTGACAAGCTGCTAAACTTAGCTAATTATTCACAAAATGATCATCTCCCTGCACTGCTCCTGTCACCACCCACTGCTCTGCCTGATACAGATCTTCCCTGCTAGGCACCTGCAGACAGTCCCATTCTGTGTTCCCTGCCCAGCCCACTGCTGTGCCCTCTGATCCCCCACTTATGTCCCTCTGTCTGTGGCAACGGTGACAGTGAGCTGTGCAGGGGAGAAGAGCCAGATCCCAGCAGGAAGGATCACATCTTTCAGGATGGCAAGTGGGTGGAGTTAATATGGGTGTCATATTTCTTGATTCTTTGCCTTTCTTAAATGATCATCGGGTTGTTTGGTGCTGATCACCCAATGTTCATTCATATATTAACAGATAGCAAACATGAATGACCCTGTTTACTATCTCCTGATTGGTGAATGAGTAGGAAGCTCTGTGTATTACAGGTCTGTTTCAGAAGGCTACGACCGACAAAACAATTTTGCATGCCTGCAGTGGGCATCTGATGACTTTGATGCAAAATATACCTTTTAGCCAGTATTTTTGATTAAGGAAAAAACTTTTCCACTGAAGCCAATTTTGAGTTAGGAGCGAAGGCATCGAGAAAGAGATTTTTGGCGCAGGGTTATAGTAAAAAAAATGGCCAAAAAATCATACCAGAAAGCAAAAATGAACACTGGAGATATATTGTTGTTTGGTAATTGAAAAACAGGAGCGAGCAACAGCAATACAGTGAAACTTGTTACTTGGCTTTTCCAACATCATCAGCAGGTCCGAGCCATTTTACAGAAATATTGGTATCTTTTGACCAGTGATGTAACCCTTCAGAAATATGTTTGCGATTATCCAGAAGTTGTTTATAGATGCTTATCATCCATTAGAGACAAATTAGTACAAGATCACTACTGTGGAAGCACTACAGGTGATAAATGTGTATGATAGGGCACAAACAGGTGCAGAATTTGTGCAGTGTTTATAGGTTCAGGAAGACGAGGTCGCTCTACTTCTAATCAGACACCTTCATAACTTGCAGCACTTTGTTTATTGTTCTGTTACAGGCATTTTCTATCTCATGAACTGCATATGCGGTGCTCTTTATGTTGGGAAGACTAAACGCCAATTTTGCAAGAGAAACTACTTTTATGTCGTTTTTGGGAAGTTATCCACGCCTATCAGTAGACATGTAGGTTTGATCCAAAATTTTGATGCCTCATGTCTGTCATTTGTAGCTCTTGGCCGGATTCATGAGAATCTGCTGGAAGGAAACTTTGATAAAGTCATGTTTTCATTGAGAGATGTGCTGTATCTGTTATCTGAATACCACTTCCTCCCCAGGGATAAATTATATCCTAAGCTTTAAATCCTTCTTGTAAGATCTCATTGGTCACAATATCTGCCCTATATGGAATAATCTGATGTTTTGTAAGAGTGTTGTTGTTTTCAGTTACAGTGAAACCTATCCTTTATTTGTTCTCTATTTTTTGTATGTATTGATATTTTAAACTTGTGTTTATATTGTAATTACTTATGATTATTTGTGATCATTATGATATTCCATTGTGGTTACACATGAGGAGGCAGAAGTGAGCATACCTGAGTATAGTGCTTTCATAGTAAAGTGACTTAATCAAATGTTATACTCAATAGACACCACTGGGTGTCACCATGGTTTCCTGTAGAGTGTGATGGAAATATAGACACCGGTAGTGGAGACAGATGTCTTTGTCTGCCTGTCATGGATGGGGGTGGGATTGGTTTGCCTCTAATTGTGGTGAGGGAGGAGCGACTGGTCCATTCCCTCCTTTTCTTCTGATATATGCAGGTGGCAAGTGTACACTCACTCTGCCACCCCCACCAACAGGTGGAAGGTGGTGGGCAGTAATTGCAGGGTGATGTGGGCGGTTCCAGTTTCTGTGGATGCCTGCCCGCCTCTTCCGAGTAGGGATGGCAAGTAGAGGCCCCCGTTAGGAGGTGATGCGGCCTGCTAATGCGCATACCGATGTCTAACGTGATTTAAGATGCTGCTATCCACATGCTTGTGCCCACATAGATGGGCGGGAGTATAAAGCGAGATGGGGCACACTCCTGCTGGCTCCTTTATAGGCCCAATGTGGAACCTTGGTGGAGTGTGGTGGGGATGACATTTTCCCTGGTGATTCATATGTCAATGTGAGTGATATGAACAGGGAGTTACAGTGCAACTGAAGCTAAAACTTTTTTGCTTTCAGTAGAATGGAGAGGGAATAAAACACCTGTTAGGTTTTTATTGCTAAAATGGCATAAATGATAACCACAAAAAAAGTCAAGACCTCAGATGTTTACTATGGTTGAGAAGCAAAAAAATTACATGCGGGGAAAAAAACAAAATGCGTGCATTCACAGGGTTGGGGGATATTTTTTCAAGGGTATTTTTAATTTGATTTGATTTAACTTTATTTCTTAATTTTTTTTTACCTCATTGCTTTTACCTGGGGGGGATCACAAGCCCCTATGTAATAGCACATAGGAGGTGACAAATTCGCATTAAGGTGTCACCCTTAGAGGTCTTTAAGACCCTTAGTGTCACCCTTCCACTTCACTGGGGAATGACAGCGGCAGGAAGTGACTGGGAGCAATAGCCAGCCTGATATTTGCTATTTAAAATTGCAATTGCCAATAGCAGGCTGGCTCTTGTTTCCAGCTGCTAATGGGAGACTTGATGCCAGATTTCTACAGCTGGCAGAAGAGGGGACATGGGGGGAGGAGTGTGGGCATGGGGGGAGCAGCAGAGGAACGGAGGCAGCAGCAGAAGAATAGGGGCAGCAGCACAGGAATGGGGAGCACCAGCGGAGGAATGGGGGGCACCAACAGAGCTGCAGCAGTCTGTGTCCCCGCTGCATCTGCAAATACATGTTGGGAGAGTACCGAGGATTAAAAGGGACACAGACCGCTGCAGCCAGAACCAGAGGGGAGGAGAACGGAGGAGCAGAGTGGCAGCGGCTGCAGATTCAACTAATCAAACCAACTAATTGTTGACAATGATTCTCATTATCGATTATAATTGATTTAATCAATTCGTTATTGCAACCCTACTTGAGCCTTCGATGAGAGGCACAATTGGACCTAATAAAAGAGGGAGAGAAGTTGATATTGCATTGTGTACAACAGTCACACAGGTGAACATGTGACTAAACAATTACAAAATATCAAAATTGGCTAAATAGTTCTTAATTGACTCTAAAGTCAGAATACATAGCACAAACAGGTAATATGAGAAACTGAGCCAATATTCTGGCAAGAAGCACAGGCAAGATTACATGGTATGAAGGCCTCTTGGGGCCACCATCTGCAACAAATGAATCCACAAAGATTCTCTCTGAAGAAGAAGATGATTTCTGTCACTACCATGGTCAGGGACTTGGCCAATGACCACCTCCTCAACTCATGAATCTGGTGCTTGGTTTCAACAAAATGAACCATGACATTTTGTCCCAGTTGATTGGTTTGTGTAGACTGTGGCTCTCAAGCGCCACCCTGATGTAATTCCTGTGCTTTTGGAGCAGAGAGACGTAAATGGTTGTAGTTTTTCCAATGTAGACCAGTGAGCAAGGACATTTTAAAATATAAATACAATAATCCGTATCACAGTTGAAATACTCACATAGGTCAAAGAACTGCACATATTACACTTATGGCATTTAAAACAACCTTTTTTATCAGAAATTTTGAAAGTATTCTTTTGCTTCTTCTCTAACAGATCCCCTCTAATCAAAATATCCTTAAGATTTTTACTGCATGTGTAAACAAATATGGTGGTTTTGATTGGTAATTCTTCTGCATCCTTCTGACAGAAAGTTATGTGTTTGCACAAAAGGAATGTTATCTAGTTTGGAAGTCCATGAACGATTACTTTAAATAATCTTGTATATATCCCAGCTAGGGAAGCTCGTGATAACACCATCAAAACTTGTCATCTTGTTCATCACGCGGCGACATCCAAAACGCCTTGTCTCTTTCTTTCTACCGACGCTGAAAAAGCCTTCGATCGGGTCTCCTGGGAATTCCTGTTTGCTACTTTGAAACATATTGGTCTGGGAGCACACATGTTGTCCTGGGTCTCTGCAATATACTCCATCCCCACAGCATGTGCTAAGGTGAATGACGTCCTGTCCGATCCCTTTCCAATCACTAATTAATTCCAGGGGCCCGATGAGGCATACCCTGTCAGAGATCTATGCTGCTCTTTCAATACCGACAGAGCCCGGGAAACCGGTGTTTTTGTCACGCTGGGAACAAGAGTTAGGGGTCACTCTTTCGGATGCCCAATGTCGGAACATAATTCACTTTACCATGCGATCATCGATCTGTACTAAATATCAGGAGACGAACTATAAGATACTTACGAGATGGTATCGAACACCGGCGCTCTTACACAGAATGTATGGCGGAGTTCCCAACGTCTGCTGGAGATGTAACACAGACGGGGGTACTCTACTCCATATTTTCTGGTCTTGCCCAGCCTTAGCACAATTCTGGGCCTCAGTTCGCGACATTGTGAAGAAATTTATGGAATCAGACTTACCATTGGACCCCAGTACGTTCCTGCTACACAACATTCCTATGTCCAGGAAAGCCTATTCCCGCTCTGTAGTGCGTCACTTGATGGACGCAGCTAAATCCTGCATTCCTAGTCTATGGAAGACTCCCTCCGCCCCTACAATACCTATGTGGATACGCAGAGTGGAGGAGATTAGGGTGATGGAAGACATGATCCTGTCCTCACAGGGCAGGCAGGAGCGTTATTCCAAGACGTGGTTTTACTGGTTGGAGTATATGGATTCCCCTGAGGGACGTGCATACTTGGTATGATCTCTCTTTTTCACCGGCTCATTAGGGAGTGCCTCGTGAGTGACACACAGGTTCTACCATGTCCCAGTGACCTATACCTCATCTTACACTCTAACTCGCTGGTACTACCCCCCTTATCTTTCCTCTTAAGTCCTGTTGTTGATTGATGTCCCACCAATTCCCTGAATCTCCGGAAGCTAAAAGGTGGACCCCTAGGTTTCTACACCTGCCTACTGCAACTGTAGCTTAATACGTACTAAAACATACGAGATAGGCATTACAGTCGCCCCACACGCCCGGATGTTGAGTATGATATTATGTTGTTCCGGTTTGATCTTTGGATAACTAGGCGAATGAGGCTAGGAGATGTAGATATGCTTCCTACGTTTGTAAATGTATGACATCATTGATCAAATGTATATGTGTTATGTGTATTGTGTAAAATGTTGGCTCAAACTGAAAAATAAAGAATTAAAAAAAAAAATAATAATCTTGTATGCCCATGGCCATTTGTGGCTGCGGTACATTGATGATATTTTCATCATTTGGAAAGGTGGTCTCCTCGAATTTGGTGAAGAGTAGTTAAACTTTTCTTCAAGGTAACCTATAAAAATTTGCTAAAGAGGGTGATACACAAGTGGACCTGTTGGAAGATTACAAACCACTATGCAGGAGGAGAGTTGATCTTGAACTACATGGTTTTACACTCTCAGAATAATACAGGGCCAAGAAAATTTAATGCGGTTTCTGTATAAAAAAAAGAGTTCTGTGAGTGCCTGCAACAATACATTTACAATTATCCTCTGCTAACATGAATGGGTTAAATGATCCATAGTACAGGGCTACATACAGATCATTTAATCCATTCATGTTAGCAGAGTATAATTGTAAATCTATTGTCTGCACTGTATTAGCAATGTGTACTCTATTTGTACTCTGTAGTACATATAGAGTATATACTGCTAATACAGTGGATCAACGTAGCCAACCAGAACGCCCTGAACTTTATGCTAGTAGTTATGCTAATAGTTATTAGGGGATTTTCTTTTCACTTGATTAGATAATTGAAGTGGATCTCCATACAACATATTGTATCAACATTCTCAAATCTGTTAGTAGATTAGCTCACCATCTATAGGCACCATCTAAAGGCAGTATGAGAGAAATAGTGAACTGCAAGTTGGGAACTGGAGTCCATCAACGTCCTTGTTGAAAATTTACCACTCTCAAGAATATTGTATCCTATATCCTCGTCTCAGTCTTAGTCCTTGCTTCCAATGTTTTAACAATTAACTGCTTTTCGCACTTACAGGACAATATAACGTACAGCTCAGTGTAAAGAGCAGAGGTTAAACAAAGAGTACAATACATAGAGAAGAGTTATTTGAAAATGCCAGTACCCAAGTTTATAATGGTAAAACTCCCCTTGACAAAAACAAAAAGTCAGTTGTCCAAAGCTAGAAACTAACATGCTGAGCAGAGATCATGGTGTACTATTACTGTACATATCAGTATATGACTTAATATATTAAAAAGACTGACTGATACTTACACTTGTGGAGTACATAGAGGCGGTGGTATTGTTCATTTTCAATCATGTCATCTATAGCTAGAAGTATAAATGATGTTTACGTTAGCTATGCTAATCTTATCTAGGTGTTTGCACATTTCATTGCACATTTAA
>NW_017306458.1:1861735-1867714 GCF_000935625.1 Nanorana parkeri
TCTAGATATTCCTCTCACAGCTAACAGTGCCTGGATAGATGCATACCTACCACACAATGATTCTCACTCACAGGCTGAAATGACTACCAACAAAGCAGAGGTTCCTGTGAGGAGCATACTAACTAACTTTGACTTTTCACCCTACTATTGTGGTCCCCTGCTCTAGCATGTCCGGCTGTTATGCTAAGTTTACATCGTGAGTTGGACATTGTTTTATTATCTGTATAGAGAGGGGATACAATCATCCCTAGGTATTACAGTAAAATTGAGGCGTTATCTAGTTTCATATTGGAATAATTTACTAGTCATTGCTATTGTCTATGACTTTCTATGGCTGGGTATGGACTGTAGATTCAGGGAAACCCTTTTCTATAGATGTATAAAATATTAGGTTTGGGGGACTTCCCGATTGTTTCGGGAGCCCCACATATACAGTATATATAGACAGTATAGGTAAAATATTTACTACAATTCATATAGGTATCCGTGGAAGGTTATCGAGCCCCTCCTACCCTGTCATCTTTGAATGTTCCTCACTCTCTATCTCCCTGGTGATGGGATGTGTTCCCCGGATATGTGGACCTACTTACCACCAAGCTCCCAGAAAGTGGATTTATATATTGTTGTAAATGTTTTTTTAAAAACGTATGACATTGTTTATAAGTTAAGATGCAATTACAACTATATTTATTTATCATGCAAATGTTATAGGCTGCCTAAGCCTTTTAAGCTATGGCAAAATGCATAGACGGCTGGACCCACTATACACTAATGCATGATTGAAAAACTAAAATCATGATTAAAGAATATATTGAGTTCACTCTTGCGAGGAAATTGATGACTAAGGGGTTTACTGATTTGACTGTGAACATAATGTATTTGTGTGGTCCAGGGAGGTATGATGTCTTGTTGTAAGCAGCAAAAAGTGTCAAGGAAAATGAAGCTGGTATACATCTCAGTGTTAGTGGTACCTTTTTATATTTTTTATCATACTGATTTCAATAAAGCTTGACATTTTTATGTAAATATTTTGGATTTGAAATTATGGGTGTGATGTCTTTTCCCTTGGTGGCCCAATCTTTTATTTCTTCAATTGATTTGTAACTCTGTTTAGCCAATCTTTGGTCTGTACTACTCTGCACAGCCAAGAAATTCACTCTACTATTTCATGGTTCAGATTTACTGCTTCCTGAGTCTGCTGATTGGACCTAGCTAATGATATTGATTTATTGTCCAATTAATAAGCTGGAGGTGGAGAGGTCACTTTAAGGGCCCGTTCACACTAGACTGTCCGCTAAAACGCAGGATTTTGGAAGATGGGCTAGTGCGTTGTGGAAGCTCCGGCAGTGTGTAGTGTATCACACACTGTTGGAGCTGTCACTGTTTAAATTTTTTGATACTTTATGTGAGTGTAGAATGTGTACAATTGACTTGAAGTGGCATCCAGTGCGCTGCTATAAAATGCAGCATGCTTGCATTTTATCACAGGATAGCGCACCGCCCAACACACGCACGTTGTGGTGTGAATGGGACACATAGAAAACTATTCTTTTCTACCATATGTGTCCTTGTGGTGACTGCAGGTCACTGCAGTATATGCAAATGGGCCCAGAAAGCTGCATTGCTAATCGAGGGAATAAATGTGTCACTTATCTGGCTGTGCAGAGTGGCAGTTGTGTATACATTACAATGTACAGCATTACAAATCCTTTGGCAGGTAAAACAATAAACAAATATGTATTTAAACTCTAGCTGATTGCCTAAGGTCACGCTTTGAGTGTGTTTTTAGGTTAATAGAGGGGCTACACCCTGTATAACATGAAATACAGTATAAAGAGAAGCCTGGTATGCATTTTAAGGGTATCTTATGCAAAATAAAAATATAAAGCTGTCATGGAAAATGCATATCAGACCCTTATCTGTGCATGCAGACAGGCTGTCAAGAAAATGGGAGAGGGGCACTGAGTGTGCCCCCTCCTGAACTATGCCAGGCCACATTCCCTCAAAATGTGGAGGGTGTCTTGCAAGGGGAAACTATGTCACCCTGATGAAGGAACGATACGTGGTTAAACAGCCTCCTCTTTTGCGTTGGTAAGTGCTTTGGGGCAGCTATGGAACTGTGTACCATAGACAGGCTAGGAGGGCCCATCTATCCAGCGACTTCTTCGGGAATAACGCTACATATAGGTAAAAGGCAATGAAGACCTTAAACAGCTGAATATAAGGAGGTAAAAGCTGTGCATAACATGATCTTGAGAAAGAGATACTGCTGTTAATAAGTATTTACCATTTCCTTGGTTATTACTAGTAATGTCACTTGCACTATTTACACCTTGAGATGCTTTTCATCAACATCGTTCGGTAGCTGGGATCTGTGTCTGTGGTTTCTACATGTATTGAAAAGAACTGCTGTAAACTTTTAGATAGGGAGAAATGACATGATAAGCTGCTGTTTACATAATCAGTGATCTTGTGGTTTCTCTGCAAATGAGAGCACCAAAGAAGTAAACAAAGTATGGTAAACTCGCACTCACTCTTTAGTTGACCAAAATGTGATTGGGAGCAGCAGCCCAAGAACAACAGTGGGATTAGCCTTCTCTTCAATTAAGGCTGTGCTTGTATCAGGTTGGTTTATTTTAACTTTTTTTGAAAGGTGGTAGAATACCCATATCAGTTATTAACAAAGAACTATCTTCTTTGCAAAACTGAAAGTTAAAAAACGGCTCCAAAAGCTGAGTGAGCTTTTGAGATGAGTAAGAGGCCTGCCCCTGAGGGCTACTTCACACCATCCCCAGTGCATTCTGGCCCAATTGGTGCTGGATCATATTCCGGCTGGCTCACTTTGTTTTCGGGTGGGAGGGGGTGTGGCGGTGCGTTGAACTCAATGGCGTGGCACATCAATGCCTGCGTCCCAGTCTGCTGCGGTCAGAAAAAATGCTACATGCACTATTTTTTCTGACTGCACCGGAATGCAGGCATTAATGTGCCATGCGTTCTGATGTGGGCGATCGCAAAGGGAGCCGCGCGGAATGCGATCCAGTGCATTCCGGCATCAATCGGGCCGGAACGCACTGGGGCTGGTGTGACCTATCCCTTAGTGCAAAGTATGTAGGCAAAGGACACACCCCTACTACACTTACAGCTTCAAAATAAATTAAAGGGATAGAAGGCCTGAGTTATGAAGACCGCCTCCAACAATGGCGCTTGAGAGGAGACCTTATTGCAGTCTTCAAAATCATCAATGAGGGCCACAATATTCGGAGCAAGTTGTTTTCACCGAGAACAGTATTGAGAACACGTGGACACAACATGAGGTTAGAATAGCGGGGGTTCAATCTTAGAACACGCAAGGGATTTTTTATTGTGCGAGTAGTAAAAAAACATAGGGGTATATTCACGAAGCTGCCGAAGAATCTGGCCGTAGCTTCGGCCGATCCTTCGGCTAGCTTTGGCCCCAGGACCCCTTCGGTTCATTAGAACCGAAGGGGTGCTGTACGGGCTATTCACAATAACCCGTACAGCTCCCGATCATGGCTGAGCCGTGCTGAAAGCTGAAGCTGGCCGAGCGGCCGACAGCCTGCTTCTGACAGCTGGGCGGAGCCAGCCGTGATCTTATGGCTGGCTCCGGCCACTTGCAGTGAGATCACTAATGTGTTAAGCCCTCGTTCACACCTATGTGATGCAAAACATGTATTTATCTGCACGCGTTTCCACATTGCACGAGATCACATCACACTCTTAGATATTTTGTAGGTATGGTACCCCAGTGCCCCTAGCCATCACATGCACCAGAACTCATGGTAATTTAGTGTGCACTGTGGTGTGATGTGCTTTTAAAAAAAGGGTCATGCACTTCTGTAGGTCTCATTCACATGTGTGTGCACATCCATAAGGTTATGCAGGTTCGGGTCGGCGTGCATCCTCCAGGAAGCTGCATGCAAGTACACACAGCACCTGTCCCTCCCTGGAGCAAGTCTAGGCACAGGCGTGAATGCCATACGGATGTGCATGCCCGAATGAATGAGCCCTTAGTATGTTTTAGATGCGCTCTAAAAACGTGTTGCAACACATGTCACAATGCACAGGTGTGAACAGGACCGCGGTATACTGAGCTTAGGGTGACGGGAGGACGCTAGTTTGTGTCCTCCCGTTACCCTAAGGAGAACTATGGGGAAAAGCCCTAACCCCATAGTTCTCCTTTAAGTAGTACACAACTGTCCTAATGACTGTGAAGGTTCTCATTTATCCAGGTCATGGCATATCTGTAAAAAAAAAGTCAAGGCATCTGAACTCGCTGTATTTTTCTAGAAGCCGTTTCACTGGACATCCGACCAGCTTTCTCAATTCAGAATGACTTGTACAAAAATTATCTGGGAATAAACATGGTGAGTGTTGCTCCAATCCACATAATATGTTAGTGGCAGCCAGGTGTTGATTACATTTGTATAATTGGAGCTAACAGGTGTTAATAACCTGCCCAGAGAGAAGTGTTAAAACACTTTCTCCTGAGGTTTACTGTACGTGTGTCTGTGAGGATGTCACTTTTGGCACAGTAATTAAGTATGTTGCGGATACAAGGACTGTGGAATATGCAGTGCAGCGTATATATAGAGAGTAGGCATAGACTTTATTTAACTTGATTATTTTTTATTTAACTTGCTCCTTTAAGCCACGTCCAATATTCAGGGTGATTTAGCCATGCCCACTTTGTTATGGCACACTGCACATTTGCCAAATATCTTCTCAATATCAAAGTATTACTCTTTCTCAATTTCCAAAGCTGGGAGGCATGTTACTGACCTCTGCCCCTGAAATTATTGTCAGAAGCTGGGAAAGGGGTTCTGGGGCACATTTCAAACCACCAGAGGCCTAACAGCATATTAGAAGAAAAATACATTTTTAGCTATGCCATGTATTTTGCAGGTCACCAGTTATGGTCAGGACCCACCACAGGTATGGTAGCTTTTATGGCTTATCTGTCCCTGAGTCTTATTGACTACATTTTGAAGTAATGAGAAGTGGAGTGATACTGGGTCTTATTTAAAGGTTCATTTTACTTTTGATACCATTATTCATATTACAGCCATATTCAGGGTGTAACATCAAACCTGGTCACATCGCAAACCCCAACCTGATCCCAACCTTCCCACTTACCTGAATTGTGGGAGTTCTTCTCCCCAAAGTCAGTTTCTGAATTTGGCATGGCTGTGCATGGCTCCACCCACATAGCCATGTCATTCATTTACAGATCCTTTGACAAGATCTGTGAATGGAGAAACTACAAGTCCCACACTTGTAGTCCATTGAGGCTTCCTACTGCCCCTGTAACTGAAAGCCCATATGCCGGTACAGACATGTACTGGAGTCAGAGCATTGCACCTGCCATCCACCTATTTACTGATCTCAGTTGTGATGCAAAAAAATAATAAACACACATTTTTTCTTTTATGAATGTGTGTTCATTTATTATTTTTTTTGTAAAAGGTGGACTTTACATTTAAAGGTCTGGTCTATCTAAAAATTATATGTAAGTTTTTTGTTCAAGGTGGAGCATTAAACCACCAACAAACTTCTTCTATATCTCAGGAATGTTATTGGTGAAATCTCTGCACTTGACTTCCTGGGTCTACACACTTGCTGTATTCATTAGAAGTTGGTCCTGCTCTCTCTGATGGATTTTTTTTAATAATATGAAGAATGGAACATGAGGTGCTTGAATAAAGTAAGGTAGGTGAAAACACCCAAATCTTCCAGATGGACTAAAACAAGGTAAGGAATGACGGAAGGAGATCTCAGTGTTGGAGAATATATAACATACACTGTCTGGCTAAAAAAGTTACTACCTGGACTTAGCTAAGCAAATCCTTCCATTGGATAAGCATTAATATCTGGGGTTTCCTCAGCTGGTTAGGTCTAGGTCTAGCAACGTTATATCCCTATAAAATGAGGTAGCTGCATACCTGAATTTACTGAGAACCA
>NW_017306458.1:1867808-1868014 GCF_000935625.1 Nanorana parkeri
TAGGGATCATATGGTGTCACCTCCGTGTCAAGCAATCGTGAAACAGTGTATATATAATAAATATTTGTGTAAAAACTTATAGTACGTTATAAAATGTGTCAGCAGGTGTCATAAAAGGTGTGTCATACATGAACCTTATTAAATAAATAAAATTAAAAAAAATATATATATCACAATATAAAACAGTCTGTGTTGTTTTCTTTCGA
>NW_017306459.1:0-26622 GCF_000935625.1 Nanorana parkeri
CCCGCGCGTGTGCGTGTTGAGCTTCGTAAATCAGCCCCCATCAGTCTGCAGCTGCTCCTTTATTGTTCCATCATGAGGTGAGGCCAGCT
Organism: Nanorana parkeri; assembly: GCF_000935625.1. Classification (NCBI taxonomy): domain Eukaryota; kingdom Metazoa; phylum Chordata; class Amphibia; order Anura; family Dicroglossidae; genus Nanorana; species Nanorana parkeri. Next base: position 90 of record NW_017306459.1, read on the forward strand.
AGGTGATCAAGCTGTGTTATTGTAGTAGACATCAACCTGGCAGTGCCATCTATTAGGAATATGTAAATCTCAGAACTGAATGGACAAAGTTGGAAATGTATTAGCAGTTACAACAGCTCTCAGTCTATATCGCAAGTGTAATTTTTTTCCAGAGCTTTGTTTTGGAATCAGCACAAGTACAAACCAAGCAGAGCAGGGATTATAAACAAACTGTAAGTGGTGTAGAGACATAACTGTATATATGACCAACATTATAGCGATAGGGGATCATGTGGCCTGCACCCACATATTACCTTGTTGTCATGATTACCAAAAGCCAGCTGAGAGAATGTCCCAATCCATGAACTAAGTAAAACAGGACTGGTACCTGGGCTATCCAGGTTTTACATTGTGCAGATAAGTAGAAGGCTTTGGGTGGCCTCATCCATAAACATTGCACAGAAATCGGAAAGGTTGGTCCCCATGTGGATTACTAAACTGAAGGGTAAGGGAGGGGAAATATACAACCAGGTAAAACTTTTATTAAAAAGAGGTGTGTGTCTTGGAGGGAGGAGAATAAGAGGGGAAAGATTGAAGAAATGGATAGTAAGATGGGAGAAAGGACTCCAGAGCAAGGGAAGTCCAGTTTGATAAAGTTCCTACGTGGTGGGATCCTGCAGCTTATAGCTTTTAGTTGCCCATCATGACAAGGGTATTGTCTACCTTTTTTTAAGGGGTCAATTAACGAAACAGCATAAGTCTTCTATACCATACCGTTCTAATTAATTGACACAACACTGGTATTGGATTGTAGTGGCCACAGCAGCCAATTTATTAAGTATAAAAAACCATTTAACAAATCTTTCCAAAAATAACTGACCACGGGAACTGAGGTCCTTGAAGGCCATCCCACAACAAAAGACCAACCAGTGTCTGCCTACATGGCCCCCAGCCGCACCACACCGCCTCGGGGACTTGGCAGTATGAGCAGACACTAGATGACTAACGATCCGACCCGTTAACAAAGGGGATGCCATACCTGAGACAGCTCCCCGCCTTAATTAAACAGCAACTGCATAGATTGCTCCTCAAGGACCCCAATACCCTGCCCGGCTGCAGTGGCATGAATATCAAGACAAAATGCAATCATACAATGCAAATATTGAATGAAAGGAAATACTGCACACAAAAGGAAAATAAAAAATGAGGGCGGGAGGGTGGGACGCTACTTTCACGCTGCTGACTCCGTCTGGATCTGGAAACTTCTTTTCCTCAGGGATCCACCTACACTCCTCCTCTCCGCACCTCTGACCAATCAGGTAAGTGTCTTATCATACCCCCCCTGTTGCTGGGGACAAATTAACCCTTAGCAGGACCCCTCTTGTTTTCCCAAACCCCTGTCATGTAGGCCTTACACAGACGCCTCCGTCTGCTGTTCCAGGCCTGTCTTGACAAGGGTATTGTCTACCTTTTTTTTTAAGGGGTCAATTAACGAAACAGTCTTCTATACCATATCGTTCTAATTAATTGACACGACACTGGTATTGGATTGTAGTGGCCACAGCAGCCAATTTATTATGTATAAAAAACCATTTAACAAATCTTTCCAAAAATAACTGACCACGGGAACTGAGGTCCTTGAAAGCCATCTCACAACAAAAGACCAACCAGTGTCTGCCTACATGGCCCCCAGCCGCACCACACCGCCTCGGGGACTTGGCAGTATAAGCAGACACTAGATGACTAACGATCCGACCCGTTAACAAAGGGGATGCCATACCTGAGACAGCTCCCCGCCTTAATTAAACAGCAACTGCATAGATTGCTCCTCAAGGACCCCAATACCCTGCCCGGCTGCAGTGACATGAATATCAAGACAAAATGCAATCATATAATGCAAATATTGAATGAAAGGAAATACTGCACACAAAAGGAAAATAAAAATAAAAATAAAAAATTAGGGCGGGAGGGTGGGACGCTACTTTCACGCTGCTGACTCCGTCTGGATCTGGAAACTTCTTTTCCTCAGGGATCCACCTACACTCCTCCTCTCCGCACCTCTTGACCAATCAGGTAAGTGTCTTATCATACCCCCCCTGTTGCTGGGGACAAATTAACCCTTAGCAGGACCCCTCTTGTTTTTCCAAACCCCTGTCATGTAGGCCTTACACAGACGCCTCCGTCTGCTGTTCCAGGCCTGTCTTGACAAGGGTATTGTCTACCTTTTTTTATGGGTCAATTAACGAAACAGTCTTCTATACCATATCGTTCTAATTAATTGACACGACACTGGTATTGGATTGTAGTGGCCACAGCAGCCAATTTATTATGTATAAAAAACCATTTAACAAATCTTTCCAAAAATAACTGACCACGGGAACTGAGGTCCTTGAAAGCCATCTCACAACAAAAGACCAACCAGTGTCTGCCTACATGGCCCCCAGCCGCACCACACCGCCTCGGGGACTTGGCAGTATAAGCAGACACTAGATGACTAACGATCCGACCCGTTAACAAAGGGGATGCCATACCTGAGACAGCTCCCCGCCTTAATTAAACAGCAACTGCATAGATTGCTCCTCAAGGACCCCAATACCCTGCCAGGCTGCAGTGACATGAATATCAAGACAAAATGCAATCATATAATGCAAATATTGAATGAAAGGAAATACTGCACACAAAAGGAAAATAAAAATAAAAATAAAAAATTAGGGCGGGAGGGTGGGACGCTACTTTCACGCTGCTGACTCCGTCTGGATCTGGAAACTTCTTTTCCTCAGGGATCCACCTACACTCCTCCTCTCCGCACCTCTTGACCAATCAGGTAAGTGTCTTATCATACCCCCCCTGTTGCTGGGGACAAATTAACCCTTAGCAGGACCCCTCTTGTTTTTCCAAACCCCTGTCATGTAGGCCTTACACAGACGCCTCCGTCTGCTGTTCCAGGCCTGTCTTGACAAGGGTATTGTCTACCTTTTTTAAGGGGTCAATTAACGAAACAGTCTTCTATACCATATCGTTCTAATTAATTGACACGACACTGGTATTGGATTGTAGTGGCCACAGCAGCCAATTTATTATGTATAAAAAACCATTTAACAAATCTTTCCAAAAATAACTGACCACGGGAACTGAGGTCCTTGAAAGCCATCTCACAACAAAAGACCAACCAGTGTCTGCCTACATGGCCCCCAGCCGCACCACACCGCCTCGGGGACTTGGCAGTATAAGCAGACACTAGATGACTAACGATCCGACCCGTTAACAAAGGGGATGCCATACCTGAGACAGCTCCCCGCCTTAATTAAACAGCAACTGCATAGATTGCTCCTCAAGGACCCCAATACCCTGCCCGGCTGCAGTGACATGAATATCAAGACAAAATGCAATCATATAATGCAAATATTGAATGAAAGGAAATACTGCACACAAAAGGAAAATAAAAATAAAAATAAAAAATTAGGGCGGGAGGGTGGGACGCTACTTTCACGCTGCTGACTCCGTCTGGATCTGGAAACTTCTTTTCCTCAGGGATCCACCTACACTCCTCCTCTCCGCACCTCTTGACCAATCAGGTAAGTGTCTTATCATACCCCCCCTGTTGCTGGGGACAAATTAACCCTTAGCAGGACCCCTCTTGTTTTTCCAAACCCCTGTCATGTAGGCCTTACACAGACGCCTCCGTCTGCTGTTCCAGGCCTGTCTTGACAAGGGTATTGTCTACCTTTTTTTAAGGGGTCAATTAACGAAACAGCATAAGTCTTCTATACCATACCGTTCTAATTAATTGACACAACACTGGTATTGGATTGTAGTGGCCACAGCAGCCAATTTATTAAGTATAAAAAACCATTTAACAAATCTTTCCAAAAATAACTGACCACGGGAACTGAGGTCCTTGAAGGCCATCCCACAACAAAAGACCAACCAGTGTCTGCCTACATGGCCCCCAGCCGCACCACACCGCCTCGGGGACTTGGCAGTATAAGCAGACACTAGATGACTAACGATCCGACCCGTTAACAAAGGGGATGCCATACCTGAGACAGCTCCCCGCCTTAATTAAACAGCAACTGCATAGATTGCTCCTCAAGGACCCCAATACCCTGCCCGGCTGCAGTGACATGAATATCAAGACAAAATGCAATCATACAATGCAAATATTGAATGAAAGGAAATACTGCACACAAAAGGAAAATAAAAAATGAGGGCGGGAGGGTGGGACGCTACTTTCACGCTGCTGACTCCGTCTGGATCTGGAAACTTCTTTTCCTCAGGGATCCACCTACACTCCTCCTCTCCGCACCTCTGACCAATCAGGTAAGTGTCTTATCATACCCCCCCTGTTGCTGGGGACAAATTAACCCTTAGCAGGACCCCTCTTGTTTTCCCAAACCCCTGTCATGTAGGCCTTACACAGACGCCTCCGTCTGCTGTTCCAGGCCTGTCTGTATAGTCATAGATATAATCTAGCCAGTGCCGATCACACTAGTGGCGGGATAAGAAGGTTTTTTTGTATCCACCTGGGTTAACTAAAGGGATGAAGTGACAAAATACAGCAGGCAGACCTTGTCTGGGTCCATAAGTTGCTTAAGGTGTTTAAAGTCAGTACTAGCTGGAAAATCCAGATCTGCCAGTACTGGGGTCATAGGTATATGATATATGATATAGGGATATGGGGAAATCCTGTGTGGGGGGAAAGGTCTTAGATATAACCTGCATCTTGGCTCCTATCTTCTGATGAGTTTTGAGGGGTGTAGGTGGCTCTCAGTCAACTGTTTTCCTACAGTTCAGCTTTAATGCCCATTCACAACTGCTGGAATTGTTTTGTGAAATGCTGGTAAACCACTGCTCAATCATATCTTTGTATTGGCATTCACGTTGATTTGTTTTATCTGCTAAGTTTTATAACTTCTTAGCAGGTAAACTAGTAACAATGCAATACAGAAATACAGTACAGCTGAAATTTTTATGTTGGATCAAAATATTGACCAGTTAATGCAGTTTGCTGAGTTTAACTACTAGAGAGATTCAGCCGCACAATTAATCAATATTATTTGCTGCTATATGTAATTTTGTTACCATGGTGATCCATCACATTTACTCACAATGACAAGTTGCCTCAGAGCTCTTTTCTGAAGTGATGTGAGGCTCAAGATTGATAAACATCTGTTTCCAAATCTGCAAACAATAATTGTATTATAATATGAGATGAAGACATACAAGAATATAGTGTTAATTCTAAAATTAATCTGGAAGATTTCTGAAGCTAAAGCATAAAAAATTTATTTAGACAAAATTCTTACCTGTTACGGAAATGTTGTTTTATTTCACACAGCATCAGTGACTGAAGACCGATCCTAAAAAGAAAAGCCAGGCAATACTATACAGTAAACCCTGCAACAGAGCTACATTTAGAAAACACTCAATTCATAAGAAACTGAGCTCTATAAAATGCTTCAAAGCTTGAATTAGCAGGTTTTTCATAGTGCTTCTAGGATGATGTGCTGTGACACCACACAAAGAAAGATCTTTGAATCCTTGAAGGAAAATAGCAATATTGTTCTTACTACATGCTCTGGGTCAGTGACAGATCAACATATTTATCTCAGTATTCGGCTCTATGTATATCAGTTTATGATCCTCATGTTTAACTTGGCATTGGTATTCAAATTAAGAGAAAATAGATGGGGAAACACACAGCTACAATCAAGCACTTTATTATCCATTTAGCAAAGGTTCACAAAGTTAAAAGGAATGACCCATCAATTGGCTGTTTAAAAGGGAAGTACCATTCTTTATCTCAGCTACTCGGCATGGTTTTGGCTCTAGAATAGCAGGGATATTGCCGCCTCAAATCCATTTCAAAAGGTCACAATTTAATAGTAGGTTGCACGGCTGCTTCGGCTTTTATTTCCAATCGATAGAATACCTATGGAAATTATTTTTTTTCTTTTTTTCTACTGTTACAGTCATGAACCAGTTAATAATACAGCCTAAAAGCAGGGTCTCTGCCTAGAATGAAGCTGAGGATGTATAATTAGCAATCAGCATGAGAGGTTGAGTTTTTGTGCTGCAGCTCTTAAAACAGCTCTGCAGATCTGCAGAAGCTCAAATTAGGCCATTCTCAGTTATATGAACCATGTATTTCTTTGTAGTTATGATAAGAAAGGCAGATGTATTATTGCTTAATGCTGGTAAAATTGATTTTGTTAATGAATGTAGTCTCCAATATCAATCTCTTATCCTCTGTATGCCATCTATTTCACTATCATTCTATTATGTTTCTATTTGTCATCATTATGCAAGTCCAGTGCACTCCAGTTTTATTCTAACTTTAATTTTATGCACACATTTTGAAGTGCAATATGAAATAAGCTATAGGGTGTATGCTTTTGTCTTGTCCATTATAAAGCATTATTGTAATGAAAAAGCATTATTGTAGCATTAGCTGTATTGAGCTGTAAAGCATACTTCCAGACTATTTTTCAGGTAGATCATTGTTTTTCCTCAGCTAGCATCAGACAAGGGCATTATAACTTTAATGTATTGGGACCTTTTCCATTAAATAAAAAAGATATTCTATATGTATGATATGTGAGGGAGGGCACAAAATTGATTTAAGGTAAGCATTACAGACCTAATGCCACTTAATAACATCAGGTCTGATGCCGTGTTCTGTTCTGTGCCAACCCACACTCACCTCTTGGCTTTTAGGTGCTAGAATAAACAAATGAACCCTCAGGATTGCCATATCACCGGGCCTCCATATATAGTCTGTCTGCCAGCACTTGATTGCAAATCCAACATTGGTCCAAAAATTAGCCAAGGATATTTGGTATTGTATTTACATCTGCGGCTTTGGCTTTGATGACCTGATCTGTGCAATATTTAGCCAAGCAGCCCCATAGTTATTCAGATTGTGTGGGCAACAATGAAAAATGTATGGTAACCAGAAATCCACGCAGATGTCATTCTCATATGATCAGATTTTAATTCCTTTTGTTTGATACTATAAATGAAGAATGCAAAGAAAAGAGGGAGTGCCTCTCCCAAAGGCCATTTTTTTGCAAATTAGGTCAAAAACAAGCTTACATATATGTAATAATTAAATAAACTAACTAATTGACACAAATGTTTGGGATTAACAATGGATGGGAGGCAGTTTCCAGAACTGTAGTGTAGGGCCAAGGCCTAGGATAGCGGTGTAAGGGGAAACAGCATAACAGGATAATATTTTCAACCTTTTATATATATTTGTTTTACATTTTTGTCATCTTTGTTCACTATTGGATACTTGGATGCTTTTGAAAGCAGAATTTGAAGGGTGAGGAGGTGCAGGAACTGTGAAGCCTTATACAGCTATTTTCTCTTTCACTGTAGGCTCCTCACTGATAGACTGTACACTCCAATCATAGCTCTGTGCATAATGCAGATATAATGCTTACCATCAATAGCACATTCAAATTTTAATTTCTGCAGCAATATTCATGCAGAATAACTGATGATAAAAAAGGTTAAGCATGTATGATGGGTGTTAGCATGTAGTTGTGTATAGGACAGCTTAATTCTTAAAGTCCAGAATATTGGAAATATCTTAGGCCATTTACACGTTATTTACAGGGAAAATACAGTGCATTTTCCGTGAGAACTTTTTGAGTTATTATTGAAAATGTTACCTTAACTGCTTCAAGACCGCACACCGGAAAAAAAACATCCTGTCATGAAGCGCTTATGCCAAGAACATGACTGCTACTTCAAAATGTTTTAAGTCCCACGTGAGAGCAAAAATTATAGGACCATCAATTACCGGTAACACTAAACTGATGAGCAGTCAAAGTTTTTAAAGCGTCACCTATGGTAAATTTTGGATATTGTAATTTTTTCGGTTTCACGGACACATTCAATTTTAAGGCTTGACATGTTTGGTATCTGTTTAACCAGCGTGAGTCCGTCTTTTATATTTTACCAAAAAATATGGTATTATATTCTTTTTCTGTGCACTAAATTTCCTTTTAGTGTATTTTATCCTAAATACATTTTCTGCTTTCAGAAAATATATAATTGTTTGGGGTCTGAAGCTGTTTTCTAGACAAAAATTCAGATTGCATCATCATGTGTGTGCAAATAGTAAGAAACTGCTCCGGCCAGCAAGTGGTTAATGCAACATTTAGCTTTATTTTGTTTTATTCTAACTTTTTTCAGCAACCTTAATGCTGAACTCCAGCTACACATATTTATGTATACTTACATTGGTCCAGCTTGGCCCAATGTAAATATACATTTTTATATCTGGTACGGCTACAGGGATCCTATAAAACACTGTAGTGTTACTATAGTGCTTTACAGTGCTCTTCTGGGTCTTGCACTGCTACTGTGCTAACTGACTTCCCCTCTGCTGTGAAAGCACAGTGGCCATTCAGTGAACACCTAGGGGTCTATTCACTAAGCTGCCGTAGGCAGCCGAGTGAACGACCGACCTGAAGCGAAGTGAGCCGAACGCTGTTTGGCTATTCACTTCAGGCTGGTATGGCTGATTTCAGCCGTATATCGACTGAAATCAGCCATACATCGGGTGGCTTCGGCTGGCTTTGGGTTGGCCGAACATGCTTAGCATGTTTGGCCGACCCGAAGTGCAGAAGAAGTTCGACTCAGCCGATCCAACATCTGGATCGGCTAAGCCGAACCTCCGGCAGGCTACTCGCTGCTGTTCGGTCTATTCTCATAGATGCCGAACAGCAGTGAGTAAATAGCCGAATGCCGCTGAGCATAGTTAAAAAAGTAGAACAAAACACAATAGAAAACGATTGTGCGGAGCTAGCAGTGACTTCTAGCTCTGCCCAATTGTTTTCTATTAGCGGGCGGTTCTGCTGCCGTCAAAAAAAAAATTTACCATAGGAATGCATTGCTAGATTCCTATCGGCTATTTCAATTTGCAATAGCCAATAGCAAACTAACTATTGCACCCGCCCTCTGCTGCTTTCAATCACTAGAGGGGACCTGATGGAGAACGGCTCCATGTCATAATAAAAAAAAAAGCAGGGAAATGTTTACTCTGCTCGAGCATAGTAACCCTTTCTTGGAGAAAGTGTTTCTCTCCATGGCGGCCTGGAGCGGGAGACTCCCGAAGCGCCGGGGAGAGTTGGGCTGTCTGGAGATCAGTGTCCCTGGTTAGCTGGTAACCAGGGACGCTGATCTCTCTGCAAGTGGCTGGAGGCAGCCGTGAGATCACGGCTGGCTCCGCCCAGCTGTCAGAAGCAGCCTGTCGGCCGGCCAATGGCCGGCCGCTCGGCCAGCTTCGGCTCTCACCACGGCTCAGTCGAGCCGAAGGATATGCCTTCGGCTCGACTGAGCCCACTTTGGGAGTTGTACAGGCTATAGTGAATAGCTTTGATTACGTGGTCATTTGACTTCATACCAATCCTGGCAAGTATCCAGCTAATGATCCAATATGGCACCTGCTTCTACAGAAGGGGGGATGAACATAGCAGGTATAGTGTTGGAGATCAGGGAGCCAAACATTAGATTTTTTTTTATTTACATTTTTACTAATACTACCAAAAAAGATATTCCTCATTAAGGTAGTGCATGATTTTCAATGAGCCTGTAGGCCCACAGACTTTTGTGAATAGGAGCCTTAAAGCACAGCCATTGTGTAGTACTGCAAAGAAGTAGGCAGAGCCCAAGAATGTAATGAGGAAATATGCCTGCTTCCTTGTACAAATGTTATAGTTTGGACTATAATAATTTCAGTTCTTCTCTATGCTGAAAAACCCTGGCACCTTTTACAAGTTAGTTCTTTATTTATTTAAAATGTCGCACTGTTTTGAAAAAAAAATATGCTTGAAAATGTATTGTACAGCTGTGCATTCAAACTACACTAAATAACATATCTCTTTATACAAAGACTCCTAAATCCTATAAATCTCTATTTTCCTGCTAGAGGCTGACAGCTGCAGCGGTAAGCCTGTCCTTGCATGATACAAACGAATCACTCACACCTTCTAGCACTATGTCTTAGTACATTACTCATAGTTTAGAAACTCATCACGGTTGAAAATTGAACTGTCCAAATAAGATGGCAGACAGGTTGTGGACAGGAAGAAGGAGGTTTGAAAACTCACTTCTGCTGATGTCATAGTAGTCTGTAGGGAAAAAGTTGAAAAATCAGCCCAGAACATCTTCCAATGTTATCATAAGCTTAATTTGTTTTATATTATTTAATGTCTGTATTCTTTTGTCATTATGTTTATTTATTCTTATGTCATTATTACTAGTGTATTTCCACTTTTGCAGTCAAATTCGAGAAAACTCCACTATATGTTTGTTATCTGTTCTCATTCATACAGCATACCTAAAATAACTTTTAAAAATATATTTCTCTGCTTTTAGTTTTCTCTGTTTGGTAAGGCTTTGGGCAGACTACAAGCTTCTCTGTACAATGTTTGTGACAGGAAAATATTCATTATTATTATATATTATATGATTTAAGTCACTGGAATTTATCCTAAATATAAATGGCAGTCTTATATGGATTAACATTTAACATTTTTTTTAGCATGTTAATTTTTGTTGAAAGAATATAAAAAAAGCAATACAGAGAAAATATAAAGTGACATAAATCATGGCTCAAGTATCAGTACGCAGACTGCGATCCAAAAATGTAATACAACTGCATGTGAACAATACTAAAGGTAACCTAGATCAACATCTGATAGAACACTTCAGAGTGAATGCGTATTGTAGGCATCTCAGCTGAAATAGCTACCATTAGTGAACCTTAGTACCGTGAGGGTCAGGACTCTGGGTAGGGGGACCGTATCTCCATAACGGGGGAGCTCGTAGGTAGAACAGTAGGGCCTAGGCTATGTACGTACTTTATGCAGAGACTGCATAGACGGAGTCTGGGAGTGTCAGGGATTGAGGACATCCAGTGGGCCCAGGGAGCCGGTCAGTTGGGCCTCTAGATACCAAGTAGAAAATCGAAAGGTGGACATCAAATCCTGCAGCTGCTGCAGTGAATAGTCCGCCGCAACATACGACGTCCACGTATCGAAGAAGGTTTCAGTGCGTGCTGGGTTAAATTTTGTATCTAGTTTGTCTAACAGTAGAAGTTTAGTGCATACAAATCCCTGGCTGAGCAGGGAATGGAGACTCCCAGATAAGTGATGCAGCGTGGCTGTATTAGTAGAGTGGGGTACGTGCGGGAAAGGGTAGCTATAAACTTTTTATCTGAGGTGAGGGGGAGCAGTTCGCTTTTATTGATATTAATTATAAGGCCAGAAAATGAGCCATAATGTTTGATGTGGGCAAGGATGTTTGAGATTTGGGTCAGTGGGTCAGAAAGGAGCAAGAGGATATCATCCGCAAATAGTGCTAGTTTAGTGTCGTATGGGCCAGATTGATAGCCAGTAAAGATATGGGCCAAGATAAAGATAAAGATAAAGTAAAGATAAAGATAAAATAAAGTAAAGATAGCCAAGGATCGTGCCAGATTAAATAATAAGGGGGAAAGAGGACAGCCCTGGCGGGTTCCTTTGTACAGGCGGAAGGATGCAGAAAGGGCCGAGGAGGTATATATCTGCGCTGAGGGGCCGCTATACATGGTTGATACGTATTTCAAAAACAGCCCCATGAATCCAAAGCGTTCCATAACCTTTGAGAGCCATAACCAATTAACGTTGTCAAAGGCTTTCTCCGCTTCCAAGGCCAAAAGTGCCATTGGACCAGGAGAGGACCCTGACAACCTTATACCCTCCAGTGCAGTAAGTATTTTTCTCACATTCAGTACTGCTGAATGACCAGACACAAAACCCACCTGGTCTGTTGATACAAGTTGAGGCAGCACAACGGCCAGTCTGTTGGCCATAATTTTGGACAGTAGTTTGGCATCGAAGTTGAGCAGGGAAATGGGGCGATAGGATCCGGGAAGTGTGGGATCTTTCCCTTTTTTGGGCAGCAACCTTATGTATGCTGAGCTAAAGGTGGGCGGATAGCTGCCGTTTTGTAAGATATGATTGTACAATGAAACTAGCGTAGGGGAGATATGGTCAGTTACTGCTTTGAAGAATTCTGCTGACAAGAAGGTGACGTAGCACTTGCCTTCGTTTTTGTGGTGTCCTAAGTCCCTTGACATTCCATGATTATATTTTTAGGGCGGTTCCCATAACAGTCGATGTGATGAAAGAATGGTACGGTCATGGTAGACCAATAATATAATAAGGTGAGTTGTTACCTGTGTCCCAGTGCTCCAGGAACGGCTCCGAATCAGAGGGCCCACTGTGCCCGGTGAGAGGAGGAGTGACCCACGTGTCACTGCGGTCTGGAGAATAACGATGATGAGATATGTCATTGTCCCCACGGCATGGTAGGTGCATCCGCTGTCAACTAGCAGAGCAAGAACAAAAACAGTCAATATCATAAACATTGCATATATGCAAACAGGCGAGTAGGAAAAGAAACCTGTCCAGGACTTCCTTTTTTCCGGATGGTGGTGTATGATGGCCTGGCCATCTGTGGTGGAGGGAGTGTGAACCCCTCGTATAGCCACGATAAACATGGGGTCGACAACTTCCGGGTGCCGCGCCCCGCCACTTAGTGTAAAAAAGAGTCTCGTAACATGATGTGTGTGAAGATGTGAAAAAAGCGTAACATAGAACTAAACGAAACCGATCTGTCATTGACCTATGAACTCCCGTCATCCATAAAATCTTGCGAGCATATTGTGTATTGTGAGCGCTTCTTGCGCTAAACCCCTCCTGGCAAGTAGAAGGACTGTGATGCCACACACTCAGGCCTTCTTCTTTCGCGGCGGGCTCTTGAGTGGGGATTCCACTCGAGCATTGTAGTTAGATAAATGGCGGTCTATATAGCTTTGGGCTTGAGCCGCAGAGGTAAAGCGGTGTTGGTTACCATCAGGGTCGGATATGCGTAACACAGCTGGATATGCCAGTATGAACTTGATACGCTTATGCACCAGGGACTGGCAGACCTCGTGGAAGGAGCAACGTTGTTTAGACAGTTCCGCGGAGTAGTCCGCAAAGAGTAGCAGTTTTTGATCGTCCACTATCAACTGGCGCTGCCTCCTGTAGGTTTGCAGGATGTGGTGTTTATCTGAGTAGTCAAGGTATCTGACAATGACCGGCCTGGGCCTATCCTGGTCTTTGGGGGGGCCTATTCTGTGTGCCCTTTCCACTGCGCAAGTGGATGTGATGCCCATAGCTTGTGGTACTGCAGAGGAACAGAAGCGCTGGAGGTCAGTAGGCAGAATAGATTCAGGGATCCCTATGATCCTAATATTATTTCTACGCGATCTGTTTTCAAGGTCGTCAACCTTTTCCTGTAGATATTGCAACGTTTTTCTGTCTTCTGTGAGGGATCTGGCTGTACCTGAGGCCTGATCCTCCATGTCACTGACACGTGTCTCTAGGGCCTGCATCCTAGATGCTTGTGCCTCCAGGGCCGCCGTTATAGGTCCCATGTGCAATTTTAAAGTGTTCACAATGATGGAGCTGATGTCCACTTTTAAATATGAAGCAACGTTAGCTGCCAGTTGCTGGTAGTCCAGGGGTGCTTGGGGAGATACAGCAGTCGACTCACCCAGCGGTGTGACGTCATCGGCGTCTGTGTCCTCCATGGCCGCGGCCTCGTGCTGCGGGGTCGCTGGGCCGGACGGAGCAGAGAGGTTGCGGCGGACCAGCTGCGATCGAGCCACGAACTTGTCCATGACCAGTGGGGATCGGCAGCCTAATGGGGCGCTCGGTATGTCCCTGTTTCAGGTGCGGGAGTTGCGGTCTGGATGTGGCGGGGACGGAGCTCCTGTATACACCGTCTAGTCCATCCGGCGCCGGAACCGGAAGTCTTAAGGTTTTTTTATGGTCATATCAAATCAAGACTCAAGTATGGCTGTGAAATATAAAATGGTCATATAAATGAAAGAGAATTTGAAAATCAGCTCATTCTTAAAATACCAAGTAACAAAAGTGTTGTCATGCATACTAGAAAAGCTCAATCAGCTGTGGTTCGACTGAACTTTGTAAACATTTGTGAACCTCCAAATTTTGGAATTTTCTTACAACACAATCCATCAAAGTCTATAGGATTCCACATAGGCTCCAAAATAGTGTGTATTACAGAGCATCAGATTATGCAAAATTGCAAAGAATGGTTTGGGAAGCTCCTAGCAGCTCTGTCTTATACATTGATGGGGCCAAAAACAGCCTGAGCTACTTCTTTAAAAATGCTACCAGGAATAAAAATATAGAAGGGGGGACTTGACGTCCCTGCCAGTCAAGTAAAAGGTGTCCAGGAAACAGCAGAAGCAGTTACATGGCAAAACAGCCTCTGCTGCCTTTCTCCCAGAATTCTTTCTGGAATCTAAACTGTTGGGAACTTGGGAAATCAGAATATTTAAAATGTAATCTGAATTTAACACATTTCCTGATCAATGCAAGATTGATAGTGAAGTGATAGCAGAAGTGAAATGCAAAAAGGATAAAAGAAAGCTGAAATTGGTATGGTATTTAACAAAAAATAATTAAAGATATTTATGCTCTGGCAAACTAAATGCTAGTAGGCTGTAAAATTTGGTTGATTTACTAGAGGCAAATAGGATGTTCACTTTGCAAGGGAATGTATACTTTGCAAGGGAAGTTTTCCTTAGTTTGGTAAATGTGGTGAAATTTCACTTTGCAAAGAATACCCAATCATGAGCAAGGGAGAAAAAACGTATTTTTGCTTGTACATTATTGGGTGATGGAAGTCAGCAGAGCTTCAACTCATTCACCAAACTTCCCCTGCAAAGTAGCAACCCCTCTCTCTGGGCAGGTTATTAACACCTCCTAACTCCAATTATGCAAATGCGATCAACACCTGGTTTTGACTAACGGATTGGAGCAAGTGTTGAGTGTCACCATATTTATTTCCAGAAAATTTTTGTACAAGTCATTCTAAATTGAGAAACTGGTTGGATGACCAGTGAAACGTCTTCAAAAAAAATGCATCAAGTCCAGACTTTTTCTGTACAGATATTCCCCCGCAAAGTGAAAATTCCCTTGGAAAGTGAACAGCATATTTGCCTTTAGTACACCAACTCCAAAGAAACATTTCTGTTACTGTCTGCATCTTTCATGTAATAATACATATAAAAATAGTAAAAAAACAAAAACAAAGAACAAAACAGTTATAATGAAGCATCCCAAAAATAGAATAAAAACATGTGCTGGTTGTAACAAGCTATTGAATTTACTGCATCATTTTTTCTTAAATTTAAATTTAATATCTTCTAAATGTTCATATCTTTGTTTATACTTCACTGTGAATAGGTGACATTTGAATCATGATAGATTTTATTGCCAATATCTATACTTTCCGATCCCCAACGTTTATACTTTTATAGAATGCCTTCTTCATATTTGATCTGAAACTGTTATTTGAAAAGGGTGTTAAAAAAAACAAACATTTTTTGCTGGCCATGGCAATCAAAAAGCTTCCAACTGTCACTTCTGCAGTTCTGGCCTAAATGGATGTAAGAGAAGTACTCTTTCCATTACCCAACAATGTTAGAGGCATTCTTTAATCCAACCAATGTAAGGGGGACCTTTTCCCACAGGTCAACATTGAAGGGGAACTTCTTTCACTAACAACAGATGTAAGGGAGCACTTAATTGACCACCAATGTAATGTATGAATTCTTCTGTGAGCTCTTATATAAGAGAGCAATTCTTCACTGGCCATCAATATAAGGGTGCAGTTTTTTGTTGAAAGCCAACTTAAAGGAGCACTACACTGACCACCATAGTAAGGAAATATTTTTCTACTGACCTCCAATGTAATGGGGCATTACACTAACCACCAATGTAGGAGGAACTTTATTTTTTACTTTTCATTTTTGAGTAAAGACCTATGTTTATTTAAATCATGTTCAAATGTACTTACTGTTGACTGACTCACTACCTTTGTGGGAGGTTTGTTCCAAGCATCAAATACTCTTTGAGTAAAATAATACATTTTAAGGCAAAAATGTTTCTAAACTTAGCTCCATATTGGAACTATTTCCCCCCTGAACTTTATTCACACCCTAAGGGCATTGTGGCCGGCTCACTTTTTAGTGGGGTAGGAGGGGGCTTAGCGGTCCATTGAAGTGAATGGCACCGTAGCCACACCCTCCGGCCGCAATGGGATCAGTCGCACGGGATCACAAGGCACATTACTATGTGCCTTGTGCTGCAAGCACTATTATGCTGCAAGCACTATTTCGATCGCACCGGACCGCAGGCATAATGTGCCTTGCGATCTCGTGCGGCCGATCGCAATGCGGCTGGAGGGTGTAGCTATGGTGCCATTCACTTCAACGGCCTACCACGCCCCCTCCTGCGCCACTAAAAAGTGAGCCAGCTAAATTGCAAGGCAGTGCGTTCCAGCCCGATTCTAGCCAGAACGCACTGCCTTGCAATTTAGCTGGCTCACTTTTTAGTGGCGCAGGAGGGGGCGTGGTAGGCCGTTGAAGTGAATGGCACCATAGCTACGCCCTCCATTAAAGCGGACCTTGCAACAACATTTTAAGGTCTGCAGTTTTTTTTTCTCACGGCCTTCCTCAAACTTATAATGTTGTAGCAAACCGAAAAACTAAAAAAAAAAGTTTGTTATTATACTTACCTAACCATAGCTTCTGCCTGTGTTGCTTAGGTAAGGGAGGCCTCACCATCCTTTTGGTGAGAAGACAGGGAATGCTGATTGCCCTTGTCTAGCAAGAAGATGATATAGCACTGTTCTAGAGCATCTTCTTGAGAGATTTGGAGTACTTAATAATGCCCAGAATCTCACCCAAAAGGACAGTGACATCACCCCCTGCAGTATGGAAGCTGGGGTAAAATAATTTACTAACCATTTTCCTCATTTTTGTGTGTCGGTGGGATGGCCATGAAAAATTGGACCTTGCTTGGTAATGCAAGATCTTCTTTATTGTATTTAATGAAAATTAATGAAAAGGGAGATTTTACATTGACCACCAATATAAAAGGGCACTATACAAACCACCAATAAAAAAGGGGGTCGCTCTACTGACCAGAGACAACCACTGTAAGGGGCACTACACATACCTAAAGTGTGAGGGGGACTTGGTCCATTGGTCTTGTAAGAGAGTAGAGAGTCAATGTAAGAGAGGACATGTTCAATATGTATTATTATTAGCTGCATTGCATAACTGTTACTGAAAATAATTTTGTTGAAATTGGGGAGTTGTTAAAAAAATGTTTCCCATCTAAGGGGTCTATTCACAAAGCAGCTGAACGATCTAGCCGTAGCTTCGGCCGATCCTTCGGCTAGCTTCGGCCCCAGTACTCCTTCAGTTGAGTAGAACCAAAGGGCTGCTGTACGGGCTATTCACTATAGCCCGTACAGCTCCCAAACGTGGCCGAGCGGCTCAGTCGAGCCGAACGCATATGCCTCGGCTGAGCCGCGCTGAAATCCGAAGCTGGCCGAAAATTGCTAGATTCCTATTGGCTATTTCAATTTGCAATAGCCAATAACAAACTAGCATTGCACCCGCCCTCTCCTGCAGTTCTCCATCAGGTCCACCACTACTGATTGACAGCAGCAGAGGGCGGGAACAATAGCTAGTTTGCTATTGCAAAAAAACGAAAAAGCAGTGTTTCTCTCCTTGGCGGAGAGTTTTTTTTTCTTCTTTTTTAGGACGGCAGCAGAACCGCCGGCCAATAGAAAACAGTTGGGCGGAGCTAGCTGTCACTGCTTGCTCCGCACAATGGTTTTCTATTTATTTTTTTCTACTTTTTTAACAATTTTTCTGTTCTGCTCAGTCCCACAGAGGGACCGAGCAGAACAGCCGAGCCGAATGCTGCTCAGTGGCATTCGGCTATTCACTCACTGCTGTTCGGCATCTATAAGAATAGACCGAACAGCAGCAATTAGCCTGCCGGAGGTTCGGCTCAGTCGATCCAGATGTTGGATCGGCTGAGTCGAACTCCTTCTGCACTTCGGGTCCGCCGAACATGCTGAGCATGTTCGGCGGACCCGAAACCACCTGATGTACGGTTGATTTCAGCCGATATATGGCTGAAATCAGCCGTACCAGCCTGAAGTGAATAGCCGAACAGCGTTCGGCTCACTTCGCTTTAGGTCGGTCATTCACTTGGCTGCCTATGGCAGCTTAGTGTCAAATACGATAGGTTGGCCACATTCCTTATTCTTTTATGTAATACTATAGTCTCAGTTTATTGATTATGCTAATATACTGTTAGCTGTAAATATAATAATTTTCAGTCCTGAAAATTATTTCAAGGATTTCTTGTAGAAAAATGCAATAAGAAAGGCTGCTCTAGACCAATATTTTTCTGCATGAGTGCACATAAAAAGCTTTATATAACCTATTTATATATAACTGTACATGGATTTGTTTGCAAGTCTTATAGCTTATGTATGGCAGTACTTATGCTGCATGGATAGCTGGCTCCCTTTAAACTGCAAACTATCACCATCATTGTGAGCATTACTTTAAAATTATTATGCATACTATTCATTGTAATGTTTACTTACAACACCATCTTCATTATTTAAAAAGGAATATGTGATCATCAATTAAAGTAGCTGTTTTTTATTTGGCTTTAACTGGCTGTTTTAATGACTGCTTTGCTCTGCAAAATGATAGTTAAGGCTAATCCTTAACCATTAACAGAACCTCAGAAGCACATTACTAGGAGATATTAAAAGTTGCAAATCATTATTTGTTCTGTTACAAAATGCAATTTCTCTTCTGTTGCTGTCTAATTCATACAAAATAATTAACTGATGAGGATAAATTGTGTGTTTTTATTGGCACTGGTTCTTTAAAGATAAGTGTATCTGCACAGACGGGGAAGATGTACACAAGGATGGATGGATGGATCACAAATGTGTCCTCAGTGCATTCTTGAAGACCACCAAATGCCTCCCCAAACATCTACTCCAGAAGTGTTAGCTGTGCTGTATGGCCCAATACACACCAGTGCTTCTTTTTTGGGGGCCATGCAGCTCAATCAAAACTTCTGTTGCTGTCTAATGCATACAAAATAACTATCTGATGGGGATAAACTGTGTCTTTTTAGTGGTTCTAGTTTTCTAAAGAGAAGTGTATCTACAAAGGCGGGGGGAAAAGGAGTAACGCAAAAAGATAATATATAACAAATTAATTATTATGGAGAGAGCTCCTGGGTTTCAAAAAATCGTATACAAACAGCGCAAAACCCCCTAACACTGAAATCCCATAAGTGGAGCTCTCCAATAAATAAGTATTCAAAGTAAAGTTTATCAAAAAGTTTTAATTAAACATATATCACCTCACACATAACATTTAAAACTTTAAAACCACATGTAGCTTCCCTATGATGACCCAAATATAGGACAGAGTGATCAGAAGTAAAGCAAGGGTTAAAGTGCCCGCAGAATAAAGCAACAGTCAACAGTCACTGATTTAAACGGATACACCGCTGTGGAGCGATGGGTACAGTTGTATCAACAAATGATGGAATTACTCACTCATTCAATTGTGGCCACAAGAAAGAGAGTCCCCATTTCCATGATGTATATCCTGATGGTGTTTTTCAAAAAAATATATTTGTAATCCAAGTGGTTGTTTCTTTCAAAGGTTGACCAAGACCAGCGTCACCGTTCACTTATGCACTCCACTCGATCCAGTGTTTAGGCAGTCGATCCGTGTTATTGTGATACTGTATGAGCGGGCCTCGCTCTATACGATCAGTGTCGTAGAGGTTCCTCAGCTCGATCACTATGATGGCACAAAGTAGTGAGTCCTGGGTCCCTAGGGAAGCTAACTCCACGCTAGACCCTAACGCGTTTCCCCCCAGCGAGTGGGGCTCTGAAGAAGCCCCACTCGCTGCTCTGAAGAAGAAGGCCCGCTCATACAGTATCACAACAACACGGATCGCCTGCCTAAACACTGGATCGAGTGGAGCTCTCACCCGTGTATATCTCTCCAATAGCAGCCGGGCTTTGGATCAAGCACTTCATGGGATATTTTGCTGTGGAATACGGTCTACCCCTGTCCCATTGTGCGGCCGCACTCACAGGGGGAACTACCAGGCTATCCTCTGCATAAGTGTACGGTGACGCCGGTCTTGGTCAACCTTTGAAAGAAACAACCACTTGGATTTCAAATATATTTTTTTGAAAAACACCATCAGGATATACATCATGGAAATGGGGACTCTCTTTCTTGTGGCCACAATTGAATGAGTGAGTAATTCCATCATTTGTTGATACAACTGTACCCATCGCTCCACAACGGTGTATCCGTTTAAATCAGTGACTGTTGACTGTTGCTTTATTCTGCGGGCACTTTAACCCTTGCTTTACTTCTGATAACTCTGTCCTATATTTGGGTCATCATAGGGAAGCTACATGTGGTTTTAAAGTTTTAAATGTTATGTGTGAGGTGATATATGTTTAATTAAAACTTGTTGATAAACTTTACTTTGAATACTTGTTTATTGGAGAGCTCCACCTATGGGATTTCAGTGTTAGGGGGTTTTGCGCTGTTTGTATAAGAAGTGTATCTACACAGACAGTGGTAGATGTACACAGTGTTGGAGGGGTCACAAATGGGTGCATTTTTGAAGCTCACCAAACACTTCCTCAAACATCTTCCTCATATGTGTCAATTGAGCTGAATAGCACAATGCACACCAGTGCTTAGCGAAGCTTTCTGCATCCATCATAACTGAAACACATCTTTGGTTTTATGCAACAAAAGTAGTTTTTAGAAAAATTAACACTTGCAGTGGGGCTACCCCTGCATAGCATGGGTTAACTGCTCGTTTTGCTCTAGAGGCTCATATAAAGAAGATATTTTCACCTGATCCTCAGTACTGGGGTGGTCAGCTCTCAGCTCTCACCTCTCTTCCCTTCTACACTGGCTGTGGTATGTCCCTTGCTGCCCTCACATCTAATTCAGATGAATGGACTGTATAAGATGTCAGCAGGGCTTAGCTACCAGAGCCTGGTGGAGAAGAGTTAAACATCAGTAAACTATAGTATTAAGAAACGTTATACTATGGTGAATTCTGAATCGTGTAGAGAAAAGCTGGAAATCTTTTGCATTTACGTAATGGGAGATTTTACAATGATTACCAATTTAAGGGGCAATTCTACACTGAACATAAATGTAAGTGGGATTCTAAACTGACCAACAATGTAACGGGCATTCACACTGATCACCAGTGCAAGGAGGGATATACACTGACCACTACTGAAAAGAAGCCCCTACGCCTTTTGTGAATAAACCTTTTCTCCACCAATTTTAGGTGGCGGCCTCTAGTCTTTGTTAGGGAGTTTGCAGTAAAAAGATGATTGCGTATGTTGCTCACTTCCAGCGTGAACAAGTTTAAATTGAGCAACCTTGTCTCATAGCTTTGATCATCCAGCATCTTAATTAGTTTAGTTGCCCTTCTCTGGACTCTCTCCAGCTCCAGGACATCCTTTCTGTGGATTGGTGACCAAAACTGAACCTCATACTCAAGATGTGGCCGAACCAGTGATCTATAAAGTGGCAAAATGATTGCTTTGTCTCTATAGTACATTCCCTTTTTAATGCAAGACAGTACTCTGCTAGTTTTGTTTGCTGCAGCCTGGCATTGCATGCTGTAATTCAATCTGTGGTTAACTATGACCCCCAAATCTTTTTCCATTTCTGACTTCCCTAGTGGAGTACCCATTAATGTGTATTCCGCTTGCCTGTTTTTGACCCCAAAATGCATGACTTTACATTTTTCAACAATAAACCTCATCTGCCATGTAGTTGCCCACTCCCTTATCTTATTCAGGTCCTCTTGTAATGTTATACTGTCTAAGCCCGTGTCTATTACCCTCCAAAATATTAGTATCATCTGCAAACACAGAAAAATAGCTATTAACACCTTTCCCAATATCATTAATAAACAGGTTAAACGGTATTGGGCCTAGCACTGAACCCTGGGGCATGCCACTCTCGACTTCAGACCAATGTGAAAAAGAGCCAGTTATCAATACTCTCTGCATACGTTCCTGTAGCCAGGAACAGCAAACAGCTAAACATCAACCACAGTTGTTGCTGACACAGAAAACTGTAGTCCTAAAAAAACTGTTGAGAAGTGTAATCACAGGGGGGTAAACAAGAATATGTTGTCCACCAAACTGCAGCCAAGATTAATTATAGTACAATATGGCACAGTATAGCTCTGAGGTATACTATTATAAAACACACTGACCAATCTAAAACACACTGGCCAATGGCACTAGCAACCCACCCTTTTAAAAGGAGGGGGCTGGCAGATAACAAAGCCCAGCATTATTGGCCCTTTTAAGCTAAATGACCTAAGTTCAAAGGCCATGCAGTGGGTTATGGTTACAAATAATTCAGCCCAGAAAAAGTCACCATAAATCTACTGGGACTGTGAATTTCACGCTCACATAATTTGCCTTGTACCCATGGTGGTGGCGGACCTGAACGTTATCACCACAAAGCAACATACTTTTATTATTAACCTTCCTGGCGGTAATCCTGAGTGTGGCTCAGGGTTAATTTTCTGTACCAAAAGCGGTAACCCCGAGCCACACTCGGGATTACACTGTGCTTCACTTACCTTGTCACTATGAGCCCCGCTGTGTCCTCCGGCCGATGCCGGCATCCGCCTGCTAGGTTCCTTCCATTGTGAGCGCGTTGCAGGGGGGCGGAAGTTTAAAAGTAAAAAATAGAAAGAGAAAAAATACTGGGATAATCAGACCGCCAGAGAGGTTAAACAAAGGGAATGATCATGCAATAGCATAGAACACAAATTTGTACTATGTACAGTATATTCACTGCATAGTAATTGGCTATTAGCTCACATTTGGCTTAGTCACTAATCCTTTACCAATACAACCCTTTTGGGTAAATTTAATAAACATTCTCATCAGTTTCCATTTGACATTCTTTTAAACTGCAGTTGTCAAAAATCCAATTAAGACTAAGACCTGCAATTTATGTGAGTCCTGTAGATTATATTGTGGTTTCCTGTCAAGTGGCTATGCAGTTGTTTTGCAGTGATTGTGATTGGCACATCTTTAAGTCCTGCAGTATTTATCAAGATGTTCCAATGTTTGTGGTCAAGGGCAATCACCTGATCATCTTATTTCACCTTGTCCATCTCAGCCAAAGGGGATAAATCAACTCACTTCTAAATGACTTTCATCAATACATACCTTATATCTCTGTGGCCACCTGGTGTAAACAGGTCTTCTGCATCTGTCAGCGGCTAGCAAAGCCATTTACTTATGCAAGAAAAACACTCAGACAGTCGTGTTATTAGGAGAGAGAAACGCTGATCGATGGCCTGATTTTCTGTAATTAGGATAAACACCGAGGTCGTTTCTTAGACCTTGAAAACTATGAACAAGTTTACAAGAACTAATTGCATTTCCATACAGCTTTATTTCCTTTGTTGACCTTTGTATTGTATGCGGTATGCTTTGCTCTCACTATTTTTATCGTGACAGGACACGGTAAGTCATCTGCTTTAACATTAATAATGAATGGCAAAATTTGGTCCTAATACAGTTTACAGATGAGCACAATTTTTAGTGTGTTAGTGTTAAAAAATAGTTTAACTAGAAAAATAATAAATAAACTATGATAGAAAGTTAAGAAAATCTGAGTGTATAGTTGTTTCATGATCAGCCATCATACAAATGTTTTATTTTTATTTTAATAATTAATATTTGCCTTAAAAGAGACAAATAAAGCTCAGGACAAAGGATCATTTAAAAAAATAAAATCAGTTCTTTACATTTGATATTCTGCACACAGAATGGGCATTGAGCTAAAACATTATTCGAGCTTAGCTTAAAAAAGAACCACATCTAGTTGCAGACTATTTAGCAAGCAGAAATGGGTGAGTCAGTAAACATTTGGTGTAATGTACAGCATAGCTTACAGAGTGTAGCAGTCAGGACTGTGTAAAGTGCAGTACAACATGTAGAGTGCAGTGATCAGTAGCAAAATACAACGAAGCATATTGCATGCAGGGGTCAGGTGTTGTAACATACATTACAGCTTACAGACTGAAGCAGTCAGGATAATGTAATGTATAGCACAGCATACAGAGTGCAGCAGTGAGGGCATATGCCATACTGTCCCTTACATTGAAGGTCAATGGCAGGTAGAGTTCCCTTAGATTAGTGTCAGTGAAATTAGGAATATCCCAGCATTGTTGCCTGTTCTTTACATTGCTATCAGTGAGAGTACTCCTTACAATGGTGTCAGTTGGAGTAGGATGCCCCATAAAATTGTGTCAGTGGGTGTAGGATGCCCCTTAATTCAGTGGGAGTAGGGTGTCTCTTAAATTGGTCTTAGAGGGAGTAGGATGCCCCTTACATTTGTGTTTATCTCAGAGAAGAGAAAGGAAACTCTTTGTCCCATGTTGCACTTTGGATCTGTCAAGTGACTTCATTATCAGAACTGTACCGGCATTGTCATGCAGGAGATTAATACTCCCAACAGCATAGCAGCAGATTTGGTGAAGAGGAGTAGTCCTTGAATGCCAGCCTCCATAATCCTATGGCACTCATATAATCATCGGCTGCATTTGATGTGATAATGCCAACATTTCTTAGACTGCCAGAGTCCAGGGGAGAAGAGGCTGTGAGGCTGGACTAGCAGCCAAGTGGGACTGAGGACAAAGTGAGTACATTTTATTCATTTTAGACCCAAGTTAGTATAGTATAGTATAGTATAGTTAGTATAGTTCAATAGCTTGGTGTTTTCTAAGTATGTGCCAGATTGTATATATCAGGTGATAGGTGGAGTGGGTTTTCCAGGGTTGTAGGCACTTCATGGAAGTCAATACTCCATAGAGATCAGAGGTTCCTAATAACTGCCTCAATAAAGAGGTAGTGGGACTGAGATTATTCCCATTTTCCTAAGTTCTCAGAGGTTGTGTGCAAGCTGAGATGCCTCCCTTCATTTCAATATCTTGGAGTTGTTCCAACATAATTGTAGGGTGTTAATTTCTCCAAATCAGTTCCCAAAAAATAGTGTCAATGACCTTAGTTAAATATAGAGATAGAGTAGGATATGGTGAAGGTAGAAAAGAAGTTGGGGTATGACAGATAGAGGTAATTTAACCTTTGGAAATTATAGAGACTATGTTTAGAGTTTCAAAGTCCTTTATGTAGTGGGATATCTGTATACCAAGATATTTGAAGGAGTCAAGGGTTCTGAGGGGACAGTGAGGTGAATTCTGCTGATTACTCAGATTGTTGAATAGCAATTAGAATAGCAATAAAGTGGATTTTCTCAGTTGATGGCAAGGCCAGATGAATTTTTAAACGCATAAATAATCTGTACTGTATATGAGGTCTGCATGCCCTAAAAAAAATAGCAAGTCTTCTGCATACAGCATCATTTTCTCCTGGTGGGAACCTACTGATGCTTTTGAAGTGTCTTAGCTTTACTAAGGGCTCAATAGTGATAGCATAGAGTAGGGGTGAGAGAGGACACCACACCGTGACATTCTATGTTAAAACATATCCATCTTTTGATGTACACAATGATTAAAATCACCAACCAGTAGAAAGGGCAGGTCCAGTCTATTAAGCAAATAAAGTGTAACCAAGCAGAGAACCGCCTTTTAATATGGTCGACTGATATACAGTACATTAAATTGTTGTAAATATACAGGTCAATGATGATGCAACAATGAATAAAGATAAATCAACCCTACTTGACAATCTGAGCATTAATGATCTCCTGGGTGCACTGGGTCTCGATGCTGTGACACCATTTTTTTTTGTTTTCTTTACAGCTTTCAGCAAATACCTCAGATACCACAGCTGTGTCCCAAAGTCCTAGGCACTTGTCATATGACACAGCTGAGGAAAAGGCCGGGAGGAAAGACATCCCCTGGCTATTCGCCATGGTGTATTTGCAGTCTGTAAGGTGAACTGGCATTTCTCTTGAGGACCTTTTCTTATCGGGAGAAGCTGGGGGGATTTCTGATGGGGGGATTTTTTTGGGGAAGGAGCTGACTAAAGAAGAACTCCAGGCAAATAAAATCTTAACCCATGCAGTGGAGCTACCTCCCACTGCAAGGGTTAAATGCTCATTTTGTTTGCTAAAATAACAGAGTTATGTACACTCGTACCACAATCCTGGCTGGCCGCTAGAGCAGTCCCTTCGGCCTCGCTCCCCCTCCGCTTCAGTGGTCTAAGGTCCAGTGAGTCATCACTGTATAGGACACGAAGACGCAGAGAGACATTCCATACCTAGAGTGGAGGAGGAAACAAGCTGAAGAGCGTATCGGTGAGTATAACTTTGTTATTTTAGCTCCCTAGACAAAATGAGCACTGAACCCTTGCAGTGCAGGAGTAGCCCCACTGCAAGGGTTAGGAGTTTATTTACCCAGAGTTCTTCTTTAAGCAAAGGGAGGTGCTTGCTTTACAGAGGGGAGGATTTATGTTTAGAGGTTTGCTTTTGGTAGGGGATATGGTCAGGGGTTTTTATTGAGGGAGGAGCCTGGGGGGGGGGGGG
>NW_017306459.1:26683-33520 GCF_000935625.1 Nanorana parkeri
TTAGTTGGGGGGGAGAGGGGAATTTATTGATGGGATGGGAAACATTTTGGCAAGTGCTATGGCCCTACATTTTTTAAATGAAGAGTACCCTATATCAAACTGACTACTATTTACTGTACAAATCCTCCCTCCAGTGATGCCCGAATCCTCCCCTCTAGTCCAATTACAAAACGCCTTCATGCATGGTGTGATTGAACTGGGAGGATCCTGTAGTTTACCAGCCCCTCCCCTTGTCCGTGTCCATTTACAGAGCACCCTGTATTCTTAAAAAGGAATATAAGGTGTTTTGTGAATGGACAAGGGGAGAGGAAAGGTAGGCCAAACAGGGAAATAATGACATAGGTGGAAATAAAATTCAAGTGAAATTCTAGAATGACAGCTACGGTATATACACACCTGAAATATATGCTGTTTAACCCTATAGGAGTATTAGCAATATTTTAACCTTTGCAGCACTAGTTGTTCTATTTTGTATTAAAATGTAAGATATCAGCAATAAATGGAAGTCCAAATGTTGCTAGTTCTCCCCTTTGGCATCCCTTGTATTTTATTTTATTTTTCTTCATTCTGTTGTCATTGAAAAGGCATATTAGTCCAAAAGACATAACTCATACTTACATTTACAATTCGATAAATAAGTATAATAGAAGCATTCACTTTAATGCAGTAATACTAAATTTTCCCTTTCAGATAGGCAGGTACATTTATATCCAGTGACAACATAATAATATTAAATACAAGTAGGAGATTTTTACACGACCTTAGATCATACACTCAACATGATTGACAGGATATAATTCGATTATTTAAAGTATTTTTCACCAATTCACAATACTTCAGCTCTTTCTTTCTGACAAAGTATTTTTCTGGCTTTTGTGTGTTGTGCGTGATGGCACAGCATTTAAAAGCACATTAGTCCTAATTAGCTTCTCTTCAGAGATTGAGAGCCTGCCAGAATCTCTTTAATTTTCTACGTGCGAAGATGTGATTTTTTTATGTTAGCATTTTTTATCCAAATTCAGCAAAATTTGATGCCCTAAAAGCCAAAGTGATAGATAGAGAACAATGCTAATTATAACAAACCAGAAGCTCTCATTCAATTTATTGTCAGTCACAGATGTAATTTGCTAAGGATTGTTTGTTATTTCATGGTCCAGCTCTTTGAAATTCAGTTTTTAATTTCAAGTGAAGAAACATTCTGGATAAAGATGTTTTTTTTTCCTATCAATTTCAAATAGATGAGGTCATACAACTTATTGTATAGTATTTGCCATTGGAATTTTATTTACTAAACATATATACATTATTTGGAGAAGGAGCATGATTATTTCCCTGAATACATGCCAGCAAAAAGGTGCACTAGGATGCATTCACACCTCTGCCTTTGGTGTGTTGTGGGTGAAAAGTATTAAAAAAACCCTGCTTACTGTATCTTTGGTGGGGTTTCTATCAAAACTTACCTTCCATGGAGATGAATAGTAATGCATGTGACCAAAACAGAGGAGAAATGTAATGCAAGTTAAGTGGTGTTGTGCATTGGGTAGATAATTTATAGTCTAGATAGTTAGACCTGAATAATTATGAGGATGGTCCATCTTTGGTTAAATTTACAGTACTATATAGAGCTAGACAAAGCCATGATGTTACCTGAATGGGCAGGCAGATCTGACCACAACATTATTATTTTTTTCAGTTGATATCTGTATACATATACATGTTTTCCCAAGCATACATAACACTGTACCATTAAGGAAGTGCTAGTGTATCTTCTAATTATCTTGATAATAGACATTGGCTAATAATTTACAACTTTATTCCCTATGCAGAACTGACTAGGTTGTCTAAATTAGTGTTTCGCATCAGCAGCCACTGCGGTAACATAGTAGAGAGCGGGAGGTGGTAGAGGCTTGGATGGAAGCAAACGTCCGTTCTTTTTTGAATGGATATCACCCTCATTTGTCATTTGTTTCCATGGTTCTTCTGGTGACTGTTCCTCCTGCGCCATGGAAAGGTATGCTTCTGTTTTAAAGTTTTGAGGCACCAACTGCTGTAAAATAGGATATCGTATCAGGTTAATGTCAATGATGACTACATTGGTAATTTATCCTTTATTTCCCTTAATATAACCAAATGGAAGTTCAGCATGTGAGGCTCTGAATGATCTGATGCTGACCTAATAATGTCCACCTCCTTAGTGAATGCAAGAAGATTTATCAATATTACACACACATACACACACACATATATAGTATAATAGTATGGCTATTCTACACTAGTGAGCTGAGCATTCTTTTTTGACAGATTCAAGTAGAGATTCTATCATTTATTACTGTTATAAGTTGTCATTTTAAAAAAAGCACATATCCCTTGAAAATCTGCATTATGCATTGAGATTAATTTTTTTTAGCTGTATGATTTAGGAGAACACTAAGCAGAGTCCAACAATTAAGAATTTGAGCATACCCTTACAATTTCTTATTTAAGGGCTGTTTAAGAAAATTTAGTGAAGTCTGTTGGTTAATTTGTTGGAGGAGAACTTCTACAATGCTAATCTGCAAATACTTATGTTTGATGTACATAAACGAGAAATAATTATATATGTTGCTGACTGAGTATTGTAATTACAGTGTACTTATATCATGAGTCAAATAGGAAGTAGAGATTTTGGTAGAAAATGCTTTATAGGTATGTGCCCAAAAACTCTTTTACCTGTCTACTAGCAATTTTTTGTTAATTGTACACTGGTGCATGTGTGTGGTCCCAGCTTATTCCCAGCATGCTGTGAGTTTAACCAGGTGATTTAACTTCAGGCAGCATTCACATGAGTTACATCATCAGTGGCTGCCCAATGGCTGATGTAAAACAATATAAAATGGCACTTAGTGCAATAATTAAATTAATAAAAAAACAATAATAATTGTGCATATAATATGCGCAAAATATCAGTGTGCAAATATATATTATGTTCAAATATATTCCTTATATTGTGCAACTGGTGCCAAAAATACTTTCAAAGTGCACTTCAGTCTCCACAATATTCACTCCCAGGAGAACAACAATAAAGGTAAGTATTCAAAAGGTGCCCATACACCTGGCGATTATCGTAAGATAATCGAGGGAAATCCTGTGATCATACGATAATTGGCCGGTGTATGGAAGGAGTACGACTGTTTTCTACTGTACTGTGTCACACGTCTTTTGTCTTATGAGCAGGCTCCAAAACCTGCCGAGAATCGTACAATTGTCGGCGGGTTTGTAGCCTGCTCCTAAGACAAATGCCGTATGGGCCGGTGTCCGGCAAGCCCGCCCGCTTTCATAGGCCCATTGAGTGCCAGTGATATATATGTAATTGTGTTATTGTTGGTCTCAATATACTGAATACATTTATCCTCACAGACTTCAGGGCACTTATCTATTGATTATATGCTGCATATTTTTGCAAGGTTGCTATTGTTTTGGTAGGCCCTCCTCCCACCTCTGCTGTGGCTTAGCCCTGCTTAACTGTTGATGGAGCCACAATTTATTCCAAAAAATGATTGTTAATATATATATATTTTTTTTTTTTTACACTTATTGTTATTGCTATTACATAGGGGCTTACAATCCTATATATATTAGCAAAGGCACACTGACAGGTCCTCTTTATGGAGACATTAGGGGTCTCTAGGACCCCTAATGTCACCTGGGGACCCCAAAAGAAGCTGATGAAGCATATGAGATCTGCTTCATCAACTTCTTCTCTCTGGCTATAGCAGCCAGATGACTGATAAGTGAATGCGGAAGTGATGTAATACAGATCACTTCTGCATTCACAGCACGGAGGGAGGTCAGCAAGGAGGAAGATGCTGATCTCCCTCCAATCTACCTCCTGACGCCCTCCCGAGACAGTCCCGGGCCACAGATGGGGTAGCGGATCCCGGGATTGAAGGTGAGGGGTTAGCAGGGGGGGGTGCGCGAGCAGGAAAAAAATGCCGTCTGGAGATGGCAACCCGCTTTTTCTTAACGGGCGGACGGCAGGAGGTTAAACAACTCCAAGACATATATTTATAAAGTGGTCAAGTAAATAAACAACTAAAATGTGCAAGAATGACTTCTGCAGTTATTCTGCTATATTTACTTTGTGTGACAGCTGAGTAATAGTGTCCCATTCTAGGGCCATCTGGTAGAAAATAGTATTGTGATATGATTAATGCAGGTGCTAGGTTGAAAAAAGAAAAGGATGATACTAATTAGCTATAAACACATGGCTACACTGACCAGAAGCAGTCACATGAAATTGAAACATTGATTCCTTGACCCTCCCTCACGTTGGTTCTCCAAGGAACTCTTATATTTCCCATTAATCCACAGGCAACTCTCTCATTATCAGTAATCCTGATTAACGTTTCAACATATATTGTCTTTGAATTATCCTATACTGTAAAGATTACAAATAACCCCTGGCTTTGTAGATGGTTCTAATTAGCTGTTTGATATGTATATTTTTATTGATTTTGCTTAAAAAGGCTGCTTTGGTTAAACAAGCTACCTTAGTGAGAAAAACACAAACTATAAAGGACTCCCAAGAGACACATCAAATATTTGAACAAAGCATTTGATCATTTTGCAGCTTTTAATAGTCAGACACTGTGTGTAAATTGCAGCTATAAATGGAAAATATAGACATACACCATGTAACACACCACGGGTGCAGCTAGTGAAGTTATCCATATGCTGATCTGCCTATAATCTTCCCATGTAAAAATAAACACACAACTGCCATTGCCAATTGAAACCCTGCAGGTATCAAACAGGAGAGATATTGTAAAGGCACGGTTGTTAACCGCATGAATCACTGCAAACTGCGCATGCGCGGGAATGGCGGCAAAATGTGCGGGAAACCACACAGGAAGTGAGGTAGCTGTCAGTATCCTGGGACTATTTAAGGAGGAGTCAGCCTCTCTTTCATTGCTGATGGTCTTGTCAGCTTGCTGTGTTGTATCCTGTGTTCCTGTATTGTTTAAAGCCTGCCTCTGACTCGGATTGCCCTGGACTACTCTCTTGCTTGCTGCCAGCCCTTGACCCCGTGATCCAATATTCATGCTCAGAAACTGGTTCAAAAGTTTTTCCAGACTCATCCTCTTATTGCAGCCAAATTGGGCATCCGGAGGTTGCCCATTAGGGGGGGGCACTGTAAAGGCACGGTTGTTAACCGCATGAATCGCGGCAAACTGCGCATGCGCGAGAAATCGCGCCAAACTGCACATGCGCGAGAAATCGCGGCAAACTGCGCATGCGCGCGAAATCGCGGCAAACGGCGAATGCGCGGGAATTGCGGCAAAATGTGCGGGAAACCACACAGGAAGTGAGGTAGCTGTCAGTATCCTGGGACTATTTAAGGAGGAGTCAGCCTCTCTTTCATTGCTGATGGTCTTGTCAGCTTACTGTGTTGTATCCTGTGTTCCTGTATTGTTTAAAGCCTGCCTCTGACTCGGATTGCCCTGGACTACTATCTTGCTTGCTGCCAGCCCTTGACCCCGGCCTGTTTCCTGGACCTTGAGATTGCCTTACGATTTTGTACCTTGCCTGCCCGACCGGATTTGACCTTGGCTTCCTGACCTCTCTTCTCAGCTGCTCCCACGCAGTGTTCGTTTCCAGTCTTCGGCACTCGTGCTCCTCGTTGCCCTGCGCCCTTCTGTTCCAAACTCCAGGGGTCGCAGGACGTGAACCGCAAGAGGCGCCTCCCCATCTTCCAGTCTCAGCCTCAGGTACGTGATAGATATACTATTGCTGTCAGCTGCCAGTAGAATGTCACCCAATGACCCACCCAAATGCTTAGAGAATAATTGGAAAACTCAGAGCCAGGTTTTCCAAGTCACCTATATATCTAAATATGGTCTAATCGAGGGGCGCCCACAATTTTCGTCTGGAGATCTACTTTTCAAATGACGAACTCAATGAGATCTACAAACGTGCATTGAAGTCAATGGCACCGCAGCCAGGCACCTCGCCCACAGTGCGATCGCCTGCACCCAGAACCCAGTGTAACGAGCAAGCCCAGGTGGGTATGTCGGATCGCAGCTGTGGACTTAGCATGTCGCTCGTTTTGTGTTGGCTCAGGTCAAGCGTTCACTGTCGCACTCTGTATGGTTAGGAGTGATGGTGGAACCCTCTAAAACATCATATGCCAACCACAGGTTACTAGAATGGAGTATTGGAGACAGAATAAGGTTATGCGCACTTACTAACAAAGGAGGTGAGGCAAGGTGCAACTCTATGGACAAAAGACTTAGTGTTAATAGGGTGGTCAACACTGATATGATTATCATACAGTAGGGGTATGCTAGGAGTAAATGTGAAGAGCTATTAGATTAACACAACAGCATCCAGTGAAATCAAGGCAGTCTATTCACATGTATGGTACTATGCCTTTAGGGAGTCACAGACATTTGAGTACCTTAATGCTTGTACCACGATTTGAACAGTATGCGGATTAAAAGTACAGATGACAATTGGCATTGGAGAGCCAATGGTTAGTTGCGGTTTGTAAGGATCAAGTCCACTTGCTGGTACCAATTTAGATGCTCTAGGAAGATGCAGGGGAGACTCCCAGGGGATATCCAGGAGAGGCTACAGGGTCCAGCAGAGGAGCCAGGCAGGCAGTGGGTTGCAGGGAAGGATCCCTGTGTAAGCACCGGAGCCGCAGCAGCGGCGGCTGTTCTGACACAGCACTTCAATATGACCTCAGGAGGCCGGTTCATGCGGTGTCCAGACGTAGGCGAGTTACACTGGCTCGTCGTTTGCAACACTAGAACGCCGAGCTAGTGCAACCCGCGTCTTTTTAAGGAGGAGGAGATC
>NW_017306459.1:33597-91023 GCF_000935625.1 Nanorana parkeri
AGGCGAGATGCCTCGGTCTCCTAGCGACGTCACGCCGCTGATTAGAGAGGCCAGGTCCAGAAGGACGGGGATGGGAGATCCTATTAAACCCAGACACATTAGTGCCTGCGTTCCGCAAAAATGCTGCAAGCACTATTTTTGCAGATCACACAGGACCAGAATGCAGGCACTAATGTGTCTGTGTTCCGAGTGCGGCTGATCGCACATGCGTGGGGGCAGGGCTGCGGTGCTATTGACTTCAATACAACCCCACACCCCCTCCCGCCCCTGAACGCAGGGAGTCAGCCGGCTTGCATTCCAGTGCGTCCTAGAGGCCCCGGCGTCCTCCCTGTCCTCCCACGGTGCTCGTGTGGCCGATGTGGCACATGGGGAGAGGTGTGTCCCCCTTTCCGTCTGCGGCGTCTGACACATTCAGCCGGCAGCCGCACGAGCACCGCGGGAGCATTGCCATAGCCAGCTCCTTTTGCGCCCGAGGCAAAAAAGAACTGTGCATCCCCCAACATCCCCCATAGTACTATGTGTCCCCAGTTATTTTCAAACACTGGATTGATCAGCTGATCGCTCCAGTGTTTGTCCTGCACAGAGGGTCGGAACACATCACTGATATGTAACGATCCTCTGTCGCTCGGCCACGCACATGGGGGCTCAGCTTCTCCTCTGGATCCTCGCTGCTCTCCTGGGCAGAGGCAGCGGGGGATCCGAGGAGAAGTGAAAGAAGCACTTCAGCCGCGGGGGGGAGCGGAGAAGGGAGCCGCTGTCACATAACTAAGGCAAAGCAACTTCACTTCTCCTCAGATCCCCGCTGCATACAGATGGGGGAGAGCAGCGTGGATCCAGAGCAGAAGCCCCACGGCGGGAGGACAGGACATTGCGATCTACCATTGATCGCTACGTGATCGACTGGTAGATCGCGATTGACCTAGTGGGCACCCCTGGTCTAATCTATAAAGGCTCCATCAAAGCCAGCACTAAGTTAAGCTGCTTTAACTGTGTTTTGTGTCAAACAGAGACCTAAAGATATGCATCATGAGACCAGCAGATGTGGTGATGAAACTAGAAAACTGTATGCTTGATGTGTCTTGATGAGGCAAGTGATCACATCCTGTATTGCGGTCCCTGCTGAATGCACAAGCTGACATTTCTGAATTCATGATTATCGTATATTTGGTGACTTGAAGAAGCTCCTGAAGAATCCTGTTGATGAGAAGTGTTAAGTCATGACACCACATTGGTCTAAATTAATTTTTGCACTAGTCTTAAGTGTCCTGTGTTAAAGGGATTTTAGTATAGTTTCGATATTTACAAAAAGTGACAACAGGCTTTAAATGTATCAAAAACACCACTTATGATTACATTAATAATACATAATTGATTACATTTAACAGCACTTTTTATTTGTACATAATCATTAAAAGCATGTATACCAAAATCATGTTAAAACCCATAAAAATTTCCATCTTTTTATAGTTAGCATTCATATTGGCATCCAAAACTAGCTACCTAGGAACTTGATACTGGCCTAATCACATAACACAAGTTACTGCTTAAGTCCGTATATAGTCTGATGTAGATTGAGGCCAAAGTATCACCACAGGTCGCTAATCCTCTGCGCATTTCACACCCATTAAAAGGGACTTCCTCAGGAGGAATGGATGTTCTTCATGATTAGAAAAATATATATTACCAATCAAATGTACAAATAATCTACATAGTGCTTTTAAGAAGTATTCATTATTAATTGTCAAACTGTGTTTGTATTTCTTCTTTTTTTTTATTCGGTTTTTATTCAAAGAAAATTTTGTCAAAAATAAAACAAAGGTACATAACAAATAACATTGTCATACTGTAAGGAATAACATAATCAAGGCATGATCCGTTGTCACAACACAATTTAACCACATGCATACTAGACCAGGGCCCGTCTCCAAGGTGTGTCAAGGCAGGGGGAGTTCTGTATGATACCATTCAGGCCTTCGAGGCATAGAGCCCGGTAACTAACCGATATCCTGATATGACAGGTATGATGCTAGGGGTGTAAAGGCATGACAACGTGAAAGAGGAAGGTAGGAAAGGAAACAAGACAGGGAAAAGGTGGGTGGGAAGGGTGTTTTCTCACTCAGGCCGCAAATCCTAACTGCTCATTAAAAGCTGGTATTCCATAGAGTCGAGGAATTCAGTCCAGTAAAACCATGTGGCGGAGAATCTAAACACTGTGCCCTTTATGGAGCTGGTGAGATCTTCCATATGTTTAATATCATTAACTTGCTGGAGCCACTGTCGTATGGTGGGCAGCAACGACTGTTTCCACAGAAGAGGTATACAGGCCTTCGCCGCGTTCACCAGGTGTACAAGAACGGACTTTCTATATGCCTTCAAGGGGATGCTATTGTGGTGTAGTAAGAAAAAAGGCAGGGTCTAATGGCATTGGTCTGTCAGTAAATTTCTGCATTACGTCCCTGACCTGGGTTCAAAAGCTCAATAGCGATGGGCAGGACCAAAAAACCTGATACATGTCAGCTTGTGAGGAACTGCAGCGCTAGCAAATGTCCGTTACTTCTGGGAAAATCACATGGAGCTTATGGGGAGTTCGGTACCACCTGGTCAATATCTTATATCCAGTTTCCTGGTATCTGTTGCAGATAGACGACCGCAGGGAGAGCCGCAGGATCCTACATCTCTCATCAGGGGTAAACTGGACCCCTAGGTCCCTCTCCCAGCCCTCAAGGAATGGTAAAGGTTGATCAAGGTCTGGGAAGATAAGCAGTTTGTAACAGAGTGACAATGTTTTAGATAGGGGGACTAGAAAATTGAATTGGAGATGGTAGCGAGGATAGGTAGTGTGTCAATTGGCGTAGTTTTCAAAAGCCTAAGGTTGTCAGAGATGGATCCGAAGTGAGTTCAGTGAAAGTGGGCCACGCGGGTCTGCGGAGAAAGTGGAAAGCTCTAAACTTATCCTGCTTCCCCAAGCGGAGGAAGACCGCGTCCTGTATCCCGGGAGAGAAGTCCAGAGTCCCGATAATTGGGTGCAAAGGGGATGGGGAGGTTGAAATTTCTTTGGAGTCGAAGGCCAGTTTGGCCACTTTCAAAGTGGGGCGAATAGTGGGGTGTAGCTGGAGGTGTCTCGGGGTGGAGCGTAAGCACCAAGGGAGGGTCCTTAGAGGAATGAGGGAGAAGGACTGTTCCACCGTGACCCAAGCCTTGATCTCATCGTGTCTACACCAGTACATGATCCGAGAGAGATGTGTCGCCAGGTAGTACAGATAGACATCGGGTAGGGCCAGACCCCCATGAGGTTTGGGACGTCTTAAGATGGAGTGCCTGATCCTGGCTGGTCCCTGCCCCCATATGAATTTAGTAATGGCCAAATGAACAGAGGCTAGGAATGCCCTAGGAATACAAATTGGGAGGGTCTGTAAGGGGTATAGAAGCCATGGAAGGACGTTCTGTTTGACAATATTGCATCGACCTGTCCACGAGAAGGTTAGGTGAGACCATTGTTTGAGTTCTGACCTAATTTTCTGGAGTAAAGGGGGGAAGTTAAGGGTGAAGGTGTCATTTAGAGAGCTTGGTAGATGCACCCCCAGGTATTTAATGGAACAACTGGACCATTAAAATGGGAGGTTGTGCTGTAGTCTAGTGTATGTCGCCCGGGGGAGATTAAGGTTAAGGGCCTCCGATTTCTGGCCATTGATGTGAAAGTTGGAGAGTTCCCTGTAGTGTCGCAGGACCGCCAGGAGGTTGGGAATAGAGGTGTCTGGAGATGAGATAAAGAATAGAAGGTCATCTGCGTATGCAGCCACCTTGTGATGTCCGTCTTGCAGTTGCACTCCCCGAATATCTGTATGTGCCCTGATCGTGCAGAGTAGGGGCTTCATTGTAAGTACAAAAATAAGTGGGGATAGCGGGCAGCCCTGTCTGGTACCATTATAAATTCTAAAAGAGTCCGACAAGATGAAATTAACGCATACTCTAGCGGAAGGGATATAATATAGGGATGTTATCCAGGCTAGCATTTGGGGACCCAAACCGATATGCTCCAGTGTAAGCCGCATGAAGGGCCAGTCCACCCTATTAAAGGCTATTTCTGCATCTGTGTATAGGAGAAGACATAGTCGGTCTTCTGACCGAGTGAATGAGGTAAAGAGCCCTCGTGGTGTTGTCTCTTGCCTCACGGTGGGGGATAAATCCTGATTGGTCCTGATGGATTATCGTGGGGAGATATGGAAGGAGGCGAAGAGACAACACCATTGCAAACAGCTTAGTGTCAACGTTAAGGAGCAAAATGGGTCGATAGCTGGGGCACATCAAAGGGTCTTTATCAGGCTTCGGTAGAACAGTGATATGGGCAGACAGGGCATCAGAGGGGACCCCCCTCTCTGAGTTGATCGAGTTCAAGGCTTGCAATAGGTGTGGATTAAGGATGTCGGAAAAGGTTTTGTAGTAGGAAATTGAGAACCCATCGGGGCCTGGGGCCTTGCTAGTCTGTTTCTGTTTGATTGCGGATTCTAGCTCCTGAGAAGACAAAGGGTCTTCCAATAGAGGCACGATGTCAGTAGGTAGGCAGGGGAGGCAGAGAGGAATAGTAATCTCGAAATGCCGCCGCAATATCCTCCGTTAGATGAAGAGTGGAGTCTGTGGATGACTTTATAGCCGGTATAAACGTTTTCGAGCGTTGATGGCGGAGCGCCCTGGCCACTGACCGGCTGCAGTGGTTGCCATATTCATAAAAGTGGAGGTGCCATTTCGAGATGGCTGCCCTGGCCTTTGCAAGGCACAAGGTGCAATGCAAATCCCGTAATCCAGAGAGGTCAGAGGATATTACCGAGTCTGGGCATCTTTTATGTATGAGTTCCAAGGAATTAATCTTGGACAATATGGAGCAGATTTGTTGTGTTCGCTGACGTTTAAGTCTAGATCCCATTTTGATACGATTATCTTGATGGTGGCATGGTCTGAGATGGAGATATTACCGATGCTCGAGCTCGAGACGGAGGCCAGGGAGCTATGGTGGACCAGGAATAGATCAATGCGAGTGTAAATTTTAGTACAGGAGTAAAAGAAGTAATCACGCGTGGTGGGATGATGAATCCGCCAAACATCCACAAGTTGAAAAAGGTGGAGGCGCTTCTTCAGTTGTTTTAAAGCCACGTAGGAGAGGTGGGAGGATGAACCAGAGGAGTCCAGGTGTGGATCTAGCAGAAGATTAAAATCCCTTCCCACTACCAGCTGTCCCTCCCTGAAGTCGTCCACCAATTCCAGAACATGACCAAGTGAGCTGACTCTGGTTAGGGAAGAAGACATTGACCAAAGTAACCACAGTGGCACCGATCTTCCCCTTAATCATAAGCAGTCTACCCTCTTCACCGGCATATATGTCGAGCGGGGACCACGGAACTGACTGAGATAGGAGGATGCTAACCCCTCGGGATTTCTTCTCTGAAGAGTAACTATGGTATACCGTGGGGTAGCGACTATCTGGTTTAACAGGATGGAGGCTCCGACAGCCGCATGGGTGGATTCAGGGATCCCCCTAATGCGGACATTATTGCGCCTGCCTCGATTATCCTGGTCATCTAGCCCGTGCATCAGGGCTGTCATCTGATGATTAGAGGAAGATTGGCCTTCTTCCAGCTGTGTGATCTTGTGAGCAAGTTCCGCCTGTGAACGCTCAAGCCCCTGAACTTTGGAGGAGACAGTGGCAATCTCTTCCTTGACCTCTGTGATTGCTTGCTTATAAGCAGATTCAATTTGGAGGGTAAACACCTCAAAATCAGTTTTAGTGGGTACCATGGCTGCTATGTCCGCTTTAGTAGGGAGAGAGCATATCCCTGAGATCAGCATTATTTATGTGTGACTGACCATGTTGCGAGGGGTGCCAGCTCCCAGAGGGACATAGGGAGACCATCTGTGGATCCGAGCGCCAGGAGTCTGAGGAGTCCCCTTCAGCCTGTTGAAGAGGGGGGGGGGACCACTCCACCTCTCCCTGGGGCAATGGTGGCATAGAAGTGTAGGGATTGTTGCGTGGACGAGGTGGCAAGGGCAAAGCCTGATAGTCAGCCCTGTAGCCCACTGATCCCTGCTGGGTCTCAGATCTGTGTGTCCGGGCAGAGCTGACTGATTGTCGTGTCAGCGGTGGAGGCTGTGGGCTGTGGCATGGAGGGCTCTCTGGGCAGGCAACCAGGGGTGTCATGGAGGCCGGGCTCCCATTCATCTGATCCGCCATCACCTTGGGGGACATGGCTCCAGGGAGTAGAGGGGATGAGGGCTCAGCGTGATCACGGCGGTCTTGTCTGATCTGCCAATCTGACGCCTCGGTTCCCACCGCTGATGGCACATCACGTCCCGGCGGCCGCGCCATAGGAAAGTCCGGGGATGCGGCAGTGGATGAAGGCCGCCCGTCCGTTGGGGGGTCCGGACGCACGAAAAGCTTCTTTAAAGCTGTTTTCGGCGTGGACCGCTGCCCTCTCTGCTTGCTTTTCTTCGACATAGGGGGTTAAGAGGTGGGGAAGGACGGAAAGAGAGGGGTTAATACAAGGTCGGGCCTGCAGCTTAAAGATCTCGTTCCTCATGCATTTATGGCTTGGCCACGCCCCCCCATGTGTATGTGTTTCAAGAGAAACAAAAACATACAAAACAAAAAGAAACGATAAACCAAAAAACAATCTTGCCTGTATATGTGGCCAAGGATGTGAAAGGAGGACAACAAAGTAGTAAAACCATACTTGAGTAAACTCCAACTGCAACTATTAGTGACCTATCCAAAAGCCAATTTCCCATATGGAGCCTACAAAATCACATAACTATAAATTAGCGGCTACAAAAGTTTACTGGAGACCCTATAACCGTGGTTGGAGGTGGTGTAAAGAGAATAAGGGATAAGAATCATTAAAGCAAATGCTCCATCTAGTAACTCCCCTCAGAAAGGATATATGCAGTGATATACAAACGGCTGGAGACAGACCAATGCGTTATTCAGCTCCCGCCCCATAGATACAGTATGTGCGATTCGTTTAGTTCCGAATCGAAATTCGGACGCAATTTCGTAAATTCGGAGATTCGGATGTATCCCAATTCCGAATTACAGGTATAACGATTCCGAATTTCCGATTCGTTTTTTTTTTTTGACGAACTTTCGTTTTTTGGACGGAATTTCGTTGCAGCAAATTGACATTTGAGAACAAAAAAACTTTTTTTCCCTCCCACTTTGCTGCAACGAACAAAAACGAAACGAAATTTCGTACAGATTCCGCTAACGAATTTCATCCGAATCCGAATTCCGAAAAACTAATTGACTTTCAGATCCGAATTCAGAAAAACGAAATAAAGCAAAATCCGAATCAAAACGAAACTAAACAAATTTTTTGCTGGTGCACATGTCTAATCCCGAGTAAACACATGACAAATCGTGAAGCCCACCATCAGCCTATTCAGTGCGCATGTGTCCGAAATCGTGCGCACACGCAGTGCTCAATTCTCTGGAGCCAGGAATGGCAAGCGGCTAGAATAGCAGTTAAAGCAATCACTACACAACACACAGAAATTAGACAGATTTTGGAAAAACACTGGCACCTTTTGTTAAAGTTTTCGTTTGATCAGGTTCGATTCACAGATCGGTAAACACACCAGAAAGTTTACCACTTGTGAACTTTAATGTTATCCCTGGAATTTGTTTTTTTCCCTTTATTTTCATCTGGTGATCTTGCCAGTAGCATACGTCTTGTCTTAGGATGGCTGGTGCAGCAATGGAGTCACCCTTGGACAGCAGCATTGTCAGCCTGTGAAGAGGGTCCTGTTCATTAGTAAATTTAGATGGACTTGACTACCAAATTAAATCCGAACTCCAGCTAACCCTTTATAAGCAGTAAAAGCAACAGTTGTTTCTCTTATGGGAAAAAGGTTTTGCATAAAGTAATGAAAGCTGACCATTGCAAGCACCCTATTGATGAGATTATATTAACTGTAAGATCCTGTCGTTGGTTGAAGCTTTCAAGGTGTTGGTAACAAATAGAAGGGCTGCGTTGTGAAGCTTTTTCTAATAGGTGACATCCTTCACCTCTAAAAGCTGGACAGTACACCATCTATTTAAATGAATCGAGGAAAATAAATTAACCTTGGGACAAAAGAACTAATTTCAGCTCAATATCAGGCAGTAAGGTAGAATTGATTGAAAAAGCTTGTGAACATTGATCACACTCTACCAATAATAGGTTCTGACTTATTACAACTTAATCACAGTGCACTGTGTCCCTATACTGGAACCTGAGAAAAACTATACTTAGTGACCATATCTAGGAAACTTTAAAAATTATAATTGCAGCATAATGTGTAATGGCGTATGAAATCTAGGTGCTACTGTGCAAAAACTATTAAATCAATTATTTATAATAGGTGGGAAAATCGAGAGGTGCTGTAGAAAAATCCAGACCACTGTCTTGTGTTTATATATGTGGCAAAGAGGAAAGTGCTAAATTGTTAAAATGTTTTACATTGTTTACAATTGATTAACATTTGACAGAGCCCCCATTAATACCATCCAAGCCCACCTCTGTCACCCTATAGGCCAGCAAACTTCTGTGAATTTCCAGAAAACAATGTTGTTGCTTAGCGATTTCAAGCTTATTTAGAGCAAGATAGCCTGGAGACTCCCAGAACTCTCTTTCTTGTTCCCACATAACATACTATACCTTTCACACATCCACACATTCTTGTTTATTAACTATCTGCACAGTTGGAGGAGCTGAAGGGAAACAAGACCATGACCACCAGGCCTGTATCCTGATTGAAGCAATGTTCAGAATTTCCCAAACATGGGTGATTTGGGAATGGTAACTAGTGATGGGCAAATTTGCCCATTAAATATCATGGAAAATGTGAGGTGAAGACCATAACTTTGCTACTTTTCAATTTCAGATAATGCAAAATGTGTGGGTATAAAATGTGTCAAATACCAATAAAATCAGAGGGGAAAGAGAAGGGTAATTGTGATGAGGTCTTTATACATTAGACAACATAGTTGATACACCACTGATACAACAGAATGTATATATGTTTAGTAAATAGACATATGTTGTTCATTTGGAAATGATCTGCAGATTAACATTCATGACTTTCACTTGTCAGACACATAAAATACACATAGAACTATCTCTGCACTGACACTGGTAAACAATGGGGAAACCAGCCAAAACCTTACATACTCCATAGACATTTTCTGCAATGGTGATTTCCCGATATTTTTGGTTTGTATATTGCTAATTCATCTTTTTTAATTAAAAGATTGGTGTTGGAAATATAATGAAAGGTAAATTCTTATCAAAACTGAAATTGAAACCTTAAAAAACATACATATAGGACATCTTACCTCCTCACAGTATTTACTACTTGATGGCCATGGATGTGCACAGCTAAGATCATGTACATACAGCAAATTCACAAAAATCTTTTTGTTTTCTAAGCAACACACACTCCGGTGTCTGAATGTACATCAGCTAAGTGGTAGCATACCTACAGTAAAAATAGTATTTTGCCATGTGTTAGGCCTGGTTCACACAGAACATGCTCAAAAAATATGCTCACAAAAATCCCATTAATTTCTATGGCCCTGCTCACATCTGAGTGTTTTGTCGCAATAAGCAAAACGCCTGTCGCTGGAAAAAGTACATGAGCTGTTTTTTGGCATATTACAGCTCAATTTGTCCCCATAGACTCAATAGGAAATGCTTGAAAACACGTTTGCTCATTAATATCACTGAGCTTCACTCTTCTTACAAAAATGTGCAACCAGATAAATGCGCATAAAAATGTGAAAAAGTACAAAAACGTGCATCAAAACCAAGCGTAGAAGCGCGCAAAAACGTTGTCGCCTAGGTGTGAAGCCAGCCTAAAGGTAACTTAAAGAAAACACTGACAGAGTTATTCACAAAAGGGTGAAGAGTTTGGAGAAGGCAGGAGAAGTGAACAATCTAGGCCAAAATATCTTATTTGGAAAAATTCTCCAATTCAGCTCACTTTCCAGTTCAGATATGTGGTCCTAGATTGTTCACTTCTCCTGTTTTTTTCCAAACCCACCCTTTTGTGAATAAACCTGTAAAAGTGAAAACAAGGACTTAGTACATGCTTCATGAGGGTAACACAGTGCCCATATACCAATTGTGCATGCCTTTTCCATGGCAAGTGGGTGTACACAATTTTATATGCTGCTTCTTGTGAATTGATGTTGTAAGGATTCATATCCATTTTTCCAGAAAGCACAGCCTTTGGGTATTTTTCAGCTACTCCATTATTTTGTACAAGTACCTTTTTACAACTTAGTGAGCAATTTTGGTGCTTATAACATTATAATTTTTTTTTCTGAGTGTCAGTTCTGAATTTTGATATACACATGTATTATTTTACCTAATCTTCATAAAATACACAAAAACAGCATTGTTTTAACTTTCAATGCACACTAAAAACAAGGACAGCAGTGTATAGTTTGGAAGTGAATGTCGATTTCAGCAGGTATGTGAACATCTGCTCACTTATGAACCTGCATGA
Source organism: Nanorana parkeri (assembly GCF_000935625.1). Lineage (NCBI taxonomy): Eukaryota > Metazoa > Chordata > Amphibia > Anura > Dicroglossidae > Nanorana > Nanorana parkeri. The sequence continues at coordinate 44,134 of NW_017306459.1, forward strand.
TTAAAATTAAAGCTGAAGCTACCATTTTTTTTTGGGGGGGGGGATACAGTGCCAAGCACTTTCAGTATGTGCAATGGTGTATATCCCTTTACCTGGAGCTGCTTCTTCAGATATCTTCAGATATTACACTTAGCTGATGTCTTCCAGTGCTTTGAAAGCCTGCAGTGAGTGGGGTCTGTAAGCAGCTAATCTGAAAAGTTGCACCTCCAGTCCACCCCCCTCTGCCATTCACAGAGCTTGTATTATTATTTTTATTATCCCACAATGGAATGCATTTTGTGAATAGAGGAGGATCAGTTGAATGGCAGAATCTCCAGCTCCCTTTCACAAAATCCGTTGCATTGTGGGATAATAGTAATATGAGCTCCGTGATTGGCGGAGAGAGCAGAGGGGGGCAGGCCAGTGGCTGCTTACACACTCCACTCACTGCAGACTCTCACATTGCTAGTAAACAGTGGATAAGCGTAATATCCGGTGGGTGTAAAAGGAGTACTGAAGTGAAGATTTTTACAAGAAGAAGCAGCTGCAGGTAAAGAGATACACACTATTATACATATCTAATATGTTTAGTGCTGGATCCCCCTCCAAACAAAAAAAAATTGTTAACTTCACCTTTAAGGTAAATTGATTAGAATTTCCAGAGTTGCTTCTTATAGTTGAAATCTGGGTTAATCAAATATCGTTAAGTCATGTATATTCTTACTTGAATCTTGGTGTTTCTATATTTCTTCCAGATCTGTGGATTTATGTTCTTTGTGGCATTTGAAGAATAAGTTTAAAGTGACCCTGTCTCTAAATGGCAAACATTAGAGCATAATTACCCTGTAGGACACAGAGGTGACATTGTGTTTGATGGGAGGAGATACAGCACACAACAGGACACATCCAGATGTATTGCATACCAATGGTGCCTGTAGGAAGTTGGAAAACGAAGATTTCTCTTGCCTTCCACTAAAAAGGTGAATATTCCTTTTCTTCTTTTACAGTTCTTTTATGCTCTCCTTTTCCCATTTACCCATTAGTGACATGCTCATATTAAATTAAAGGTTTTGTGCTTAGAGTTCAGCTTTAATATTTCATGTTTTCTCTATATTTAATTATGTTTGTAAACACTGCACATTATTTCTGACCAACCACAATTATTTCCCAAAAGAGTTACATTTTATTTGGAAAAAAATACATATATTTTATGAACTAGAGCACACATTCCATGTTGTACATGAAAGCTTACATGCTCATCCATGCAGATAACAAAACCATGGCATTAAATGTTGCAAGCAAAAGACTTTAACGCTTTTCAGAATTTCTGTTTTCAATCCATAAATAGTTACTTGGCACTGGAAATGCTATTTGTATTTTCCTGAATGCTGCAATTACCACTGACAAACTGTCATCAGTAACAAATAGGTGTTGCATTAGAAGAAGAAGAAATCCATTTTCTTTTCAGAAGTCTGATCTCCTTCTGCTTTAACAGGTACCCAAAACACTGGAACATTTTTAATGATTGGAAAGTGCCTTATGCTACAGTAGAAAGCCAAATACATACACAGTCTATAGGTCGGAACAGTGCAGGATAATTGTTGTATTGGCAGCTGCCCATGAATAAAAAGACAATAACAGTAAACACGTGCAGAAATGGTTATAAAGAGAAAAGCATTTACTGTATATGTGCTGAATTTCATGGTGTATGCTTCACACACTTTGTACACTACTTGTAGGTTTAATAGGGCAGGTTTAATAGGGTGGGGAACTAACTTACTGCTAGCAAACTGAATTCTCAGTGGAAATTGGTTTATTCCTAGATAGATCTAGAGATGCAGGGGCGTAACTACAAATCACAGGACCCCATAGCAAACATTTGTAGAGGGCCCCCCCAATCCGCACCCCCCTATGGTGCTCGAACTACAGCATATATTATTATTATTATTATTATTATTATATAATACGAATAAATGCAGTTTGCACTAGATCACTGTCCCTGTCCGGAGACAGTGATCTATTCAAAACTGCATTTAATCATATCACGCACATTACGTGCGGACTGCCGCTTACAGATATGGCCGCTATCACCTGGTCATTAACTTCAGTGGGTACAGCAGCCACATCTAAGTGGGACACCTGACATTCCTTTCACAAGAATCTGTATGTTTCGGCTGCAGGAATGCCATAACGTCATGTGTAACGAGGCCTTATTCTTTAACAATGCCACCAATAAAGCTGGTAATATGGGATTTACAATCACAAAAGGGGGGTTATAATTATAAATTAAAATACCACAGGGGTTTATCATTTGTAACCCCACTTTCCCCAGCTTCACTGCTGTGGCAATGTTATTTAAAGTTATAATTACACTGCCACACCACAGAAGGATTACACAGTGCAATATAACGCACTTTCCCTCATTTCTTTGGTGTGTCAGTCTAAATACAACAAAAAAACAGTTACACCAGTGAAGCTGGGAAAAGTGGGGTTACAAAGTGGGTGCAGTGTTGGCGGTGTGGGTGCACAGTATGAGCAGTGTGTATGCAGAGTGGATGGGAGGTGTGGGTGCACAGAATTGATGGGCACAGAGTGGGTGGCAGTGTGGGTGGGTGCACAGAGTGGGTGGGAGCGTAGGTGGGTGCACAGAGAGGGTGACAATGGGCGGGTACAAAGAGTGAGCAGTGTGGATGCACAGCATGTCACCTCTCTTCCTCCGGCCAATTCTAAGGGCTTGTTCACACCATATACAATGCGTTCCAGTGCGTTTAGGTGCTGGAACGCACTGTATGGCATAGTAAACTCCTCGCTGTGTTCGCACTGGACCGCAACACAGGCACTAATGTGGCACTGCGGGCAGGGGGGCGTGGCAGCGGTGCCATTGACTTCAGTGCACTACCACACCCCTTCCCGCCCCAGCACGCACAGGGGAGTTTATATGCGATACAGTGCATTGCAGCAGCTAGCCGCACTGGAACGCACTGTATATGGTGTGAACAAAGCCGAAACTCTGCTTTCTCTATTCTGCAACTTTAGGACCTGACCCACCCCCCTCATTCAGTGGCCTTGGAGTGGGAAGGGCGATTTGCTTATTAATGAGGCATGGATTTGCATATGAATACCACTGTTCATTAATATGCAAATCCCATAATTAGTATATGAATGGATCCGCTGCTTCTCCAGACGAACACAGACAGGAGATAACGCCGCCCTCCCCCGCTCTGCACTGTGACTGTGACAGGGGAGAGGATTGCAGGTGAGTGTCCTTAGGTTCCATGCGGCGGTGCAGTGTTTGACTTGCGGCCGCACGTAAATTAAGGACCCCTAAATCTCCCTCCTGCTCCTCCGGCTCCCTCCTGCCCCTAAATCTCCCTCCTGGTCGCTATGGCGGTAGTTCCGCCCCTGTAGAGATGGATAATTGCAAGCAAATGTGCACAAATATTTTAAGGTATTTTTATAAACTCTTCTACAGTACATTTTTCTGAATGCCCATGTCCAGCCAAAGCTGCTGTTGTGGACCTGATCAAGAATTTGGACGGGATTGAGGTTCCGTACTTATATCTGCCGCCTGGCTTGATTCAATACAGAGTGTACACTCAGAGAGAAGAAATCACGCCGAGACAGAGAGTTCAGAGTAAGACACTGCTGCTTTATTCTTCCGCTTAACATAGTCTTATATAGGCAGCTGAAACCCATTCACCGGTTTAAGAAAAATTACCTTCTGAAGATCTCCCATACCTCCGTATTTGTGTCTCTCATGGGCGCCACTTCTGGGAGCGACAACCATAGATTCAGTGCTTCATGAGATCATCTCTCTGCCATTCTCTGGAGCCTGAAAGGACCTCGTCGGTGGACAGCCAATAGGAAGTGTCCACCTCATCCAAGCAGCGGCATAAACACTCAAAAAAGGACTCTCCTCATTGACAGGGAAGAAGATAAAAAAAGACTCAGCACTTTACATCACCTGGTCAGGCATTCAGGTAAGCTAATTGGGCTAATATATTTGGATTTTTTTAAAGTAACACAGCAATTAGTTAGGGCAGGTTGTACCCTTAGTAGCTTTAAAAGGTTATTTAATGTTTTAATGTTATGGAATTACAGTTTGCTGGATGGTCGATGCATGTTTAACCAGTCTGAAGTGAAGCTCACGTAAAACGCGCAGGTGAGAACCATGCCCATAGGCAAACATGGGTTTTCACCGTGTTTTACCAAGCGTAGGAACGCGCGGTAAAACGCCCAGGTGTGAACGGGGCCTTAGGCTGAATGGCACATTAGTAGCAGTTGATAGCACATGTTTTACTGCCTAGAGAGCTATAGGTATTCAATATTATGGACAGTGTAGCCTGAGCTCAATTTGCCCTACAATGAGCAGGGGTCAAATCCAACAGATCACAAATGAAGGAATGCCTTGTGTTGTCATGTTGCTTGAAATGGCTTCAAAGTAGAGGCTGCTAGCAAAGTGAATGTGCACTTCTCAAACTGAAACTCAAACTAGTTAAAAAATAAAGTAAACCTGTGATCAACTTGAATGTCCAAAAAAATGTTTAAATATATATTTTTGGTTGGATTTGATGATTCAGCTAAGTGAAAATTAATGTTGCAATGTAAAAATACATTTTGAACAATATTTATTCCTTTAGTAAATCAAACACAATGCATATCTTGTATTGGTTTTGTCATTTGCTGAATATTGGTAGACAATGGACAGACCATAGTGCTTCTTCGGCAGGTTCAAACTGTGCACATAATTTTTCAGTTAGCAAAAGCTGTAATAGCATTTAGACATGGATTCCGTACAACATAGGACTATGTTGAAGATAATGAAACTATGCTAGGGGAAAACATTACAGTGGGAATGCACTAAAGTTGTGCCCTAATTAAATTTTATTGCTGTGCCAAACTCAAGGCATTTTGCAAAAAATTTACATGATGAATCCAACATACCATAAGAAAATAATTATGAGCACTCATCTGTTTTAACTGTTTTAATTCTTTAATCAACATTACTTAATTATATAATTAGCCTATTAAAATCAGCCATGCATGAAATAACATAAAGTGCTGTATGTAAGAACTCATTAGGGGATAAATGGGGATGAAATTTCAAAATCCCATTGGGGTGGAATTACTCGACTTTAGTTACTCAGAATTACATAACAAATGATTTCTCAAACCTGCCTATCTAGTGCATGCATTAAAATCTTTTTTTTTTACAAAGTGAATATTTTGTTTAATGAATAAAAGCACGGCTCAGCCGAGCCGATGCATATGCGCTCGGCTTGGCTGAGCCGCTCGGCCATGATCGGGAGCTGTACGGGCTATTGTGAATAGCCCGTACAGCACCCCTTCGGTTCTACTGAACCGAAGGAGTCCTGGGGCCGAAGCTAGCCGAAGGATCGGCCGAAGCTACAGCCAGATCCTTCGGCAGCTTTGTGAATAGACCCCTAAATGTCCAATCAAATGCAAGGGAAATGAAAAAAAACACAACATTTTTGCTTGTACATGATGAAATGATTGAAGTGAACACAAATTCAGTTTGTTTGCTAAGCTTAAAAAACATTCACATCTTTAATAAAAACTGGCACCATAACTAACATCACCTACTTACATAAATAAGGAACAGACAGAGAAAAATTTCAAATTTCAATTTCAAAGTAGATAAGTAATAAGTAGATAAGTAATTAGTTCATTTGGACCCCATGTTAACTCAAATTGCCCAGTTTTATCCAAAAGGATACTCACCAATTTTTCGTGAATCATGATCCAAGACAGCTTGGTCTTTACTTGCCTCAATGACACCCTGGGTGCTTTCCAGGCTTTAGCAATCGTGGTTTTGGCTGCCAAAAACATGAACATTATTAATCGTGTACAGTGTCTAGATACCCTCGGAAGGGTATCGTTAAGGAGAGCATACCTCTCTAGGAACACGCACTTCCATAACCCAGAAGATCAAATTGAACACCCCTCTCCAATATGCGCGGATCCGAGGGCACGACCACCACACTTGGTACATGGTGCCCCAAGCTCACATCCCCGGAAACATAGAGGGGATGATAAGAGCAAGTCTAGAAGGCACCAGGTACCACCTGGAGAAAACTTTAAAATTGGTTTCCAGCAGTGAGACATTAAGCAGGCCCCGAGTTGTCACTCCTGAGCGACGCCTCCATACCTCCTCTGACACCTCCCCGCTCAAGTCCCTTTCCCAGGCCCGCATTAATGGCTGTTTGGGGGGGGGGGATTCTAACATTATAGAATACAGCAGGGAGATGGCCCCTCTCTGATTGGTAGAGTGAAAGCCCCAGCGTTTATACGGACTGAGGTCACCACCCGAGTCACTCCGTGCTAATATAATTGGTAATCTGATAGTAACGGAACAACTCCGACGGTGGCATGCCCAGATGCTCCCTGCAGTATTCCAGAGTCAAAGGTCTCCCCCTCTTAAAATATTGACCAATTCTATGTAAGCCCTTATCCAACCACCATTGAAATGATTTGGGGTGAATACCAGGGACAAATGCTGGATTTTGGTATAGAGGGGCAAGGGGAGTGTGGTATGAACTCATGTTTCCATGAGTTTTAACACGGTCCCAAAGAGCCAGAGTGTTAGAGAGAGTAGGGGCCATAATAGATAGACGTGATCTAGTGGGTAGCCATTTCAATAAATCTAAGGGCATGTCTCTAGCTGCCTCAGATTCCATGAAAACCCAGTCCGGTGGCTCTTCTTTAGAATATATTACCGATATCTGTGCTATACATGCAGCCCGATAATAGTGATATATATTTGTAACTCCTAACCCCCCGGACTCTCTGGTACTATAAAGCGTGGTCCTAGGTAAACGACGACCTCCCCATATAAATTTCACCAAGTTGGATTGAAAGATGGCTAATTCGGGTCTAGGTACTGGAATAGGAAGGGCCCTAAACAGATATAACAATCGAGGTAGAAGTGTAATTGTGATAGCATTTATTTTCCCTAGCCAGGATAGATTGTGTAACGACCATCTGTCCAAGTCCCCCCTTAGTCTCTTAAAGATAGGAGGGAAGTTTGCCTGATATAGGAGATCGAAAGAGGGATTAAGTTTAATCCCCAAATAGGGTAGCGTGGTTGACGGCCAAGAGAAAGGAAACGCACCTTTTAATGTATTCACTAATTCCAATGGTAGATTCATATTCAGGGCCAAAGATTTAGTTGCATTTATATGGAGCCCAGACACCTTTGCAAATCTATTGAGGGAGGACACTACGTTAGGAAGGGTAATCAATGGTTGAGTAACAAAAAGCAATAGATCATCTGCAAAGAGAGCACATTTATGTTCCCTTAAACCACAGTAAACCCCTTTAATATCCGAGTTTTCTCGTATCAAAATATCGAGGGGCTCAATCGCCAGAGCGAATAGCAAAGGAGAGAGAGGGCAACCTTGTCTAGTTCCTTTATGAATCGAAATTGGAGCTGATTTGAATCACTGCATCTTAATAACAGCTGATGGGAAGGAGTACAAGTTCCGGAGTAGGGACATAAACTGAGTGCCAAACCCCCACTCTTCCAGAAGCGTGAATAGGTAAGTCCAGGATATTGAATCAAAGGCTTTCTGCAAAACAGACAGTTTTGCCCCACCCTCATTTTAACAAAGATATTATATAAATTGCTCTATGAATTTGGTCTGGCCCCTGCCTCCCCTTAATAAACCCCACGTGATCTTTATGGATGTAGGTAGGCAGAAAAGAGTTAATTCGTTTTGCCAAAATTTTTGTGAGCAATTTAAGATCATTGTTAATTAAAGATATAGGTCTATAGTTAGCTCTTTCTCCTGGATCTTTATTAGGTTTGGGAATTAAATTTATGAATGGCTCATTCATGTGCGAACTCAAGGGGGTTGATTTACTAACCTTATAAACACACCACGAACATGTATACACCTCTGTAGTGTGTTCCCTCCCAGCATGATCTATGGGTGGAATCTAAACACCTTTGTAGTGTGTACACACCCAGCAGGTGTGTTGTGCAAAGCCTTGCCCTGAATTGCAAGGTGATGTTGTGTAAATTAGCTCTACATTGTGTTGCTTGCGTTGATGAATGCAGGAATGTAAATGCATGAGCTAACCATTTTTGTCTAAACTGTGAAGCAGCATTATATATGCATCATGTGCATGATTTTTCCATATATGGCATTAGTGGAAATTTGCTTATAGAGACTTTTTTGTTGATAAATACGCTTTGCTGTGTAAAAATCACACGCACCTGGTGCGTGCGTGTGTTTAGGTTAGTAAATCACCCCCAAGGACTCGCCCCTGCCAATAGCTCGAAAAATGGCTTCAAATTTCGTATAATAGCTAGCTGAAAAACCATCCGGGCCAGGGGCCGAGGATATTTTTGCCTATTTAATGGCTTGTTTAATTTCGGATTGAGTAACTGGTTCTTTCAGTGAAGCTATGTGTTCAGGGTTTAAGTTGGGAAGTACCAAGGCTCTCAAAAATTGCTGTATTCGCAATTTAGGTGGGTCATAGGTATTGGCATACAATCGAGTATAGAAAGACTCAAATTCCTGAATAACCACTTTGGGGTTCTGTGTATACTTCGCAGTCGCACATCTTATTTGGGGGATCAAATAATTACGAAGTTTAGGTGATAATTTAACAGCTAATAAATGGCCAATTTAGTCCCCGTGAGAATAAAATCTATGTTGAGACCATCAAAGGCTCCGCTCTGCCACCGTAGTAAGGGCCAGGTTAAGGGACAAACAAACCTGGTCAATACCCTCTTGAAGGGCCTTTGTTGGATGCTGTTTATGTGCCTGAGTCAAAGTCAGCAACTCCCCTTCTAATTTAGAGATATGAGATGTCCGTTGGCGTTTCTTGCGTGTGGAAATAGAGATAAAATGCCCTCTTAAAGTAGCCTTATGAGCCTCCCAGTTGGTAATGGGCGAGGTTACTGAGGGGGAGTTGATACGAAAATAAATGCATTTACGATTATCGTACAATTGAGGGATCACCCGCGATTATCGTATGATAATCGTCAGGTGTATGGGCAGCTTTAGAATTAGGTAAATTCAACTCATGATGGGCTGAACACACCTGAGTTCGGTTCAAGTTAGAACTTTAGAACATGGAAAAAGTTTGAACTTGAACTTCGAACTCAGTGAAAGTCTATGAGACCAGAACTCTCAAATATCCCCATTTTGAAGGCTTATATGCAATTAAATGGCCATAAAAAGGGTATGGGGATTCGGGTACTGCCCTGGGGGACATGTATCAATGCAAAAAAAACACTTTTAAAAAATACCATTTTTAAAGTAGCAGTTATTTTAACATTGCTTAAAGTGAAACAATAAAAAAAGTCCTTTAAATATCGTGCCTGGGGGGGTCCCCTTCACCTGCCTGTAAAGTGGCACATCTGTATGATGTATAGAATCTGCTGCAGCAAAAAGTGACATTTATAAAGAAAAAAAAAAGCGTCCGGTTCCCCCTCCCAAATAATACCAGACCCTTTAGGTCTGGTAGGAATGTTAGGAGGGACCCCATTTAAATAAAAGGAAAAAAAAGCATGGGGTTCCACCCAAAAGTCATACCAGACCCTTAAGGTCTGGTAGAAATTTTAAGGAGGAACTCCACCCCCAAAAATGGAAAAAGAAACATGGGGCTCCACCTAGAATTCCATACCAGACCCTTGAATCGAGCACAGGCCTGGCATGGCAGGAAAGGGGGGGGGGCATGCAGATTGGGACAAGGGCCTCTTCCCCACAAGCCCTGGGGCGTTGGTTGTGGGGGTGCAGGCAAGGGAGCTTATTCAAATTGGGTTAATAAAGGGGCACCCAGATGCAGCCCGCCTTGTGAATAAGTACAATAAAGGGTTAAAATAAATTGTAAATTAAAAGACCAGACTTTTGAAAATATCCTTTAATTGAAAAAAAACAAAAACAAAGGATATTTGACAAGTCCACCCCCCAAAAAAAATGGATTCACCGACGTAATCCTATGGTCAATCATGACATCCAGTGTTGTCCACGACGACGACGACTCAACAAAATAAAAAATAAAACCAGAAAAAATAAATAGAAATAAGAGCCGGAGAGCCAAGGTTGCCTACCCCTGGTCTGGAACATTCAGGTATGCGTTAACACAATGCCAAGGAGGCAAGACATCAGCAATGATTTTAAAGAAGCAATTATTGCTGCCTATCTATCTGGGAAGTTTTGTAATGCTTTTTCCAAACAATTTAAAGTTCATCATTATACAGAAAGATTATTCATTAGTGTAAACATTCAAGACAGTTGCCAATCCTCCCTGGAGTGGACATCCCATAAAATTCACCCCAAGGTCAGACCATGCAATGCTCAGAGGAATTGCAAATAAAACAAGAGTTACATCTCAGACTCTACAAGCCTCAGCTAGCATGGAATGTTAAAGTTCATGACAGCACACTTAGAAAAAAGACTGAACAAGTGTAGTTTGTTTGGAAGGGTTGCTAGGAGAAAGCAGGTTTTCAAAGTTGCATCTGAACAAACCACAAGGCTTCCGTAACAATGTCCTATGGATAGATGAGACCAAAGTAGAAAGGTTTGGCTGAAAAAGAGAAGAGAAGAAAGGTGTTGCAATGGCCCAGTCGAAGTCCACACCTCAACGCGATTGAAAATGTTGTGGTGGGACCTTAAGAGAGCTGTGCATAAACAAATGCCAACAAATGTAATGTGAGAGACTAATAAAGTCATACAGAAAATGATTACTTCAAGTCATTGCTGCTAAAAGTGGTTCTACAAGCTATAGCATCAAAAGCTGTACTAAGTTGTTTTCACATGGTTTCTTCATTTTGGCTCTATGTTTGTAAAATAAATAATGATACGGTGTAATATGTCATGTGTTTTATTTACCTAATTTTAAGACCTGCAAAGTACCAGATGCTTTTTATTATGTCCTGATACTTAAAATCATAGAATTCAAAGAGCGTGTACCTTCTTTTTCACATGACTATATGCTAAGAATACCTTAACCCTTTCGATGCCAAGGACTAGATTTGAAAAATGTTCCGGAGGGCTTGGCAGCGAAAGGGTTAAAGTAGATGTAAGCACTAAATTACATTTTCAGAGATTATTTGCTAAAGGCAAACAGGCTGTTCACTTAGCAATTACATTTTTACTTTGCAAGGAAATTTTCCCTTAGCTTAGTGAATATAGTGAAAATTCACTTTGCAAAAAATACCCAATCACGTGCAAGGAAAAAAGAAAAAAAAGTAAAGCTAAGAAACTCCTTCATTTTTAAAATCACTAACACTGCCATTTTTTTAACAGAATGTTGATTTCACATTTTTTTTCATCCTTTGTTGCATCTTAGCAATATTGATCTTCTACAATCTGTTTGCAGTCATGTCCTGTTTATATACAATGCACTACCGCAACATAATTTCTCAAAGTGGGCTTCTTGATGGTAGAACATTGAACCATGCCTTTGTAATGTGTGCTTGAATGACCATTTGTAGTTTCTTTCACAAGAGAGTGTGACAGTGTGACAAAACTGAGAACAATTGAGAGATGGGGACAGAGCCTTGTCACCCTATAACAAGAAGTGCCTGCTAAAGTTAAAGGAGAACTATGGGGTTAAGGCTTTTCCTTAGGGTAACGGGAGGACACAAACTAGCGTCCTCCCGTCACTCTAGGCTCAGTATACCGCGAGCTGTAGCTCGCGGTATACTGAGACGCCGCAGCTGAAGCGGATCCCGACAATTATGCCGGGATCCGCCCAGCTGCGTGACTGACAGCTGGCTCTGCCTATCTAGAGGCAGAGCCAGCTGTACCCGCCCTCTCCCCATTTGTTCTGCCAGTCAGCACTGGCGGATCAGAGCGGGGAGGGGGGAATCCAGCCCTTCCCCTGTCACGACAGAGAGCCGTGACAGGATTGAGAGGTGAGCGAACGCCGGTATGTGTTCGTTCACCTCCCGATCTACTGAGCCGACATGTGACTGTCTCATTGTCACATGTCGGCTAGAACTTTCACACACCTCATAGTTCTCCTTTAAAATTACTTTATCAAGTTCAAGGTTATATGAGATATATGAGATGTAGAGGGTTATTCACAAAGCTGCCGAAGGTAGTCGTGTGAATAACCGACCTGAACCTCCGGCAGGCTACTCGCTGCTGTTTGGCCTATTCTCATAGGGGCCGAACAGCAGTGAGTGAATAGTCGAATGCCGCTGAGCGGCATTCGGCTAGGCTATTCTGCTCGGTACCTCTGTGCAGTTTTCTATTGGCCGGGACCAGCTGTCATTACAATGAGAGCTTGTCGGAGCCAGCGGTGGTATCAAAGCTCTCATGGTTCTCATGGTACTGACAGATCAGCATCCCCTGGTTACCATGTAACCAGGGGATGCTGAACTGTCAGTACCTTGAGAGCTCAGCAGAGTCGGCTTTCATATCACCACCGGCTCTGCTAAGCTCTCAGTGTAATGACAGATCAGCGTCCCTGGTTACCTGGTAACCAGGGACACTGATCTGTCTCTGCAAGTGGCCGGAGCCAGCCGTGAGATGATGGCTGGCTCCGCCCAGCTGTCAGTAGCAGGCTGTCGGCCGGCTGTTCGGCCAGCTTCGGCTTTCTCCTCAGCTCAGTCGAGCCGAAGCATATGCCTTCGGCTCGACTGAGCCGCTCGGCCAACTTCGGGAGCTTTACGGGCTATAGTGAATAGCCCGTACAGCAGCCCTCCGGTTCTACTGAACTGAAGGGCTCAGGCGGCCAAAGCTAGCCCAAGGATCAGCTATAGGTACGGCTGATCCTACGGCTAGCTTTGTGAATAACCCCTATAATGATTAGGTTTGCATGATAGGGAAAATCAACCTCTGCTACCAATGAACGTTCTTTACAAACATTATTTTATGTCTCTTTCACTTCTGGGTCAGAGCTAAACTTAGGCAACAATGTAGTTGGATTCAAATCATTGCATCTCAGAAATACCAGTTTGGGTGGTGCCAAAAAGGCATACTTAGTTAATCTGGCTGCAGACAAGTTCTTTGTGTATGTACAGCGCTGATTGGAGAACCAAGACCATCAGCTGATCTCTCAAGATTATCTTTTCAACCATCATAGCAGTAGCTGCCACCACCCAAAGGCAAGGAGGCAGAGCTAAAGTTATTGGGTCTAGTTGTACACAATAGTAGCCGAGGGGGTCTCTGCTTATCCCCATGTCTCTACATGTCAAAACAGCTGTGGTGTGCCCACCTGCTTCAATCCAATATAGCAAATGCATTTAAGTACTGTATTAACAGAAATTCGGCAGTAGAACCTCAAATCATCTCTGAATTTGTGCTGACACTGTCCTTCCTTCTGGAGGGTGGCTACTTTTGTTCCCTATGGTCCCTGTGTGTGTTGTAAAGTAGAAACCGCTCCAAGCTCTCTCCCATGATAGACTACAATCTGTCAGGAAGCCAAAACCAGGGTTTGTGCGCAATGGTCTGCTCGTGCACATATGCCTGGTTTTGCTCATAGAGCTTTGCCAAGTCACGCGTCATTGTGTAGATGTTTGCGCGTTCGTCGCCGTGTGCGCATGGATATGTGCCTGCATGTGATTCAAACTCTGGCACCTTTGCGGTTATATAGGCTGTGATATCCAGACCTCCAGTATTGTGTAATTGTCAGCTATATCTGTTTTCCTTAGTTCTGTATTCTGATTGATTGCCTGTTACTGATCTGGCTTGTTTCAACCTTCCACTGCTCTCCTGTGTTCCTGTGACCCCTGCTTTGTCCTTGACCTCTGCTTCTGCCTGTCAACTTGTACTTCACTGCATGCACGTTACCAACCTTGGCTGTTCCCAACTTTGTCCTTGCCTGCTGCCTGGTACCACGCTTTCTGGCTGTTAACGACTCAGCTTGTATTGACCACAGTTTCCTTGAATCTAGCCATCCAGGTGCTCTGGGAATGTAGCTGCAAGGGAGACTGCCCTTGTGAACTCAGACTCTTCAAAGGTACGTGACAGTATTCCATGGCACTGGAGGCCTGGTCGCAGCCTACACAGCCCCAAAGGCCCAGAGTTTGAATTACTGTATGTGCAGGTGCATGACCATGCTCACACAGCGATTCATGAGCACAAATGCACACATGTCTGCGCAACGACGCACGACCTCGGAAAGCTCTATGACCAAAACCAGGCATATGCACATGCACACACCGTTGCACCCAAACCCTGGTTCTTGCTTCCTGACACAATTTCAGTACAAATTAGTAAACTAAACATGAGATTGTAGTACATCATGGGAGCGAGCTTGGATTGGTGGCTACTTTACAACACACAGGAATCATGGGAAATAAAAGTAGCCACCCTCCAGAAGGAAGGACAGTGTCAGCACCAATTCAGAGATGATCTGAGAATCCACAGTCGAATGATACAGAAATAAGCTACATTTTTATACATTTTTTACATAGGTAAGGTACTAGAATTCATTTGTAAGATTTAAATCCTGAGTTTAGTGTCTCTTTCATGTAGTTGAGGAGGGCTAGGACTGCGGCTTAGTGGCCTAAATCATCTTATGTAGAAGGCATCAATAAATAACACATTGGAAATCCACTGATGACTGTAGCCCAATAGGCCCAAGAAACCCCATAAAGCTTTCTGATTCTTAGCCATGGGGACTCTAAGGAGGGCATGAGCTTTGACATGTTTCTGAGTAAGCTTACAACAAATTATCAATGTACTGCAAAAGAACACATCCTGCTATCACAGGCCATCTCTGCAGAACATTTAACAGTGCCTGGGAAAATTCAAATGGGCTACTTGTTAGCTTTAGATGTATTTAAATCCAGGTAAGCTGTCTGCATCTAAAAGTAAAGGCAGAAAGAAAAAAAAATAGACGACCAAAAATAAATTATTAGCCAGAATGGCTTCAGTAAAATCCTTTACACTTTCTGGAAAGCAATGCTTGAGGATCAGGCACTATAGTACTGCACAAGGAGACTATATTACCTGACTCAAAATCTTCAAATCCTGTACAAACCTGAAAACATTTTTCCCACTATCACTGGCAGGGTGGGTGCATTCGCTTATAACTGACAGCGTATAAGAATTTTCAGAAACATTGGTTTTAAAGGTTGAATTCCCACTTTCTGTTGTTAAATTAGTGTGCATTGTGTTAACTTAGGTGACTTAAGTCCAAGTTTTAGAGTCACCTACCCAGTCAAATTTGAGAAAAAACCCTCTATATGTTTGTTATCTATTCATGTCCACTCAGCATAAATAATAATCATAATCATAATTCTTTTTAAAAATATATGTTTTACTTTTTATGTGACTATGTAGATGGACTTTTATAAAATATATATTTAAAAAAAATAAGTTATGCTATATGAATGAGAAAGAATACAAGCATTCTGGAGATTGGAGGAGGAGAGGAGGGGCAGGGATGTGACATCATCTCTCCTCCATTTACAGAATGCTTTGTATTCTTTAAAAAAAATAAAGGCATTTTGTGAACAGGCAAGTAGTGAGGAGGGGTGATTGGTGTGGCCAGAGCACTTCACTGCTTGAGTCGCATTGCTCACTTCCCTCAGTGCCCGGATTCTGGCACTAGGGATGGCATGCTGCAAGGTAACACACAGCTTTTTAGTCCATACTGTGGGTATGTTTTAATACTATAATTGCCCTAGCCTCTTTGTTAGAAAAGATTGAACAGAACTATAGCAGATAAAGGGCTAATGTATAATTGTAGGATGAAGTTAAGAGACAAAGTGATCTAATTATACTTTAGGTGAAGGACACTTAAAATTATCAAGTTTTTCCTTTATTTCCTTTTATCAGAGAACAGTATCAACAATAATCGGTTTTCTAGTTATGAACATATAAATGTCTATAATAGGCATAAAATGATACCAATGGAACTAAGAGAGTGCAAGAAGGGAATAACTGCCTATAAAGATTCTGTAATTTAGGAAATGCCGCTGAACACAAGAAAGATAATGTGACATAATGTTATTAGGTGTAAATGTATTAGCTATGCCTGCAGTCCCCCGTGACTTGAGTTTAAAACTATGTAAGGAGTTATAGAAGATGGCAAAGTTTTATTAAATTATATGCACGTTCATATAACTGTGAATTAAAGCAGACCTTCAAAGTTAGAAACTCATTAATTAAAAATTAGACACAGATGTCTCCAACCTGTAAGCTGACAAGTACCGATGATGGATGACTGAAACAGTAAAATAGCTATATGTGTTTTTTCACTATAAACAAGTTAAAGTGTAACTCCAGTTTTGGTAAGATAAACATAATTCCCTCTTGATTATCTACACACATTGAAGGGATTTAGCAAAATGGAAGGGCATGCCCTCATTGTAATCACTCGAGCAAATCTCAGCTCTCTAATGAACAAATCTGCAGTGTCAACATCCCTGTAGAAGTAGGCCAGCCTTAGCAAAATGACTTATGTAGCAGTTACATGTGTTATTTATTTTTCTTAAAAAGTGCAATAACAGTTTTGTAAAAAAAAACATCCTTGAGGTGATCTATATATGGTGATTTGGGCAAACGTTATTGCAGATATTTGCCATTTTCAAAAACTGAATTAGGCTTTCCAGGATTTTCTAAAAGTGATTGCTAAATTTAGGATATTGAATTTGGATTCCCTTGGGAGAAGTCGTTTTTATATACCCTCAGGGTTTGGACACACCAGGCATAGGTGAGAAAGGGGGAAGACACACAGTGAGAAGCAGAAGAAAGTCCAAACCAGCTGTATTCCTTGCAAACATATTACCACCAAAAAAAGGAACATAAATGTTAATTCTGACAATACACTATCTAGTTTTATCTTCTTATGATACTAATCTTGGGTAGGTTTACCATAATCTGATAGTGTGGGTTTTTAACAATAAAAGACTATGAACTCTCATGCATAGCAAAAAACTATTTCCCGAAAGGCTTCCTATAAGCTACTTAACAAAACAGCACTCCTGTGGAAAGGTTTCCTATTCATGTTCTGAAAATGCAGCTGTAGGTGTTGTATAAAGAATAATAAGGGTTTAATTCTACCTGCTCAAGAATGGACATGGGAGGCTCCAATCTGTACGCCAGGTCAATCCTCAAATAGGAAAACACACATAAGCCAAGAAAGAAAAAAAACATTTAATACACTAGACCAGGTTCTTTGTTTTCAGCCAGTGGCCACACCCCTGTGGTTAATACAGACAGTTCACTTTGCAAATTGAATGTTCACATAGCATAGTAAATAAGATGATGCCGTGTTCACTCAATCATATGCAAGGAAGATAAAAAAAAAAGGATTTGACTTGCACATAATTAAATGATGAAAGTAAACACAGTGTCACCTTATTTACTAAGCTAATTAAACATTCACTTTGCAAAGTAAAAATTCACTTTACAGGGTGAAAATATAAGTTTATATTCCTATAGGAAGCTAACCCTTGGTCTCTAAAGCATAAATTAATTTCTAATTAAACTAACCCCCAATATCTCTACTAGATGTTTCTATATAATACATAAGCTAAATAGTTGCCATTTCTAGTGTTAGTGCTATTAAAATTACCGTATCTAACTGTTAACACCACAATTCATAGCCCGTGATTTCTCAGTGACCAAGTATCAGTTGTGCGCTTATGGTTTTTTGTTCTGTTGTATCTAACTGTTGGCTGGACATCTGGCTTAGGGTTGACTGTAGCCCACATAATTTGCAGATACGTTCTTTTCTGTAGGGACTTGATTGGATGAGAGAGACCTTAGCTGGACTTCTTTCTCTTTCCTCCTTTTCATCTCTGCTTCTGATCTCTCTTTTTTTAATTTCCCTATTACCATTCTGAGTTGAGATTATACTGGGTTATGCTGAGAATTTATCTTTTTGGAAACATGAATGAATATGGTTCAGGACCCAAACTTTTGGATCTTACTCGAAATATCATCCTATGTATGCAGAGAACTACACTGTACTTCTGTGCAATGTTTGCAAAAAGATTACTAGGTTTATTTCCTGAACTTTTTTACCGTGGATTATGATGATATACTATTACCATATTTCCGTGTATGCAAATTTTGATTAGATTTAAAAGATTTGGGACTGTACATTTGGGTGCAAGTACAGTAGACATTTAGGAAGTTCACAATTAAAGACAGTTGCAATAAACTCGTAATATAAGGAAATTATTAACCTCCACAAAATAATATATCATACCTGAAAAGGAATAGTATCAAACTAAACTACTTTTATGTTTTTGTTTTTTTTTATGTATCCAACTCTAAATGAAAATGAAATGAAGATGGAATAAAAAATGCAACCCTTAGCAATCCCCTAAAACCTAACTCTCAACCATGCCCATCTAATTGTCCTGGTCAACATTGTCACTGTAACGGAAAGTGAGAGAAAATACAAAAAATTGAAAACAGGAACTGAAGTGAAGTATTTCAATGGGGACAATTGTTTTGGTGACAATTAGAATTACCCTTTTTTGTAGAGATTTTCTCTTACTCCCTGTTGTGTCTACAGGACAAAAACGGAAAAGGGAAATCTCCCTAATGAGACACCATTTGCAAAAAAAAACCTAAAAAGGGAAAGTTTAAGTTTTATGTACATTAACCGAAACCCTTAAATCTAAATAGCCTAAGGATAACACTAAACAAACCATAACCTAACCTAAAAATACAATTTAAAATTCAAGTAATCCTAATATTATAACATAAGAATATTATCACAACAAAAATATTATTAAAGTAATAGCACTAATGAAATTGTATTTTGGCAAAACTCATGACACAAAGAAATCTGTTCCAAAATCTGTTACACAATATTTTATCAACTAATGTTCAGCACTTAGATCTTAGGTTGATTTCCCTACATAATTGTAAGACCATGCACATTCATTAGATAAATGCATTCCTGTACATTAAAACATTTGCAGTTTAAAAAAATCAATATAATGATTATAATTAAATAGATGTTATAACCTCAAGGTTGCCAAGCAGTTCCTGACATGAAAAAGTATGAAAGCTACTGGCGTAGACAATGGTGCGGTGGGAATAGTGCACAGTTTCCATATAAATGACTACAAATGTCTCATATACCTAATTCAATGTAACATTGTAAAATGAATAAAACACTTTTTCATTTTTTTTCTCTGATATGTTTGTTTTTTATTGTGATGAAGGAAAAAAAAATCTTAGTTAAGTTAACAATCTTGCTAACAAATATGCATTTTAGTCAATATTTAAAGCAAAGAAGGTGTGTGTGTGTGGTTCATATATTTATTTACAATCATTCACATTTCTATTGACTCCAATTACTGATTTAAATCAGTATTATTCCTTTAATAATGCTTGATTGACCCTAAATTGGTATCATTCATCCTCCTCTGCCAATACTAATCCAGTGTAAGCTTTCCATATGTTATAAATGATGTAAACAGATACATACAATTTATGTTTACAGGTTTTAGGAAACATTTCACTATTACTGTTTACTTTTTAAAAAATAACTGCATTTTCAGTGTAGGTTCTCCAACTGTCACTGCTCCTACAGGGTCACAAAAAATGTGTTTCTTACTTAAAAGACAAGTTTGTTCCTCCCAAATGTTTCCTGCAACCTCTGCTTAAATCATGTTTTACTTCAAGTCATTTCTGCCTATGAATACATTGTGCCCTTGGGAGACAGGAGCTGCTCATTCAGCCTAATGCCTGAAACCCCCTCCAAGATCTCCCTCTAGTGGTGGCAAGGACCAATTACTTCAACAAAAGTACAGATCCCCATGTACTGTATTTTATTTTGGGGGGTGGGGGGTGAGCATACAGCTTAATTGTCTGCATTGGAAGTGCTGTTTTCCTCTATTCATTGTAAGGTATTCAGTGATGTTTGTAGAAACTGGAGCAAGGACCTTACAACAACCAATTACGTTGTCAATTTGAATGCTGTTTAGTAACTACCATCTATGAAATATCTAGTTGAAAGCAATGTGTTTTTGTCTTTCATTTTTATAATTCTTCTTCTGAGCTTTACCAGTTACATACTAGTCACACTAATTTGATATCATTCTAATCAGCGGAATTTGTTGATTACATTTGGGGTTGTGCAAATTACAGAAATATTGCATTGGGAAAATTTAGATCAAATTAAATCAAATCTCCAAAAAAGGAATTCATATACATTTTTTGCAGTGCGTCTTGTTGGGAACCATAAAGCTGCTTCTCTAGATGTCTTCTGGCCAGGCACTTCTTCCATGCAGGCAAAAAACAATCAGAATGAAAACTTCAAAAAACAATCTTCATTTGCTTCTGATCACTGTTCACATGCATAATAAACAGCCTATTCCTGGGAAAAAAAGGAGATTCTTTGGGGAACATGGAGAGGTAAGAATAAGATTTAGGGGGTTGCTAGAATAAATGTTTGTTGGCTGGTTAGTTAATATTTTGCTTTGAAGTATACTGCAACTTCTGTAACATAATGTGTTTAGATTTTTCTGTAGCCTGACAATAGCTTGCTTTTTATAATACTTTTCTAACACCAAAAGAGAAACTTGCAAAATGTTTCTACTAATATGAACCTACTGTATGCACTAGGAACCAACATGGTTTGGTAATCCCATGACAATAACTTTTCTTTAATTTAAGTCATTTTGGAAACAGATGACAATAGAATATTACAGGCCCTTTTCAAGAGGTGCCTTTTCTAAGAGGATTTAAAGGAATCAGTATTAGCAAACAACGATAGATGAGGAAGAATGTTCTAGAGCAGGAACAAGGTCAAGGTCAGGCAGAACGTGGTCCAAACGTGAACTCCTCAGAACATGGAAGCTACATGGGCCTTCTGCCAAATCAGCTGCGGGTTGTGACATTGCCCAAGGAAAACAAACGACAAACGCACTCAACAATTTGTTACCAGTTATACAGTAAGGTGCACACGAAATGGGCTTTGAACAGTAGGACAGTAGAAAGGCATCATGGCACACTCACAAACCAGCATGTAAAACAACTTGTCTCACCACTAAGGACAATGACAGAGGTTTTGTATCCAAACCTCTGTCATTGTCCTTAGTGGTGAGACAAGTTGTTTTACATGCTGGTTTGTGAGTGTGCCATGATGCCTTTCTACTGTCCTATTGTGACATTGCCCGCCCCACTGCTGACCATAAACAAAGGGGTGAGATGCTTGTGCTGAGAGATGTCTAACAGAAAAAAAGCGGTTAGAGCTTTGATGTTAGAGTGAAATTACAGCAAAAGTGATTTCTGAAGTTTTATACAGATACCTGCACTGAAAATTGCAGATCTTTTCAAAGTTTGAGTGCAGTGAAAAGTTGCCTAAGAAGGATGCCTGTTAGTTCACTTTATGCCAAGCCCATAAAATTGCACACAGTAGTTTTCATGCCCTTTGTCTCAGTACACCATATGTAACCACAGATATGATAACTATGCATGTAGATATAATGGTGTATAACAGTACTCCTGGTTTACATGTAGTGTAGAGGTGTGATAAACTATGCAGCAGCAGTATGCGTACGAAAACTGAATGACGGGTTTATTTTGAGTGGCTTAGAAATGCATTGTTAAATTTAATAGTGTTTAAGTATAGGAGCATTAGTGGAAAATGCAATTACTAGCAGTTCACTTTCACTTTCTATAATCAAATTATAGGGAGATGATTAGGCCTATGTTGCTTTGAGTTTGTGTTGTTGGGCAAATGCAGCTACCTGCATTTGCCCAGCGACACAAACCCAAAGCAAGTTTAGGGTACGTCTGAGATCAACGTTTACTGACAGGTGCATTTAACTGCAGTTGACCTTTTTTAAGCTGCTTTTGAATTCCTAGGATCAGGAGCCATTCTAATGTGAACAAAGCCTGTCTAACATTTATAACCGAGGTTGCGATAAGGTGAATATTTCTCCATTACTGATGGGGCCGTACAAGACAATATCTCTACCTTTATATTAATTGCAGAAGTTTTGGTAAGCTGTTAGCAGCAAGCCTTAGTGGATATAGATTTTACAGCCTAAGCTAAAACATTGCCCTAAACACTATAATTATGCTGGTCGAGATTTATTGCTGTATTTTATAACTGCTTCACTGCATGAGTTGCATTGCAACTCAAGAGTTAGACTGAAAGCTCACACTATAAAAATCTATTCCTAGCCAGTATGGCCTTGTCATGATGAATCATTGGCCTATCACATCATAAGCCTGGCAGATAAAGACACGTGGTATAGTTACAAAGCGTGCTAAGCATTTTAAGCAAATTCCTATTGACTTCCACAGAGCTCCAGGGAATTTCTGAATGTGCAATAAATCATATTACAGTTTTATCAGGTCAGTCTCCTTATCAATAGTCTAATTTCTCAACCTGTAACATCTTTTTCTTCCTTCCTACAATGCTGCTTTAGAGAACATAATAAATTAACCTAGGGTTTAAAGAGACATTTCTATAATCACAAGGCTTAACATACACAATGAATTTCACCATATAAGCACTTTATCCTTTTATTGCTTAAAGAAGAACTCTGGACAAATTACAAATTAACCCTTGCAGTGGGGCTACCCCTGCACTGCAAGGCTTAAGTGCTCATTTTGGTCTAGGTCTAAAATAAAAAAGATATACAGTATATTTACTTGATCCTCGATCACACCTGGCTGTTAGACTGGTCCCAACAGCCTCTTTTCCCCCCATACTTACATTTAATACAGGTCTATTGACTTGGAAGGTGAGAGAGTTGAGCCATCATCACCACAGGATTGAGGATCAGGTGAGCATATCTTCTTTATTTTACACCCTAGGCCACAATGAACACTTAACCATTGCAGTATGGGGGTAGCCCAACTGCAAGGGTTAGTTTGTAATTTGCCTGACGTTCTTCTTTCATCAAAACTATTCTCTTTTATATTATATACTTTTATCCCTCCATTAATTCTTTAGGTTCAACACTACAAAAAATTACCTTTTTTTAAAATATTCAATTAAGTAAACATAAAATATTGCATATTGCGTAATATTTTAAATGTACTATTTCCAGCAAGCATATGAAGCTTATGACTCATTTTCATATGTTTACCTGTCTTACCTTAACTGCTTTGCTGAAAATAAACTGATGTTTGTAGAGCTAAATAGCTGAAGCCCACATTACACACACAGCTGAATGAGTCAGAAAAGGCATACACTCCCCTCCCTCCCTGCTATTGTGACTCCAGAATGCTTTACAAAAGCAGTGTTGTGGGACCGTTCTGTATTAAATTTTAATTTGTAAGACAAAGAGCTCATATAATTAAGAGAAAAATATAAAATATCAGTTAACAGACTAAAAAAATAAAATGGACTCAAAGCTTACTTTCCCTTTAGGTAAATTTAAGGTAAGTTTTAGATGTTGCTCTTATCTTGTTTAAAGGTACACACCAGCCTAAACTGAAAATGAAAGCTTGATATACATGTGAGGGACACAGTTCAACCGCAGGCATTGCTACACTGTACTTGTTCACTAGAATTTCTGTGAAATCTGGGTGCAGTGGTTTACAGATAACTCAGATTAAGGTAAACTGAGTGAACATTCTCATTTTAGCATCATGCAGTGTTAAAGGAGAACTATGGGGAGAGTGAAATGCACTCATCCACACAGAGCTGATGTGTGACACTGCAGCTATCACATGCCAGCTCTAAATCAGGTAGTGAGCTGGATCCTGACAATATTGTCAGGATCTTTCCTGGCTGCAGCAATATATTATCTATTGTACTAGGGTTCATGTGCATTTTGCAGGAATTTGCATGTCTACGATCACTAAGCCACCAAAGTTTGTAAGCATTATCTTGGGGGAAAACAAGCTAATTGCAATTCAAACTACAACCAACATGATAGACTTTTACACTTGAGATTGATCTGTTGGGGGTGTCTGTTGCAGCAACTTGACAGTCTTCAAATCCTTATATACCTACAGTATGACCCTGTTTAAATTTTCAGCTCCATAAGCATATTCTAGCTCATGTAAGATCACATTTTAAATTGTATAACCTATATTTTAAAAAAAGTGTATTATTAGGCACCATGAGATAGTAAGCTCTCACGTGCATGTACATAAGAAAAACATACGATTCTATAACATGTTTTGTTTTTTACTATTAATCTTATATGTCATTATTTTTACTATTTATCTTATATGTAATCGTTTTTACTATTAATCTTATGTGTAATCGTTTACTCCGACCAGCACACAGTTGATTGGAGCTCATGATTGTTCTGACTATTTAAGACAGACTGTGATGTGACCCATACAGACCTGCCATACCTTGATAACGTCTTGTGACGAAACGCGTCGGCGGCGGGCCTGTATTCCATGGCACAGCCACAGTCTGAAGAGTATTTTGTTCATTGTAGCAGACCAGCCAGCGATATTCCTTTGTTTTTAATAGTAACACTATGCATAGCGTTTATGACATTCAATAAATCTCCGTTTTGATACACTATGAGCACCTCGCTCTGCCCTCTCTCTTTTTTTCCCCGGATCTAAGCACCTATCCTGAGATCACGAATCGTGACAGTCCTTGGAAGCTCTACAGGAAATCTTTCCACGGCCAAGGTAACGGTTCCTTTGCTGACACACCAGGACAGGGAGGATAATGCAATAGAGGACGGAGTACCGTGGCCCCTTTCCTCACCTGGGAGACTAAAGAGGTTTTCGCCCTTCTGTCATCTGGGAACCCTTCTATCGCAAAGGAATGGTTCCCCTCCTAAGTTATTGAAACTAGCAGATAACGAAACATATGATGGAATATTGACCTCCTTCTCTCTCCGGAAAATCAGATGGCTTCCGATCCTCTGGTATCTGGTGAGTGCATTCCCTACGGGGGTTTTCCTTCTTCTGACAAGCAGTCTCCTTCTTGACACCTCCAACTGGGACGTATACCCTTTGTTCCTCATCAGTCTATAACATGCCTCTCTATGAATAGGACATTATCGGACACTTTCATGCCCTTTTTTATATATATATATTAACCAATTCTTTATTTACATTATATTCCATTCACATTTCTGTATTTAAGTTAACACCAGTGACTTGAATTTTATTCACGTATTTTTTCTACTGTGTATAGGATTGTGGTTTAATACACATCCATTATATATTTGGTTCAAACACACAGTTCACACAGTATATTACTCTCTTTGGAGAGCGATCCACTTCTTTCATCGTTACACATTATTCACATATATGTATATCACTTATTGACACGTCATACAGAGAAGACACCAACACATCTTATATAGCTTTATTTATTCATTTATTCATTGATTTATTGTTTTGGCACATTCACTGGTTTCTGTCAATTATACTGTGAGGCTTATAGCGTTACACTACTGATCAATTAACCATGTTGTATATGACCACACCAATGTAAATTATATAGATTAAAGGAGAATTATGAGGCAAGTGATTTTCATAATCTGAGCCGACCTGTGACAATGAAACTGTCACAGGTCGGTTCAGTAGATCAGGAATTGAGCGAACACATACCGTCGTTCGCTCACTTCTCGATCTATCCCTGCAGGGAGCCTTGAGTGACAGTCACGGCTCTCTGCAGGGTTTCCCCCCTCCCGTCCGATCCTCCAGCGCTGACTGGCGAAACGGAAGGGGAAGGGTGCGGGCACAGCTGGCTCTGCCTATGGATAGGCAGAGCCAGCTGTCAATCCCGCAGCTGGGTGGATCCAGGCAGTATTGTCGGGATCCATCCCGGCTCTGGCGTCTTCAGTGTACCGCAAGCTGTAGCTCGCGGTATACTGAGCTTTGGGTCACCGGAGAATGCTAGTTTGTGTTCTCCCGTGACCCTTAGGAGAACTATGGGGAAAAGCCCAGACCCCATAGTTCTCCTTTAACCTCACTGGCTGTATGATTATGGAGGATTTTAGCATGCCAAAGCGGTACATTGTTTTTCATTTGTAATTTCAAGCAGAATTTGCTCAGCAAAAATGGAGGTTTGCAATCTGTAGGTGCAACTGTGATTTAACTGATTAATTACACAGTTTAAACATGGACTATGCACAACTTGACAATCAAAAGAAGACCTGCCAAGCATCACTTATTGTAAAGGATTAAAGAGAAGATATAGCAATTGTTTAGTGGCTCTTCTAATTTGTTGTACAAGGGAGATTACAGATGCTGATCTTTACATGCTGAGAGAGGCACCCCTAGACTCGCAAGCACCTGCTAGGCCCCAAATACCTTTCTCTGTCACTTTGTGGTTGATTATGGTCTAATCCTGACTATTAGAATGCATATAGGTAGCCGCAAACGTCTCCAGACACCCTTTGCTAGTGGAAATATATACACTATATTGCCAAAAGTATTGGGACACTCCTCCAAATCATTGGATTCAGGTGTTCCATGACATTTCCTTGCTACTAAATATTCCATGGTCAACTGTTAGTGGTATTAAACAAAAATACATGGAAGCGCACAACTGTAATGTGGTTAAGTCTCTCACTTGTTGATTTTGTGGGAGGTGGTGTGCATAGACTCTTCAAAAAAATGGGAGAGGAGCCCCGTGCAACATGTTCAACAAAAAAAATACATAGAAGAGTGCAACTACCTGAGATAATGATTAGATACTGAGCAGCGTGCTGTGAATGGCTGAATATTTGGAATTGAAATGGTAAGTGTATAACTTACGGTTGCGATGTCATGGATGGACACATACGATCCCTGTGATCCCGTATGGTCAACGATGTTGGTCTATGTATTCCCGGACAGGAAGGTCTAAAATGTCCAGGATATCCCCATGCTGTGTACTCGGCTGGCCGGGCCGAGCCGCGGCAACTGGAGCAGGAGAGGGAGACCTGCCCGGCAGCTGGAATTCGCACTGAGCAATGTATTGCTGTGTGGTGTGCGGCGCGAACGCTAGAAAGTCCAGTGAACAGTGTCGGTCAATGCTCGTGAGTCCGAGGGAGATGTGCTATGTTGTGAGACACCCCTGTAGGATGAGTTGGCAGCTACACGTTTCGAGGGTAACCTTTGTCAAGCCTTAGAGCAGTGGCGGTGTTAGTGGTATTACAAAAAAGTGGAAGCAACTGGGAACAACTGCAACTCAGCCATGAAGTGGTAGGCCACATAAAATGACAGAGCGGGGTCAGCACCTGCTGAAGCGCACAGAGCGCAAGTCGCCAACTGTCTGCAGAGTCAATAGCTACAGACCCCCAAACTTTGTGTGGCCTTCAGATTGGCACAACAACAGTGCGTAGAGAGCTTCATGGAATGGGTTTCCATGGCCGAGCAGCTGCATCCAAGACTTACATCAACAAGTGCAATGCACAGCGTTGGATGCAGTGGTGTAAAGCACGCCACCACTAGACTCTAGAGAAGTGGAGACATGTTCTTTGGAGTGACGAATCACACTTCTGTCTGGCAATCTGATGGACGTGTCTGGGTTTGGCGGTTGCCAGGAGAATCGTACTTGCCTGACTGCATTGTGCCAAGTGTAAAGTTTGGTGGAGGGGGGATTATGGTGTGGGGTTGTTTTTCAGGGGTTGGGCTTGGCCCCTTAGTTCCAGTGAAGGGAATTCTCTTGGCATCAGCATACCAATACATTTTGAACAATTTCATGCTCCCCACTTTGTGGGAATAGTTTTGGAATGGCTTTTTCCTGTTCCAACATGACTGCAGTGCTCACCAGTGCACAAAGCAAGGTCCATAAAGACATGGATGAGCAAGTTTGGGTTGGGGGAACTTGACTGGCCTGCACAGAGTACTGACCTCAACCCAACAGAACAGCTTTGGGATGAATAAGAGCGGAGACTGCGAGCCAGGCCTTTTCGTCCCAACATCAGTGCCTGACCTCACAACTGCGCTTCTGGAAGAATGGTCAAAAATTCCCATAGACACACTCCTAAACCTTGTGGACAGCCTTCCCAGAAGAGTTGAAGCTGTTATAGCGGCAAAGGGTGGGCCAACTCAATATTGAACCCTACGGACTAAAACTGGGATGCCATTAAAGTTCATGTGCGTGTAAGGACAGGCGTCCCAATACTTTTGGCAATATAGTGTATATGTGTATAGCCAGAAACGGTGGTAGACCTGAAAAGGTAAGTAGCTGCATATAATGGGCTGTTAATTTATGAAAGTATCTGAAGGTAGAACTGTCAGTTAGTTTGTGTTGTCCCACAGCAGTGCCTGGTTCATTGCCTGTATCTCAAAGGAAAAAAATCTGAATGATTGTGCTGGACCAACAGAAACTATTAAGACTTTTTTTTACATTTATGGATCATTGTGTGTTTACCTATTGAATAGATTTGGTGCCCTACAGAGAATACTTGAAGTCCTGTATTCTGCTGTACTTGTCCCTTCTGTGGTCTATACAATGCATTTCAATAATGGCATTATAAATAATCACCTGGATAAAAATAGAAACCAATAATGACACATTTCTATAATAATACTATTCTCTTGTGTGTCAGGCATTTGCTAATATTTCTTGCATGTGTGGACATTGCAGAAACTCCCCTCATTGTTGTGTCTTTTGGTTTTGTACAAAGCCATTCTGATTTTTCCTGTGCACAGTTTTGCAAATTACATAATGCCACTATTCAAAAAACCCTTCAAAGGATCAGCACAAATTCCCTTATACTAAAACAAGACAAATTCAGTACTGTCATCCTTGCACAAGGAATACCCATTTCATTTATTTTCTATATTTTTGCATCAGGCCTATTGTATTATTTCAGTGAAATAGGCTGTGTTGATTTTGATTGTTTTAAGTTAATGTGGTCTCATTTCTAATAAAACATCAGAACATTTTAACAGGGGCACTGTGATGGAAAATAAGAGTGTAATCAGTCATGATTGCAGCTTAGTTACGTATTGCACAAAGTAGTTTTGTTTTGGAAATGGAAAACTTGCAGCCTTGGGATAAATTATTGGCCACAGGCACTTAGATAAAATAATTTAGTATTGAATCACACTGTGCATTAGGCTAAGAGAACATGAAAAATTAAGCTTTTATGCATTAAGCACTAAAATACAGAGACATTTCTGCAGTGATAATGTATACAAGACTACATGGCTGAAAGTGCACCGCTAGCAAAGTTTTGCTTTGTTAGCATTTGGACAGTACAAAGGATACCAAGATCTAATGTCACACTCCACATCAGCGTAAAGTAAGAAATCAATTAACTTAGCCTTTAAGGTCCTGCTTTTTTTATTGAAAGGGTTTAACAAAGAGAGATATCGATGTTACAGAGAGACTTTTGTGGTCTAAGACACCCATTGGTTTTATCTCTCAAATACTCTAAGGTGGGGGTTAGGCTATCTTATACTTGGTAGATTATGAATATAGAAGTTGGATGCAGCATACATGTCTCCCGTGGCCTGACACTTTCCAGAACCAAGTATAGAAACACTACCTTAGATTACTACCGCAAGGTATGTCTTTTTTTCCTCCTGTTACATTTTGTATTATGTAATAAAAATAGTTCAAGAGAGACCTCGATCATAATGGTTGTAGCAACTGTTGGACCTGGAAGTCCTCCTGGATTGACCTGTTGATTATACAGTAAATATGTAGGCTGATTTATATAATGTACATAGAATAAGGGGGTTATTCACAAAGGAGCCGAAGGATCCAGCCGTAGCTTCGACTGATCCTTCTGCTATCTTTGGCCGCTATACGGGGTATTCACAATAGCCCGTACAGAGGCCGAGTGGCTCAGTGGAGTGGCCTTTCGTCCCACAACTGACAGCTGGGCGGAGCCAGCCATGATGTCACAGCCGGGCGAAGCCAGGCGTGATGTCAAAGCTGGCTCCACCTAGTTGTAATGACAGATCAGCGTCTCCAAATGGCCTAGGGATGCTGAACTGTCATTAAACCATAACAACTGGGCGGCCAGCTGTTATTCATTGGCCGGCACCTGCTAGAAGACTCTAGCAGGTGCCGGCCAATAGGAAACAGTTGGGCAGAGCTAGCTATCACTGCTAGCTCCACTCAACTGTTTTTTTTTTCTTTTTAAAAAAAATCTTTGTTTTTTTGTTTTTTAATTTTTCAATTTATTTGCATTTGAAATAAAAATTTCAATTTATTTTAAAAACTATTCTCATTGATTTGTCATTCTGCTTGGTACAACAGAGTTACCGAGCAGAATAGCCGAGCCGAATGCTGCTCGGCAGCATTTGGCTATTCACTCACTGCCGGTCGGCCCCCTTTGAGATTGAAAAGCTGCCGGAGCTTCGGCTCATATTGGTGGACAATGTTTATTTATCTATTTCTAACAAAGGATTTTTTCATGGTGTCTGTGTGTGGTTTTCTTACCACATTTTTTTGTGAATTAGTATTAAGGGGCACTATTTATTTATTCATTCACATAGGGACGGAGGGCTGGATATTTCGGAACCCTCTTATCTTAAAGAGGCTATCCAAATTGGGATGTCTCCCTATCCTTCAGACCCCCACATCCTATAGGCAGGGGATATGGGGATGAGGTCCTTGTTCCCCTTAACATGGGGATATGGTGCCTTGCCAAAGGGGGACCCTGGCAAGGCGCCGTCCTAATTTTGAGGGCACGTGGCCTGATATGGTTCAGAAGGAGGAAGTTGCATGATCACTCCCCTTCTCTTTTCTACCCGCTAGGCTGCATGCCCATTTTTTCCTTTTTGCTTCCTGCCCTCTAAATCCAGACACAGTGGGAAGCTGTCACTTAGTGGTGGTATTAATACCCCCATTAAATAAAATGACGAAGCAGCTAAATGTTCAGGTGGACGGGTGCACTGGCCTAATTTGGCTATTTAGTTTGCCCATTCGATGAACTCATTGTCAACCAGAACCCGAAGCTTATCTCTAGTCCTGGCCATAAGAAACAAAGAATGAAAAT
Source organism: Nanorana parkeri (assembly GCF_000935625.1). Lineage (NCBI taxonomy): Eukaryota > Metazoa > Chordata > Amphibia > Anura > Dicroglossidae > Nanorana > Nanorana parkeri. The sequence continues at coordinate 74,903 of NW_017306459.1, forward strand.
ATGTGCGAAAACACTATACATTTCCTTTAATAAAGTAAAAGGGAATATGCAGAAATATTGATATTTTTTTTCTTTACTTTATTGAGATAAGTTAAGTTTTAAAACTCTCAAAATTTTAAATGGGTTGCTGAACAAAGCTAGTCTGTAACTTACCTATTATTCAAAAACGCTTACCGTCACTTATCAGTGCTTTGCTTTATTAACAAGATTCCAGGTCAGAGCTAAGGAATAAGCAATTAATCAAATGAGACATTATTTCAGATAGCATTTACAATCAATATTTCTAATTTATTTTCTCCTTGCCGTTAAATACATGTGCCTCTTATTATAAACCAATAAGTCAGCTAAGATCATTCAAAAATGTAGAGAATGGCTTTTAAAGGACTGTCAGTTTCTTTATGCAAAGGTAGCAAAAATATTTAATGTTTTTATTTAAAAAAAAACTTGTCTAGCTTTTTTAAAAGTCTTAGTCCCTATATCAAATGCTAAACTAATATTGACATTATTTTATCCTATTGTTTCAGGTTGCTCCTTTATCACACATTTAAGTTTTTAAGTACAGTAAAACATTTAAAGCAGAACAAATATAAAAAAAATGCCCTTTTGTTCAATTATATATTCATGAAAAATAATTAAACAATACAAAGGATTATTCTTGTTAATCTTTTTAACATTCAGGACATCTTTAGAAGCTGGTTATGTTTTTGTCCCTGTTTTTATACGGCTTGTGTCCCTAATTTTAACTATGTGTAAAGCCTATGTCTGGGCTATTTTTTTTTTTAAATGTCCCCCAGAAGGAATTAAAACAGCAGATTTCTTGCACTCTTCCCTGCAGTAATCTTTCTTCTCCACTTATCATCCTCAATTTTGAGGACATCCTTTGAGTGCAGAGTGCCATGGACCTAGCTTCTGAGGTGAATGTTACCATGGCATCCTATACTCTGAAATAACTGCCATACATAACATGCCATACATTGAGGACTACCAAGCTCGGAGAAGAGGCAAACAAGAAAAAGGATCCTGTAGTGTCATATGACTGTCCTGAACACTTCAGGAACAGGAGAGTTCAGAGTTTGGATTTGGACTTAAGTTATGGATTTACATATTAATGAATTATTACAAAAGGGTCCAGAGGTAACATAAAAATTTAAATCCTCTCCACCATAAAAATAGAAGGCAGTACATTTTAAAGTTTTATTTTCTTCTGTATATTGGTAAACAAATATAATTGACATGGTGGAGGCTAAGCTAATGATAGAGCGTGTGTTACATCTCCTGTCCAATACCCCCAGAGTTGGTGACAGGGTGTAGCCAAGTAAGGAGTTGCATGAGCACCTGTGGTGGGTCCAGACACAGCAGATGATCTGGATACGGTATAGATACTGTTGAGGTGCTGGAGACGTTTGGAACATATCAATGTGAAATGCAGGTTTACAGATCAAGCACAGGAGCACGCAGAAGCAGGAAGCAGCATCATAGTTAAGGCAAGCAGGAGTCAGCAACAATGAGTCATCAGAGGTAACAAGGTAAGGATCAGATGAGCAGAAAAGGTATCAAGGCAGTAGGCAGGAGTTAAAGTCAGGACAGAAGCCAAGGTCAGCAGCAGGAGATACAGGAGCAATGTATTCAGCAGAGAAGCCAAAGTAAAGCACAGGGTAGCATAAGCCTACGTCAGGTCACAAGAAAAATAACTCGTCACGTACAGTGTATGTGACGAGTCATTTGGTCCCTTTGTGGCTGGACATACAGTGTACGTCTCCCGTCACGAAGGGGTTAAAGCTTCATGTGTTGTTTTATTTTTATAAATGGGGGCCCATACAATACAAAATCCTTTTTTTTTTTAAAAATAAAACATGTTCAATTCCTCGTTTTCTAGTGGCTCCCCCAAATAGGGCAACTGGTGCCAAAGTCCACTCCAGATGTTGGACCACAGGCTGCAATATGAGCATGTGCAGATCGTCAGGCAGGACCATTAATCTGATCTCTCTGGCAGAAAAAGCTTTTAATGACCACACTGTTTTGCAATAGGAAATAGTGTAATAGTTTATGTTACTACTTCTTAAAGGTTGTTTTGTTTGATTTATTTCTTAAATACTCTGAATGCACTGTATGTATTTATGTATGTATGTATGTATGTATGTATGTATGTATGTATGTAACGTATGTTGTGTTCCATATGTACCATGTCCCATTTGGAGTATTTCTCCTTATTTTCTGTTTAACAGAATAGGAACTGATGAAAAATATACACACTTTCTATGTATTTCACAGAATAGGAATTGAGAAATAATCTATGCAATCTCTGCCTATTTATCAGATGCCAGATAGAACAAGAAATGAGAGAACAAGAAATGAGAGAACAACACCTATACAGGTGGACACTCAGCAATGTCCTAGTACAGCAAGTAAGGTTTTAAATACGTCTAGGTCTGAATTGTATTGCTGTCCGTGACATAAGTTAGATTTCCACTAACTCCCTGAGCAAGGTGAACAAATACAGGGAAGACCTCAGCATTGTAAAGTTGTTCATTCATAATGCAATGAGTGAACTGAAGCCAGAAAGATAACACAACAGGCTGCAGTAATGCATAATGGTACCACCCTCCTAGACAGTGTAGTAGGGGATTGTGAATCACAAGACTGGCTTAACAAAATGACAAACCTTTTGGCATGTAAAACAGTTCACAAATATGAGTTTCAACTGTTTAATGGTCTCTTTGGTCCAAGTTCTGCTTTAGAATTCACATGTAGTAATTTAATAATGGCAAATGAAGGTGAATACTCACCACAAAATCTAATAATCTATCCTAGTGCAAGCTCTGGCTGTGTCAAAGTTTCTGTCAGGGGAGTGGGTGGGCAGGTACTCAGGTAAGACAAAGATATCAGGCAACTCTGAATGAAACGAAAAATAATGGTAGTCTTTACAAATAACGTTTTTATGGGCTTAAGCAAATACCAAAACAGTTGAGCAATGAAAGACTGCACAAAACATGTAAAATTTTACAGTTAGTGTATTATACTTACAGAGCTCACCTTATTCATGACTCACATTTCAATGCACATCGGCAAGGACTATAGTTCTGTTATACCATGGTTCTGTAAACACCATTTTAATACTAACAAAAGAGCATTACAAAGACAATCATCGATGCATAATGAATAAGGTTAGCCTGTAGTTTGCTGCTTTTTTTTTTAGTTGAAACCTCTGTGTGCTTTCCAGAATAATTCAACCATTTATTGGTAGCATCCTTCAATCTTATCACTGAAAACCAACCAGCTTGTCACATTCTGCCAGGCTCCACAGTGACACTAGTCAGGCCTGATAAATCCAGAAATGTCAAACCTGACATCCATAAAGGTCAGTTATCTAAAAAGTGTTTCAAGTCCATTAATAAGTCACTAAGATTGTGAATAAAGTTTCTAGAATCCCATTATGTATAAACTACAATATCCTAATATCAGGGTTTTTTTCAAATTATTTTAAAATCTGTTAAAAACAAATGTTCACAAAAAGGCCAATAAAATATATTACATGATCTATCGTTACACTTAAAGCATCTTTGCAAAATTGCTCAGAGAAATGTAGTACAAAAATGGAACATTGTTTTAATGAAGTGGTAAGAAAGGTATATGTACAAAAAGATAACATTAAAATAGTATTAAGCAAAGACGAACCAGCCCCTCACTGCTGGCTTCTTTACCACCTGGTCCACCTTCTTAGTGACTGAACTCCCTACTAGCCAACTGAAAGAGATTATGGCAACGTTCCAACTCACTAAGTGGTACCTAACTTCAAAACTAGATGGGTCGCTTGGTGCATTGGATGTCCTGTAGGCTACCAACACCTGACGCTTTATGACCGGCCCCTCTATGTCCACCGATACATAGCAAGGTCGATGGCAATACTCGTACCCATGTTCGGAGTTATTCGATACTGCGCATTAATTTCGATGTTTCTCCTATAGCTACATTATTTTACGATCTAGTCCCCTTTCCATTTCATATGTACCCCTATCCCCCGAAGACTTTACGGCTTGATTGTGCTGTAACATTAACATTATGAGTGACTGTTTATTCTCATTTATGTCGGTCAATGACTAGTTATGTTGTTGTTTTATATCTTGTTACACGAACTGTATGTATGTAGTAAACCTTTTCAATACAAATTTACATGCTAAAAAAAAAAAAATAGTATTAAACTCTCAAACTATTTTCAAAAATGAATCCAGATCAAAAAATATACTGTACATTGGCCATCAAAGGATATCTTGACATTTTTGCTCAAACACTTACAGTCATCATGTTTCCAAACAGCTGGCTCCAACTTTCTCAGCTCTACTTCCCTGAACTTCGTGTCCAGTATAAGATCACAAGGGACAGAGCAGTCTCCAGCAGCTGTCCATCAACTAATTTGGAGACGAGAGGAAGGAGCAGAGGTGGGGAGGGAAGTGGCTTGCCTTGCAGTGCCTGTGTGTTTGTGGAGACACAGAGCTTATTAGCACACACACGGGTGGCTCCATAGAACCCTACAAGGGAAGAGAGTCACCCTAAAACAGGATATCAGGGCCAGTGCTCAGGAGATCAGATGATTCTGGATAAAGCTAAAACTTTTAAACATCAAGGAGCAGCATCCATTGTGATTTAAACAGCATTTAAATTAGCTTAAAAACATTCTGACTTTAATATCATTTTAAATAAAGTATTGCACAATTCCACATAATACATAAAGCTTAGGGCGGCACAGACACCAAGTACCCTACTTGTGTCACGTACCATAAGGGGAGCCTGAGATGACAAGAGCGGCCTCACTTGCTGCTCCAGTCCAAACACCCCTGGATAGTGGGACAGGTGCGTAAGGACAAGGAGTGGCACTGGTGCAGCAAAGCAATGTAGGTTCAAAAGAAGCTGCATGCAGGTTGCAGGGACTTCTAGTAGGATGCAGGTGCAGAACGCAGGATCCAAGTAGCAGAGTCTAGAATAAACCGGGTCAGCAAAAATCTGGCAGCGTGGTACCAAATCAGTAGACAGTAACATGGTCAGAGTCAGGCAGGGTCGATTACTTGCGGGCAGCATGATACCAGGTGATAGGTGAAAGTAGTTCAGAACAAGCTGAGAAGGGAAGCCAGAGGTCAAACAAGCCAGGTCAGTAACGGGTGATCAGAACAGGAAAGGAGGTTCAGGAACATAGAGACAGGATACAGCTAAAGATCAGTCAGCATGGAGGCCAGAGCATCTCAGCCATAAATAGCCCATTTGGCACCATCGTTTGAAATGATCCACGTGCACACCTGCACAGTGGTGCACGGCTGTGCGCAATTTTATGCACAGAACTATGCGCATGCACACACCCATGCACAGGTGCCCCTCCACAACTCTGGCTGCACAGGCTGGTCCTGGCTTCTTGACAACTTGGTACAAATACAAGTATTGATACTTTTCTAGTGCCAAGACTAGACTAGAGAAAATGTTAAAACTTAGGAGGTAGCTGTAATTGTTAAGGAGCATTTGCTATGGGGCTTCTGGGATTTGTGCATCCCTGTTTTAATGTATGATTTCTATTATATACTGTGTGTGTATATACAGTATATACTGTATATATATTAGGGATGCACCAATACCATTTTTTTCAGACCAAGAACACAATACTTTTCTAAGTACTCACAGATACCAATTACTAATGCCTTTTTTTATTGTCATGTGGCAGATTCTCTGTATTAAGGTAAAAAACACCCAGTACCTTTTTGAGTCCCCTGTCCCCCCCCACACTTACCTGTCAGCATCGCTTGTCACCGCCGCAGGTCCCCGAAGCGATCCTGCGTCCGAGCTTCCTGGTTGCGGGGGAGGAGATTGAGGGCAAAGGAGTCATAGGTTGCAACTGCCATCAACCTGTTGGGTGAAGAGGAGGGGCGTGGCATGCCGCAGTGCTGTGTGTGTCTATGGATGCACACAGCCACTTGCGGGCATGGCCGGGAATGAGCACGCACAGGTACCTTCATAGCAGCGGCTTAGCTGATGAAGGCACTCGTACAGGGGAAGGGGGGAGAGTGCTGTGGGGAGCCACTAGAAAACGAGGAATTGAACATTTTTTATTTAAAAAAAAAAAGGATTTCGTATTGTATGGGCCCCCATTTATAAAAATAAAACAACACATGAAGCTTTAATATCACTTTAAGCTATTAGTCAGGGTGTTGTCAGCTAGACTGAATAAAGTTATAGCATCCTTAATAGGTAAAGATCAAGTAGGATTTATGCTTAAAGATAGGCAGCAGATATTATACCCTGACCTGTACATCTAATTAGCATAGCAAAAAATGTAAGATCCCTGGCATTGTATGGCCTTTAGATATATGCGGAAGACTTTTGATATAATATCTTGGTCATATATATTTCTACTACTTGAGATGGGGATTCGGTCCTAATTTTGTAACTTGGATTAAAGCATTATATACAGACCCCAGAGCTTTCATAAAATATGCCGGTTTTCAATCAGCTGCTTTCTCAACATTAACAGGAACGCGGCAGGGATGTCCTATGTGCTCTTTAATATTTGCTCTGGCATTAGAACCATTAGCTCTGACAATTAGACAGAACCCAAGAAGAATTACTTAGAAATTAGGATTATGATTAGAAATAGTGATTTACTAACATAAGGTCTTTCTGTTTGCAGACAATACCATATTATTTTTAAAGAAGAATTCCAGGAAAAATAAAATGTAACAATTGCAGTGTGGCTACCCAGGGGGAGAGAGGCTGCAGGGACCTCCTTTGTTTTCTTTCTTTTTTTTAACCTATATATAGGTTTTGTTAGCTAGACCCACACAAATGTAAAAACAGTGAGTGATATGTATGTTTTTTGTTTGTGCTAAAGAGAATGTATATAATGTAAGATACACATTATTGTTGGCGTATGCATGTGTGTACTGAAGTTATTTTAATTTTTTTTTGTTGAGTGATGTTCGGTGTTTTTTTTTGTTTGTTACAATGAAAATGTAATACGAATATTTTAAAGAAAAAAAATTAGCACTGAATAAATATGCATTGCAAGGCAAGGTATTAACTCCATGCCTTTATTTTGTTTGTCACTAAGGAATTTCTACATAGTGGAACCTGCTGCTGTGCACAGGTTCCCACCTACTTACAGGTTGCTCCTACTAACTCTTCCATTATTACAGGACAGAGTAGTGACGTAGGAGTCAGCAGGAGAAACCACTGAGTACAGCAGGGAGCACAGGAAATCCACACTCTCAGATGTGTCAATCTCGGCAAAAAAATTCTCCTTTGCTGGAGTAGCGTTTGGCGATTAGTAGGAACGGTAAACATTTATTTTCATCTCTGCAGGCAAAAAACAGTCCTGTCCTAAAATTGGGGACATGCTGGGGAGGGATTTAAACCATCCATTCTTTTCCTGTGACTCCTGTGACTATTAGGTTGATTTTTTTTCTTTTGCTTCTTTGTGCTATAACAACAATAGGTACATACTAGCAGAATTGCCAACGTCCACAAAAGGATTTTCCAATTTCTGACTATGTGCTTCCCTGTACACAGCTGTTCATTATGTACGCATAACCAATATTGTTTTATATTCTTAATATTTTCTGCTAAGATTTAATGTAAATATTCAGAAGCAAATTGTGTATTTTATTTAAGGAAGCTTTTTATAATTGTATGATTTTATTGATATACTGTACATGTTAGGATTGTACAAGTTATAACACTTTAGCTGCCGACCTTTTGCCCCCACAGATCAGCCACTTACAGTTATTGTTTGTTTTACAAATCTAAAATGCTATGAAAAATTAAAGAAAACAGCACTAAACTTTTCATACAAAACACATCTATGAAACAGAAAACGGCTTTCACAAGCACAATGCAATTATGATTTCCTGTTCCATGGTATTGCTCCTGCGAAGTACAACATGCATTTTTAAAACTTGTAATAATAATTTTATACTTCTGTGATACAGCCACTTTATCAAAACACTATTATTATTACAGCAAAAATGCGTTGACTGCCTCCAATGTTTATGCCCGTGCACTTGAGCTTTGGGGCTATTAGGTGTTATTTAATTTATGGATATTCTGGAGTAATGATTAACTGTCACTGCATCGCCTTGTTTTCCTTTTTTTTTAATCATGTGTATATACTGTGTGGAGCTTGAAACTCTAACCTACAAAGTAATTATGAAACTGTAGCTACATAGCCATAGAGTTCAAAAGTGATATTTAAAATATACTATAGGCCATTATTTATGTTCTACCTTGCATGACAATAGGCAATGGAGACCCACATTGAGATCAGATTTTCAATCAGCAGATCTTGGCGGGTTGTAAATCTACTATGCTTTCCAAACTGTGAGCTGAAATGAAGGAAAGGCCTAAGAAAGGAAAGTAATTGAATACATTTTTCATGCCACATATAGCCATCTGTCAACAAATTATGATGCTTTACTGTACCCTATGTCAGGAGCAAGTCAAGGGACAAGAACTTGTAGAATATATAGCCTTTCCCAGTACCCCCAACAGCTGCAGTACAAAAATGAATATTGGTTTCCTGATGCAGTGTTGCTTTGGCAGTAACAAAACAGTCCGGTCGCACAATGCAAGCTTCGCTAAAAAATGTTATTGTAGTGCATAGGTACACAGCATCCTGCCGTGGATCCTCCTCACTCTGACATGTCATATGATTAAGCCCATTATTGGGTAAAACATGTCAGGGGGAGAAGGAACCACAACGGGACAATGTGTACCTGTGTGCTAGAATAAAAAATTTCAGCGAAGCTTGCGGTGTGCAACCAGACTTTTCTGTGAGGAACTGCTGATGCTCAGCCATTATGCAGCCGCCATTCCCTCTAGCGCCGCTGTAAAGGTGCGGTGATATTGAACTGCGAAAGATAGTTTCTTTGTAAGATATTATAGATGTGCTGTTTCTTGTAAAACAATACACGCCAGAAACTCTGTGGGTCTCACTCATCGAGGTGTCTAAGGGATGAACAAATATCATTGATTGTCAGATGAAATCATCAGATTTAATTTTTCCATTGCAGTTTTGGAAGGGCAAGTGAATGATTTTGTTGCTATGGGCAACATAGAGTACATAAGACACCTCTTTCCTCAGACAACTGAAATGTTTGTGTTGGTGACAATCAGACTCAGAATCAAGACAAACATTGCATGTAATTTTGCATTTCAGATGTATTTGAAAGGTGTTTTTACTAGGGTTGCACAGATACCAAGTACAGTACTTGGTACAAGTACAAGTACCGATACTTTTGAGCTCCAAGACTACACTAGAGAAAAATTAAAAAATTAGGAGGCAGCTGTCATTTGTAAGGAGCACACGGAGCTCCTGTGATTTGTACATCTCTGTTTTAATGTACGATTTTGTTTTTATAAATATAAATAAAGGGATGCACAGATACCAGTTTTGCGAGTACGAGTACTGGTACTTGCCGAGTACTTACAAGTACTGATACATTTTTGTTTATAGTTATGTGACAATTTGTCTAAAACAATATAGACTAATGATTTCAGGACAGTGGTGGAGCGCCAGAGCCAGGTCCCAGCTGCGACCGCTGCAACCCTGGTAGTTCTCATGAAAATGCCAAGAATCCAACCAAAATCTCATTTAACTTCAGTAAGCTAAATCGTGATTGGTTGCTAGATTACTGCCTTATATTTTACTAATAGTACTGTGTTGTTCAACTTGAGCTGGGGGCTGGAAAAAAAAAACCTAAAATCTGGTAAGTGACCTGATCATTGCTCAGGAAATGCAATGTTTTATTATTACCAGTTAGAATTCAGTAATAAAAAAAAAAACATCTGCACCTGCATCGGTCATCTTTGATTTCTCAGAGCAGGTTCAAGGCTTGGCACAGAAGGGTTTACTTGATCCCCCCTGGCATCTCCCTCACAGATCCTAACTATTTAGATCTTCATCATATCATCGCTCTTCCTAAAACCCACATTACTCATACTAATTTTATTCCACAACCCCACTCTTTATCACAAAATCCACCTCACTAGTCTTTAGTACAGGAGTAGAGCAACCATGGCATTCAAGCTTTTGTGGAAATAAAATTCCCAAAACTCTGACAGCCACAGGCATGACTTCCAGGAGCAGAGGCATGATGGGATTTATAATTAGGTAATACCAATGTACAGAATGTGTTCAACTACAGTCCAGCTACTTGGCATATAACTCATAAACGTAACAGTAGAAGATGACTTAACAATCATAAATGGATTTTTATAAAAGGCAGTTACGAGTAAAAAGTACTTACGGTTTTACAGATTGGCTTCACTTATGCTGGTACAACATGGAGGCCTTTTTGGAAGCTTAGTGCTCATATTCTGTATAGGGGGGTAGGATATGGAGGCATAGGTAGCCTACGCACAGCAGCGGAGTAGACAGTGCATCCTATGTGATACACTTCCCATTTTGAGAAGAAGAGAGGGGGAGCATACTTGAAAGGAGTTGTAATGAATGTGAGTGGATCAGATGCTGATTACCCGCCAGGATGGAGAGTGGAATGAAATAGCTTCCAATCAAGGTAAATGTAGCGAAGGAGAGTGGAATAGTCGGCAGCAATAATCAGAATAGTGAGCTGTCTGAAGTATACCTGCTCAGCGTCAACACATTGCTTGAACACTGAGCAACTGAATTCCTGGCTTAATCCAGTTGGGGAGGAGGATGCCTCAGACTCTGACAGGCAGGAACAAGGCTCTGAACACCAGAGCTGGAGCGAGGAAAGGTGAGTATGTTACACATACTTTGCCCGGGTGGTCCCATGTCTCCCCAACCACTGTTTTTTTATGTTAGGTTATTTAACCTTCTCTGGATCAGCTACCTTGAATACCTCACAATGCAAGCTGACTGCATCATAGTTACCCAGTCACCCCCCCCCTTTTTTCTCTCCCTCTTCTTCACTCTCCTCTCCCATCTATCCTAAACCTCAAACTGGAATAACTCCATGCAGAAAACCAGCTCCCATCCCCGAGAACAAATAGTTAAATCAAATTTTCCTCCAAAATGACCTGGTAGATGTCTGGCGAGATTTGTACCCACTCTCTAAGGACTATACCCACTATTCTCAACGACCTCACTCCCACGTTTGCATAGTTCATGCCTTCCTCCACAAACGCTGCCTACTGCTGGTCTCCTTGGCTCACATTCTCTCAGTCCCTTGGAAGCATCAAGGCTCTGTTCTTTTAAATTGCAGGTTCATCCTCCAGAAACCACCTGCCTCCCTGTGGATGACAGACAACTCCTTTGTTTACATAGAACAAATAGTTGCAGACCTACAAACCCCCACACAAACTAACCATAAAACACTTGAAAATATTAGAACAGACCTAAATCTTTGTCTGACAGATCAGGCTGAACATTCCTTACAGTGGATGAAACAGAAAGTTTATGCTGAGGGCAAGAAAGCAGACACTATTGACATACTATATAGACATTACATGACTTATTTAGATACAATTTCCTGGACTGGATTAAGTCAATCTACACCAATCAGTAATTCAAACTTAAATATTATGGTTTTAATACCATACTATCCCTACTATATGAATTATCCATGGCACAAGACAAAGCTGTCCTCTGTCTATTCATATTGGCATTGGAGCCATTGGCCAATCAAATTAGTAAGAACCAAAACATCAAATAGTTGAAAATACCTTGTACTAGCAGATCACAAACTTTCTTCCTACTAACCCTGACCTACCCTCATGTATCCATGCCAAATCTTTTGAAAACATTTGATGACTTTGCTGCAATAGCAGAATGGCAGGTAAATCAAACCAAATCCCAAGCAATTAACATTAATCTAACCACGCACACCAATTTAACAAAATACTATGTTGTAGATGCCTTAGCATGTGAATCAGCAGGATTCATGCTATAAAAATGATATATCTACCCAAATTGCTATGTTGATTGGTTCTTGCTTATGTCCATCCCCAGATATGCAATTCACATACCTAAATGCCAAGTCCTACAATTTATATGGGGCAAATAGAGACCTACAACTAAGCAAAAGGTTATCTTTTATTCCAAAACTATTTGGTGCACCCTCTCTGCCCTTCCTCCTCACCCAATCAGCTGGGCTGCACAAGGTATTTGGGTATGGATTTTGGGGGGACTTCATGGCATTTTTTTACAATCAAATGAAGCCAGTCGGAAAATGTGATTTAGCTGCATTTTTAAAAAATCTTTCTAAATGTCACTTTTGCAGTAGTACATCCAACAGGTGTGCCATTTGTGCAGGTTTAAGGCATTCCTGAAGCATGGTAATTTAAGAAATTGTGTATTTTTAATGTTGCCCTTTAGGCCACAGTAAAATACCTGGTCCTTGCTAAATGGTATTTTTTTAAATTGGTACACGTCTCCCATGGCGGTGGCCAGCTATCAGTGCCCCTTATTTTCCCAAACACATGCAAATTGGCCTAGAAAAAGGCCAGAAAAAAAAATATTGCAAGATTTGTCTCCTATACACTTTAACGGGGTTCAGGCACTATGTTCAGGGTTCACAGATTTTTTTCAATTGTGTGGAGAACGACCAGTGAACCAAACTTCGCATGGTTTTCTCATCACTATTGATGATCTGATCTGCATGAAAAATATTGTATAATTTCTTTTGCATCTGAAAACATTACATTTAAATCTGAAATAAAACTAGAAGCAAATTAGGATTGGCTTTCTGTTTAATTGCATCATTAATGATGTTAAATTGGTTTATTGATATTTGTTTCTCTAATAACTTAAAAAGTAAAGTGGATTGCTTTCTTCAATAAACAGTCTAGAGAGGTCATTGTTCTTCTAAGCATCTCGAAATAGAATGCGGAGTGTGCAGTAAATTGATGGTGCTATAAAACCTGGACATTTTCTATCGAGCAGTCAGTGTTTTTATAGAGAATTAGAGAACATCATTGTTTTTTGTGTGGTAGTAATGCTTCATTGCAGACTCTCTGTGCACTAGCGTTTAATACTTTCATACTAATGTCACCTTGGTATATTGTCATCAACATCTTATATTATAACAGAATTACTAATATGAAAATTAGGAAATCCAAGTTTATCATTCTCTATAAGGGAGTTTGGATTACATACATCCTTATACTAATATGTTTTAATCACTATTGTATACTAGGTGTAATAATAATAAAGCTTCCCCTCATTAAATGCATTAATTTTGTTTATTGCCAAAAATACTCTCCCTCTCATATAATAGCATCCCATATCTATCTATCTATCTATATCTATATCTATATCTATCTATATCTATATATATATATATTTAAATGGGGTTTTATTATATTCTTTGTACCTTGCACAGTCTACTAGGCACACCATTGTCAAAGCAAGGTACTAATGCCATGGCTTTTAAAGTGATCTGTCACTAACCACCCAAACCAATACAAAAAGTACCATATAAAATAAGCATTCGTATACTTTCTTTCTCAAGAGTGGTGTGTTAAATCTTTGGTCTCTAACAGATCTATGACCACCTTGGTATTCATCACTTTCTGATGTGCTGTAGCTCTGAGAGATAGTGAAGATTTAACACACCACCAGACAGAAAGGAAAGTATTAATCTTCTTCATTTAGGTGGCGCTTTTAGTTTAACATTGAAATGTTAAAAACAGGATCACTTTAAAGTACAACTGAAGCCAACACTTTTTTTTAATGTTGGATAGGGTGGAGAGGCACCTGTCAGGTTTTTATTGCTGTCTGTGTCCCCGCTAGGGAGATTCAACCTCCTAGTGACCGTTATCACTAAAAATAAAAGAAAATCCCACATTTTGTCATCAGGTTGTCATCAAAACAAGAATAGATGGAAAATCTTCCAATGAGGACACTAGTTCAGGTGACCTTGCTGACCATTAGGTAATTCCCTCTCTTTGGAGGGATTTCCTCTCACTTCCTGGTGTGGCTATTGGACAAGAAGTGAAAAGAAAACTCCCCAATGGGACAGAGATGGCCAAAAAAAGTTGGAAGAAGTTATAACTCACTGCATGCAGTACGTTTTTCAACTACACCACAATACACTGTATTACAGCACTGTGTACTGCAGTGCGGTCAAATGCATTGCGGCCAGGAGGTGCGTTTGGTGTGTCATTCAAATGAATGGCAATGCAACACACCTGCTGCACTGTGACACATGGAAAAGCGCATTGCACAGTAGTGTGCATTTATCACATGGACCCATGCGATTAACCCACCACATTGGTGTGAATGGGCCCTTTAGGAGACAACAAGTGTAAGGTGGCACTGTGATAGGGACACCTAAATATTAGTTGTTCTCATCAGAGTGCCCCCTTACATTAATTGACCCCAATCAGAGTTTCTCCTTACATTAATTATGAAAGTAAGTGGGTACTTCGTGTAAGGTTTGGCATCTGTGGAACTCAGCTGCGGATAAATAATGCACAGTGGGTGGATTGTCATACCCAAACCCCTCTTTCAAAAGAATACACGGAAACAATAGGTAGGAATAACTTATGCAACTTGTAATGTTAGGGGAATCCAGCAGGATCACAGGACACAGGCTTTGCAAATAAAGTAAAGTTTATTAACTGAAATAGCTTCACAGCAGCAACATAACAACACAGGTCATCTTCACTGACCAGCTGGCCAACTCAAACAGCAACTCTTCAGTACAACACAAAAGAACGGTCTCACCGACATGAAGATTTCAGAGCTGCAATCGCAGTTTAAACAGTCCCAGACTTCCAGGGTAACTTTCCCAGTCTACAGATTTCAAGCAAGATTACTGACATTCAAGCTCACAGCAGTACACAGATCCCCACTCTCCAACCTCCTCCACACTACTCCTCACCTGCTAGCTACCACTTCCTGTCTTTTAAACCCACTCTTCCTCCAACAGGTGAGTTAACCCCGTCTCATCCTTTAAAGGGACCAGAGTCCAAACAGAGGGGGAAATATAGCGTCCTTCCAGGACCCAGCCCCGATGTCCTGTACATATCCCCCCCCTCTGCCCCAACGCCGAGGCGGCGGAGGCAACAGTGGAGCCAAGACTATGGGCTCGGGAGAGAGAATCTGCATTTTGATGAAGCTTCCCGGGCCTGTGCTCCACAACAAACCTAAATTCCTGGAGAGCCAGGAACCAGCGGGTAACCCTGGCATTCATCCCCTTACTATGCCGCATCCATGTTAAAGGAGCATGGTCAGAAACCAGCCTGAATTTCCTGCCCAACAGATAATATCTGAGTGAGTCTAAGGCCCACTTAATGGCCAAACACTCACGCTCAACTATGGCATAGTTTTTCTCAGCCGCAGTCAACTTCCGACTGAGAAAGACTACCGGATGCTCCTCTCCATGGATAACCTGTGACAGAACAGCTCCTAAACCCACATCGGAAGCATCTGTCTGTACAACAAATTCTTTTGAAAAATCCGGGGCTACCAGTACAGGGTGTTGGCACAATACCGACTTGAGCTCCCGAAAAGCCTTTTCAGCATCGGCATTCCACTTGATCATGACCGACTTCCGACCCTTTGTCAGATCGGTCAATGGGGCTGCTAAGGTGGCAAAGTTGGGTACAAACCTCCTGTAGTACCCCACTATACCCAGAAATGCACGCACCTGCTTCTTTGTGAGGGGGCGGGGCCAGTTATGTATAGCCTCTACCTTGTTAATTTGAGGTTTCACAAGTCCTCTACCCACGATATACCCCAGGTATTTAACTTCCTCCATTCCCAAAGCACACTTTTCAGGGTTCGCTGTAAATCCCGCTTTCCAAAGCGAGTCCAGTACTGCCTGGACTTTGGGCAAGTGCGATTCCCAGTCTCTACTAAAAATGACTATGTCATCTAAATATACTGAGGCATACTCCTGGTGGGATCTTAAAACCCTATCCATTGCTCGCTGGAATGTGGCGGGAGCAGTTTGCAGTCCAAAAGGCATTCTTTTGTACTGAAAACTCCCCTCTGGGGTAGAGAAAGCCGTTTTCTCTTTGGCAGCCTTACTCAAGGGGATTTGCCAATACCCCTTGGTAAGGTCCAATGTAGTAATATGCCGGGCCGGACCTAGTCTCTCAATAAGTTCATCTACCCGTGGCATGGGGTAGGCATCAAATCTGGAAACTTCATTAAGTTT
>NW_017306459.1:94592-115057 GCF_000935625.1 Nanorana parkeri
GATTCCCCACTCTCCAACCTCCTCCACACTACTCCTCACCTATTAGCTACCACTTCCTGTCTTTTAAACCCACTCTTCCTCCAGCAGGTGAGTTAACCCCGTCTCATCCTTTAAAGGGACCACAGTCCAAACAGAGGGGAAATGTAGCGTCCTTCCAGGACCCAGCCGCGGTGTCCTGTACAATGTATATAATTGTCATTTTTGCTTCAGCAGGTTCTATACATCATACAGATGCGCCACTTTACGGTCAGTGAAAGGGGACCCCCCAGGCACCATATATAAAGGAATTTTTTATTTTTAATGTTTCATTTTAAGTGATGTTAAATCACTGCTCCTTTAAAAATTGTGTTTTTTAAAAGTGTTTTTTTCATTGATACATGTCCCCCAGGGCAGTACCCGGATCCCCATACACTTTTTATGGCCAATTAATTGCATATAAGGCTTCAAAATGGGGACATTTAATTTTCTACCCCCATAGACTTGCATTGAGTTCTAAGTTCGAATCAGAACTTTTTCCATGTTCGAAAGTTTGAGTTAGAACCGAACACGGGGGTGTTCGGCTCATCCCTACTCTAAACCATGCCCCATCGATAAAGACTTCTTAATACTCTCTGACATTCTTGTTTAGGTCTGCTTACTTGCTCTAGGTTAGTGTTTCAAAGTATAAAAGTCAAAGCAGAACAGCCAGGCAATTGGCAATTTCTGCAAGAGGTAAGCAATGGCAGCCCCAATATATATTGAATGGAAGCTCAGCTCTTCCTGTCATGATTATAAAGACATTTTGGTGGTTTAAACGCTGTCCTATGCTATCCAAAATTGAGGTATCTAGGTATAGTTAGTTTTTAAAGACAAAGTCCACCTGCAATTCAGGTAAGTGGGATTGGGGCTGGAATTGTGACCACCCTGAATATAAGTGTAACTTGAAACATAGAATTAAGAGTAAACTTAGTCTTTAAAAATTAATCACCCTTGCATTACAGCTTAAAATTGTCAACAGGAGTAACTCTCGTGTCTTCTGAAGTCATTTAAAAAGAAAAGCAAAAGTTAAAAGGTATTTACAGTCAGAAACCTTAAATAAATATGTATTTCCATATTGAATTTCCATAAGTTCTATGCCACTCCTAATAACCATATTAATCTAAAAGTTTGAAAACTTATTTCTTGAAGATGGCCATAGGATGTACTTCCTCAATACACTTTCACACAGCCCTATGAATATACACTTCCTTGTGTCACAACTCTCACAAACAGTAGAAAGGTATCATGGCACACTCACAAACCAACATGTAAAACAACTTGTCTCACCACTAAGGTTAATAACAGAGGTTTGGATACACGTCTTCTGCAGAAAATGTGAAAGCCGCACAGCCGCGCCAAGGCACCTCTTATTGTGCGTTCCTAACTCTAAACTATGGGAGTCTCCATCTTGGAGCACATGGGGGCAGAAGATTTCAAATTGGGTGCAGGTTTGTCAGGAGGAAGCCCAACCTCCTTAAAAGGCACAGCAACACACAAGGGATCCCGCACATCCCAATGGCAGCTGAGAACCCCCATACGTCACTGCACCAAATCGGTCAAGCAAAACAAATGACAAACGCACTCAACAATTTGTCACCGGCTATACAGTAAGGTGCACACGAAATGGGCTTTGAACAGTAAAACAGTAGAAAGGTATCATGGCACACTCACAAACCAGCATGTAAAACAACTTGTCTCACCACTAAGGTTAATAACAGAGGTTTGGATACACGTCTTCTGCAGAAAATGTGAAAGCCGCACAGCCGCGCCAAGGCACCTCTTATAGTGCGGTCCTAACTCTAAACCGGTGACAAATTGTTGAGTGCGTTTGTCATTTGTTTTGCACAACTCTCACAAAGCTTGCCTTCTGAACTACAACTCAACGTCTCAACAATGTAACATTATGATTGCTTGCTGGAAGCAATGCACAATGGGATATATAGTCTTGAGAAATTGAATCACATCAAGCAGCAGTGAAAGAGACACAAAGATGGATGGACGGAAGGCAGCGCTCACTACATTGAATATTTTCAAGTAAGCTTTGATTGCTTTATCAAAAACAACTCTAGTATGTATTCCTGTTACAATGCTGATGTTATAGAAGTCTAATATATGCTGTGACTTTAGAACTTGTTTAATGAAACAAATTTGATTGTGTAATGTGTTCTTTTAGTAGCTGATATGATGTTATAGTACAGACTGCAGTCAGTAGACTCTGTTCTCATATCCCGTATGGTAATGCTGCTCTTCCATACACAGCCACTGCTCCCTGTACAGTGTTGGCATTCCCACGTACTGTCACCCCATTCCAGCCACTTGCTGTGTATGTCACCTAAGACACACACATGAAGTACACACAAAAATCCATGCTTACACTATTAAATATATGTAAAACAGCTTTTTGTGTTTTTTTTGTCATGGACACACGTACTTAAAGTGACATTAAAGGATATCCCAAAAACCAATCCCCCCCTAGTGTAAGGGCTTACCTTAAAGTATGCCTCTTATTCTGATCATCTTCTTCTTTCTGGTAGTTTTCAGCTGTCCCTCCAGCGCTGGTGTCCGTCTCTGATCCAGCGCTGACTGCTGTGTCTTCTGTGTCCCACGGTGTCTGTGTGGGTGCACGCTGCTGGGCTGCCTGCATTGAACCACCTTGTGTCTCTCCTCTTCTGCCAGCCGAAGATCTGTACTGCGCCCACGCCCGCCCCATCATCCTTTGCAGCCGCCTGAGATTTTTTCAGATCTTTGGACAGGAGCGCACGGCGGAGACACAGGTACGTTTTTACCTTTTTCGTAACCTTTTTTTTTTTTAAATGATTTTGCATATATCTACTGCTTGCTAGGGGTAGATGTATGCAAAAACCACTGAGGGTGTAATTATCCTTTAAGATATGCCAGTTAACACTCTTTAAATGAAAATGTATGTAAAAAGAAGTCTGGTTCCATTAAAATAATTAACAATCAACACAACATAATTGAAGCCAGAAAAACACAAAGGCATTTTGACATTCTTGGTAGCTGTGGCAGGAATCAATAAAGGCATGGGATGCTGCCTGTCAAGTCCTATCGAAGTATCCTTACAATAGCTTTCAAGGACAGTCTGACTTCTTTTCTCTATCATTAGGCATGACCTTTACCCATATAAGCCAAGAGGAGAGTATGAGGGCCAGTTATCGATATGTTGAATTCAGTTAAACACATTATTGATTTTAATCATCAAAGGTGAATACAATCATACTTTATGAATGCAGATATAAATGTAATATATAAATACATGGAAGGGTAGACTCACTGTAAATTATTTTTAGTAGCAGAAGAGTCATCTGTTATAATTAGGTATTTCCAAAGCACCGCAATATAATACTTATTAGATTTAGAAGCACACCAGGAGAATTAAAGAAGAATCAGAAGTCCTTATCTGCATACTTTTCACAGGTCAAGTTTTCACACTAGAGGATCACAATCCCTACCAGGCAACTACAATTTTCAGAAGGAGTAAGCAGCAACTGTATTCTCCATTTTTAAGAAAATATAGGGTTGTGACCAAACCTGAAGTGGAAAAACACTGTAAACAGTAAATGGTTGCACCATGTGGGCACCTCTGGATGCTTGCATTTCAGGTGAGCTATCCAGTTTAGCACTTCTGCAGTTCTAAATCGATTGGCCCCAGCATACAAATAGTTGGAGAAACAGCTGGAGAGGCACAATTGGAGTACTACCAAACTCATGTCTTAGTAAGGTCTTATCCATCGTGAACAGGAGAGGTACTGGTAGAGGGGTGGGCTAGTGCTATTGATGGCAAAGGAAAGCATTACGATCAGTGCACACTGAGGAAAAGGTATTATCCCAGAGGGTATGGCACCCACCTGCCACTGCAAAACCTGCCAGGTTTTTCTTGCTGTCTGTGTCAATGTTAGGGGGAATATACTCTTCTAACAAAGACAGATGATAAGGGGAAAATCTCCTAGTGATGACAACTGTCCTGGTCACAAACAGGCATGGGCAAATGTACACAGATCCAATTTGCCAAGGGTTCAACAAATTCTATTATAAAACTGTCCATTTTTAGGGCTAATAGGCAAACTACTATCCAGTTAGAATCTGAGAATTGCCATGGAGGACATGTACTAATGCAAAAATGTTTTCAGAAATACTGTACAGCGGATCTTTTAATGCAGTTTTGAAGACAACAATAAAAATAGGCAAATCCTTCAAATAACATGCTTTAGGAATGCACATGGTGTTATGCAACCGCATGATTTTCATGGACAGTCTCAGTGACAAGATATACAGCGCATATTTGGCTATTCATTTTTTTGTCTACAACTAGCTTGGCTTACATACAGCAACACCCCAATCTGATTCATTTGTTCGATAAAAATGCTTTTTGCTGGTGATTTTAGCAGCACGTGCTTTTTCATGAAGCAGTAATAGGCCTGCTTTGACTGGCACAGAGAAACTGGCCAGTAGTTTACTGAGGTTGTCACTGTTCTCACTAATGCAAAACTGTCCTGCCACTGGCCAATTTCTATCAAACTCTCAATAAACATGAAGAGACAAGATATTTTTAATGATCGAGAATTAGTTGAAATAAACTAGATAAAAAAGTACAGGCAGGGGTTTTAGTACAGGAATTAAGAGACCACAGATGACACCACAGTGTAAAATTGTCCAGCAGCAGGACGATTTTAGTGAAAAAGGCTACGCCTGAACTTACTGAAGATAGAGCATAGGCTGGTGCTTTACTACAAAGGTTACGCTACTGCAGAGGATACAGTAGTGTAAAATTAACCAGAAGTACTAAAGTTTTAATCAGGGATAATAGGCCTAACCAATGTATGTCTAACTTTTTATATCTGTGAGGATAGGAGATGGGGTGAATGTGAGTGATATAGGATCAGGTAAACACTGCTCATATACTGTACCCATTTTTTAAAAAAAACTAAACAAAAGGCATCTCTAAGAACAGATGGTCGGTAACAAGTGAAAGCTGTTGAAAAAAAAATCCCCAAAGGAAATGAAAGCCCCAAAATACTAGCCCTGAGACAAAAGCCTACTTTTTTTTAAAGGAAGCCTTACAGCACAAATTAATAAATAAGCTATTTAACCTAAAGAAAAGACCCTATCCGTGTAGAATAAAAAAAACAATATACCCCCCAAATAAATGAAAACCCCAAAATAATACCCCTAAAACAAAAGTCCACTTTTTAAAAGAAAGTCTTGTTGGAAAAACTGATTAACTTAAAATAAGATCTATCATCTTTAAAATAATACACAATATACCCCAAAAAACAGGGGAAGCCCCAAAATACATCTCCCTGAAACATGAGCCCATTTTGTTAAAGCTAAGACTTGCAGCAAAAAAAAAAAAGTTTGCTTCAGACAGGACAGTAGCTAAAAAACACTGCTGACCTCAAATCAACCAGCCAAAAGAGCTAACAATCAGAATTAAAGTAAACTTTCTAAACTGATCCTAATCTCTCCATATGCACTTTGCCAGCTCCCACTACCCTTTTGCTACAGCAGCTTCCAATACAATAACACTATAATCAAACTGGTAGACATCTAATATTGTACCTATCCACAGGAAGGGTAGTAAGGAAGAAGCTGGTAACTATAGACCAGTGAGTGTTTTAGATGTAGTAGTGAAATTAATCACCCCTAAAAATAGGGATCTATGATCATTTCAAAATACACAAGTTGTTGGACCCAAAGCACCATGGTTTTAATGAGGGCAGATTATGTCAGAATAGTCTGATTTAATTTTTTGACTATATAGCAAATGTTTTGGACCAGGGTGCAACTGAGGACATGGCCTATCTTGATTTCAGCAAAGCATATGATATGATTCCACATAATGATCTCGTAAAAAGTTTTACAAGTTAGGACTTAACCCTTGGGTGGTTTGGTGGATTTGCAGTTGGCTAAAGGACAGATATTAGACTGTGATTGTAAATGGAGTTCATTCAGAAACAAAACCCGTCACTAGAGGTATACCACAAGGCTCTGTATTAGGTGCTGTCCCAGGTAATCTGTTTGTAAGTGACATGACTGGAGGTTTAGTGGTCAAGGTATGTCTTTTTACTTGTGAAACAAAGGTGTGCAATAGTAACCCTAAATATTCCTGGAGGTATTTGTAACATGGGATATGATTTGGAAATGCTGGATGATTGGTCAAAGCAGTGGAAGCTGCAGTTTAATGTTTCTCAATGCAAAATAATGGATTCAAGAAAAAAGAATCCTTGATAGAGTATAGTATTGTGCTATAGTGTTGGCTAGAACTACAGGGGGAAAGGATTTGGGGTCCTTATTTCAGATTGCAAAATGAGCAGTGTGCCCTTGCAGTGGATAAAGTGAATATCATTTTGGGATGCATCACTTGGGGATCACCAGCAGAGGGAAGGAGGTCCTGATTCTACTATATAGATCTTTATTTATACCTAATTTACTTTCTTACAGTGTCCAATTTTGAAGAACTTACAAAATTATATAGAAAAGATAGAATGAGTCCACAGACTCAATAAAAAGGAAAGAAGGGAAATATGGACATGATTGAAAAGTTTAACTACATTAACTGTGTGGATAAGGTTTTCAAACTAACGTGTTTGTAGCCTGTGGCCTGGGTCTGAATGCATCCAATAAATTAAGATTTGTATAGTTTTACTACACTGATTACATAAGGCATGCCAGTAGCAAAAGCCAACTTTGACTAACAAAATGAGAATCCTAATAAATCCTTGTTAGATAGAAATAAAAATTCAAACATGCAAATGGTGATGAATTGTAGGACGTTACAAGAGGAAGCAAATGATATATGTTATTTGAAGTAAAATAAATAATGGTAATATTTTCTAGTGCTTATGAGCCTATACATTTCCAGAGATAAAGATTGGTGAATGAATGATGCATACATTGCCATGGAAGCTGAGTTTCGCAAATTGATGTTATAAATTCACAAGCTGCATAATGGAACTCAGGGGTCATTTTTTAACATATGATGAATTTATAAATGTGATTGAAACCTAGTGATAGAAGATGACAAATGAGGAGACTCCTGTGTGTTTCAGCCGTTTGAGTGCACTTGACACTTTCCTTTTAGCAACAAATCATTTTTACACACGGACATAATGATCAGTGTCACTAGTAGTAAAAAAAAATGACCTTTATGTAGGATAGCTACAATGGCTCGGAAGTCTGTATAATGCTGTTTAATACCCATAAAACTCATAGCTACCCTGTAACCCATATATATAAAAATGCTCCTGGTGAGGCGAAGCGACTTGGGAATTAGTCAAGGCATTTTCGGACATTCGGATGATGTCTAAATGAAAAAAAAAAATTGCAAGGATTAGTAAAATGTTTTTTTCCTGGAGTTGTTCTTTAAAGGTCCACAACTAACCTGTGAGATGGGCTGACGATATTTTAAGGTATACCAAATCTGAATTAGCCTGTGGCAGAGGTTAAAGATACTAGAAGACACTTTTAGGTGGAGAGAATGCTTGTTGCTGTTTTGGGGTATCCTGTATCAACAATCATCTATCCCCTAGCCACTGAGCTAATAAACTTGCAAAAGAAGATTGATGGATTGGAAATCTGTCTGTCTCCTGCTGCCGGTGGGTCAATGATTGTCTGAGTGCAAAAGGCTAGGAGGGCCTGAAAAATTCAGCAGTAGCTACAACAGCCGACACTCTTAGAAAGTACAGCATGTTCAAAGTGATACTGGGGATTCCAAATTTCATATGTGGGGTGCTGAGTCAGGCAAAGCATTGCTACTAGGGTAGTGTTTCCTTAAAGTGCATTTCCACTTTTGCCATCAAATTTGAGGAAACCCCACTATAGCCACATGTTTGATATGCGTATATATTCACACAGCATACTGAAAAATACTGTTTATAAAAATGTTTCTTACCTTTTAGATGTTTTGTTGCAGGAGGCAAGATGACTGATTCCAGGTTTTTCTCAGCACCTCAACAGTAATTTGTTCTAATGGAAAGATTTAAAATTTGAGGATTATGTTTCTCTCATTAACTCTATTAACATACAGTGAAGAGGCCCCTCACAATCCCTCCTAACATTAACATAGAACGAAAAGCAAGTAGAAATTGTAACCTTTAAGAAACTCAACCCAAGTAAATTAATTTAAAATGCAAGAAGCATTTTTTAAAGATTTTCTAGCTTATGCTATGTGATTGGGATTATGTAACAAATATAAAATAGGTGTCATCCCAATTTGGCTGCAAAAGTGGAAATACACTTTAAATGTGGGATATATGTGGGATATACTGCTGATTTTACATGCCCTCATTTTTCGCTATGAGGTTTGGCAACTAAAAGGAAAACAGAATAAAATACTTTTAACCCACTGTTGAAATAGCACTCCTTTATTGATAATAACTGTCACACAGCCGTGAATGTTTTCTCTGTTCCAGTATCTGCACTTTAATGACAGCTACCAGCCACCAACAGACTGAACAATGTGTGGAAAATTCTGCATTGGACTGTACATACAGAAAACAAAACAACATGACATGTGCTGTCAGTTTATATACAGGTGAAACTCGAATAATTAGAATATCGTGCAAAAGTTCACTAATGCAACTTAAAAGGTGAAACTAATATATGAGATAGACTCATTACATGCAAAGCAAGATAGTTCAAGCCGTGATTTGTCATAATTGTGATGATTATGGCTTACAGCTCATGAAAACCCCAAATCCACAATCTCAAAAAAGTAGATTATTACATGCAATCAATAAAACAAGGATTGTACATAGAACAATATCGGACCTCTGAAAAGTATAAGCATGCATATGTACTCAGTACTTGGTTTGGGCCCCTTTTGCAGCAATTACTGCCTCAATGCGGCGTGGCATGGAAGCTATCAGCCTGTGGCACTGCTGAGGTGTTATGGAAGACCAGGATGCTTCAATAGCGGCCTTCAGCTCTTCTGCATTGTTCGGTCTCATGTCTCTCATCTTTCTCTTGGCAATGCCCCATAGATTCTCTATGGGGTTCAGGTCAGGCGAGTTTGCTGGCCAATCAAGCACAGTAATCCCACGGTCATTGAACCAGGTTTTGGTGCTTTTGGCAGTGTGGGCAGGTGCCAAGTCCTGCTGGAAAATGAAGTCAGCATCCCCATAGAGCTCGTCTGCGGAAGGAAGCATGAAGTGCTCCAAAATCTCCTGGTAGACGGCTGCGTTGACGCTGGCAAAGAAAGGAGCGCTTTCACCTGTAGTAACACAGATACAAAATGGAGCTGCAATCCATGGATCTTCTGACTTAAATCCACGCATTATTTCCATACAACCAACCAATCAATAAATAAATAAAATAATAATCAATCACATTTTTGTCTGTCCTCTGCTGTTATCTTGGTATAAATATTTTTCTTGGTAAATATTTATACCAAGATAAATAGTTATAAAAAGCCACTAATTCAATAAATCTTACATACATGCGTCTCCTCTGTGTATTGATATTAAACCACCAATTCTGTGTTAGAAAATACTAGTGTTATACTGTAGTTAATATACAAATGAAAAACCATTCAACTCCTTGATAACAGCCTTATAGTCTGATATGTTTGGCTCACACTGTGCAAATAGTGCTCTTCTAACGTCACATAGTCCACATATCATTTATCAGTAGATTAGTATTATTGGGATTGAAGTGCCGCATACCTAGAACACCTTTCAGACAATGTAGTTTCTTAAGTAACTGCCTTTAAGATGAATACCGAACTATACAAATTCTGGTTTCATAATAACAGGTGCCGTAAGAATATTTTAACTAGAGGGCAACACATAATTTGCTCTGGCTGTACTTGAAAAAGGAACCTAATATTAAAACTTAGCAATGCAGCTGTAAAGGTGTTAGTGACTGTTATCTGATGTCATTTAGGAATATAAGAAGACCCTTGTTTAAAAAGGAAACTCTATTCAAAGGCTATAATAGTAGCAATTAGGCTGCATATTGACTTGGGCAGCGTGGCATACTTCAAAACACTAAGTGCAGGCTCTTTAGCATTTCAGGAAAAAGGACTTTCTCTTCAGAAATTTCCAGACAACTGTTGCTGCGCTATGAGGGTCAAATGTTTTATGTTTAAAAAAACATTTAAATGAATTTTGTAGGTCCAAAATCACATTTCTGTAAAGGTACCTTGCTAATTTGCACTAATTTGTAGCTATTCACAAAAGGGTGACGGGTTTGGAGAAGGCAGGAGAAGTGAACAATCTAGGACAACATAGCTGATTTCAAAAAATTCTCCAATTCAGCTCATTTTCCAGTTCAGCTATGTTGTCCTAGATTGTTCACTTCTCCTGCCTTCTCCAACCCCGTCACCCTTTTGTGAATAATACATGTCTAACAAAATAAAACTGAGGCAGATAGATAGATAGACAGATAGACAGACAGACAGACAGACAGACAGACAGACAGACAGACAGACAGACAGATAGATAGATAGATAGATAGATAGATAGATAGATAGATAGATAGATAGATAGATAGATAGATAGATAGATAGATAGATAAAAACTCTTATGTATATCATTTAGTTTAAATCTGATGACTTTATTGGGATAACATGACAATTGCAGCTAGATGAAATACTTGTGATGTCTGCCTTCATCTCTTTAGTAGGAGTGAGCCCGTAATACTGTCTTAAAAGGAGTTTAAGAAAAGCTTACTGGTGACACAATTAAGATTTTGCTTGCAAAAAAAAACTATTTGGTCTGTTTTGGACACAGCTTTATGTAAAAAAGTTGCATGATTATGTTGACTTCATAAAGTGGCCACTAGATGGTGCAATAATGTGTCAAGTACATTGCCAGGAAAGTCAAAGTTCCCAAAAGAACTGTGTTCTTTTCTGTTTTATTTTCCGTGCTTGGAAGATACAAATAATAATGGAAATGGTTATTTGTCAGTGTAATAATACACTTGGTTAAAGGGTATCTATATATACAAAAATAGTAATGCTTACACAGTTCAAGGGACACTAAACTTAGGTGTTTAAGAGGACCTTTACCCATATCTTTAACCGCTTGAAGACCAGGTGTTTAGACCCCCTTCCTGGCCAGGCCATTTTTCAGTGTTCAGCGCTGCGATACTTTGACTGACGTTTATTCCGTCATGCAACGCTGTACTGAAATTAATTTTATACCATTTTTTTTGGAAAGATAGAGCTTTATTTTGGTGGTATTTAATCACCACTGGGGTTTTATTTTTTACTATATTCAGGAGAAATTACAGAAAATTTTGGGAAAAAAAAAGTATTTTTTACATTATGTTATAAAACAACTAATATTACCCACTTTTTTGGTAAAATATAAAAGTCGGGGTCACGTCGGGTAAATAGACACCAAACATGTCAAGCTTAAAAATTGCGCGCACTTGCGAAATCGCAAAAAACTAGCATACCCAAAATTGGCCATAGGCGACACTTTAAAAGCTTTTACAGCTCATCAGTTTAGTGTTATCAGTGATTGATGGCCCTAGAACTATTGCTCTCACTCCGACGTTCGCGGCGATATGTTACATGTGGGGTGTAATGGGCGCAATCGTTGTTTTCGCAGGTATGTGCACCTGACGCATGTTTACATGCATGTATGTAGGGGTGGGGACTTTTTAAAAAAAAATAGTTTTTTATTCTTTTTTATGTGTAACTTTAAAAAACATTTGGGGGGAAACTTTAAAAATGTTTCCTATTTTTTTTTCCACTTAACTTTATTGCTATCACAGAGGGGGCTGAGAAACCCCTCTATGTGATAGCAAAAGAGGTGACAGGTCCTTTTTATGGAGACATCAGGGTCTCCAAGACCCCTAATGTCACCTAGGACCCCACTAAAGAAGCTGATGAAGCAGAGATCTGCTTCATCAGCTTCTCTCCAGCATCTGAAGCTGGAGAGTGACACGAGAATGCGGAAGAGATGTAATATACACCACTTCCGCATTCTGACAGCGGAGAGGGGACCGGAGGGAGATCGTGAACCAACCTGTGACAGTCTCACCTCGGAGGTACCGAGCAGAATAGCCCTGGCGAATGCCGCTCGGAGGCATTCGGCTATTCAGTCAGTGCTGTTAAGCCCCTATGTGATTAGGGACGAAGGAGTGAGCTGCCAGAGCTTCAGGTCAGCCAATCCAGATGTTGGATCGGCTGAGTCGAAGTCCTTCAGCACTTCGGCTCAGCCGAGTGCAGCTGAAATCAGCCGTACTGAGACGTAGTGAATAGCCGAACTCTGTTCGGCTCACTTCGGCTCGGTTATTCACTCGGCTGCCTTCGGCAGCTTTGTGAATAACCCCCTTAATATCCCCCGTGCAATTCATATTTAATTTCTGTTTATTTAGTAAAATAGAAATTGCACATAACCACTGGTCTGATCATTTGGCTGATACCTTTACACAACACTACTAAAACCTTCACCCCCATGTAATGGAGATGAAGAGAGGAAGATATGTTAGAAGTCCAGCCTGTGTGACAACCATGGCTCCGTCTATTGGTACAGTGGAGGGAGAGTACCCACCAGAGGACCCTAAAGTGTGTTTTTAAGTTTAGATATGCCTTAACATTAAACACCCAAAGTGGGAGTCTAGGTCAGCTTGTAAATTAGTGATGTCTTGTAATAAATGTATTGCACTACATAGATATTTGTCAACTGCCAACACAAAAATTATACCTTTAGAGGCCATTCACAGTTGTAGGTTGTGACAACGTGCACTAAAATGCACGTGTTAATGTGCGTTACCACAATGTATGGCACTGCACCTGCTCTATATGTGTTGTGTGTTGGGCCCTACTGTAAAATGTGTTGGTATGAATACATGATTATTATTATTATCCAAATGCAGTCTTAAAGACAGTTTTATATCCATTTGCAGTCTATGGATCTCAACTCTTATGCACATCAAGCAATTTACAGCCATCCTGTTCTTTGAGTTTTTTTCTTACTTATTCATAAAAGGAAAGTTGATTTGTTTGACACTTTCACCTTATCTCACAGCACCCTCCTCGCTCGTCCTGTCCCCTCTGTACTTAACTGCTGTGAATGCCATTTCTTGCCACCCGTACTATCCGGTGTAGCGATCCTGACACTTGATGCTCATAATGCTGGCAATGGCTAACCGTCATTGTGACCGTGCTGGTCAATGAGAATCTCTTCTGTGCCTTCTGACAGTTTCCTGCATGAAAGAAGAGATTGTCATTGGCTGTGTAGCATTGAAATGCCCACAATGGCTACCCGTTATTGGTCAACATGGTCACATGACCACATTGACTATCAGCTGGTAGCCATCATTAGCCTTATTATGCTACATACCTTCCGGGACTGTGTAGTGAAGTTTTTAAACATTAAGATTGCTAAAACAGATGATGTGGTTGGTGGGAGATGGTATTCACAGCAGCTAAGTGTAGAGGGCACTGGGGGGACTTTATGAAAAAGTGAACTTACCCTGCAAATCCTACAGGTCTGTAGTTAAGTAAAGACCTCTGCTCTTTTTAAATATAGCTACCACATGTTTTGTAGCAAGCCAGTCATTAAGGTGTTTAAAAAAAATTAGAAACAACCACTTCGAAAGTTCTTAGTTCGGCTTCTTGAGGAACTATGGGGTTAAGTCACCTCATTTAGGTGCTTTACCGGCTACATTATTGTTAAGCCACTGAGGTGCATTTAAAGGAGAACTATGAGATGAGTGATTTCCACTCACCTCATAGTTCTAGCCGACCTGTGACAATGAGACTGTCACAGGTCGGCTCAGTAGATCAGGAGGTGAGCGAACACATACCGGGTTCGCTCACCTCTCGATCCTGTCATGGCTCTCTGCCGTGACAGGGGGAGGGGCTGGATTCCCCTCTCCCCGCTCCGATCTGCCAGCGCTGACTGGCGGAACGGACGGGGGAGGGGGCGGGTACAGCTGGCTCTGCCTCTAAATAGGCAGAGCCAGCTGTCACTCATGCAGCTGGGTGGATCTCGACGTCGAGGTCGGGATCCGCTCCGGGTGCGGCGTCTCAGTATACCGCGAGCTGTAGCTCGCGGTATACTGAGCTTAGGGTAACGGGAGGACGCTTGCATGTGTCCTCCCGTTACCCTAAGGAGAATTATGGGGAAAACACTGACCACATAGTTCTCCTTTAATTGTGCCAGTGGCCTTATATTGTACATCATGACCAGCCTGCTCCCTTGTATACACAGGACTAGAGGAAATGCTTAATAGGGTTGCTTTTGATTTGTCCCCAGTGACCAACACACTTATTTTTTAGTGGATCTATTTGTGCACTTGCAAATCTATTCATTTAAAGAACTTTTATGATTTGTCTTTTTTAATAGCAACCTGATGTTCACCTTCTATGTATTCTTATTAACTCTTAAATAATGAACATTTTCCTTCAGTTTGTGTGTGTGTTGTTATATTTTTATTGATGTGCTGCCTGAGGTGGCAGTGTGATACTCTCTTTTTCTGTGTGAAAGGGTTTGCTCTGCTTTGAAAATTGTCAATGCTTGGTAAATCCCATATCACTGGAAATGACAGAGTGTACTCATGCAACCTGTCTGTTCAGGTGCTAAAACAAGTTTTACATTTTTTTTTTTGTAAATTGTACTTGCTGAAAATGCGTAATACATTTGCTTTAGGTATCTCAATAAACCCTTGATCATACATTCCTCTTCTCTTTTAGTTTTTTTTTCCAGGAGATTGCTATCTAGCAACAGCTAGTATATACTGTAACATACAGTAGCATAGGTCAGAAGAAGCCAGGGAGGGGGTGCTACCAGGGGCGGACTGACAACACATGGGGCCCCCGGGCAATACAAGATTATGGGGCCCCCTTGTGCTCCGCCCATATACAAGTCCCTCCCTCACAGTCCCTCCCTCGCAGAGAGGCAGCGGCAGGGACGGTCGGTGACGGGCCCCCTGATGGCCGTGGGCCCTCGGTCCGTGCCCGACTGCCTGAATGGTCAGTTCGCCCCTGGGTGCTACTAGAGGCAAACAACAGGAGTAGTAAAGGGGGATGCTGGAGGCAGATGAGAGGCCCACTTTTGCAAATAAGTACCAAAGTGGACAGTAAATGTACTGTAAGTAAAGTGATGAGCTACCAGCCATCCACTTTCCAAAACTGTCCACTTTGGTGGTTCCTGTCAGGATAAGGAAGTAACTAGCTGTTCTGCCCCCCTTTAATCCGATCCTGAATACTGGTGCCCACTAGAGTGTGGGAGAATTTATTTTACAAGAGCAATTGTCAGATGTTTCACTCTAAAGTGAAAATAAGATAGTTTATTTTGAAACAAATGAACACAAATCAAAGAGTGAACCGTTCACTGCTTCTCTTCAACAAAGGTAAAAGCTGCCCGCGCTTATGCGTTTCACCCTTACAGGCTTAATCATCTAAATATCTCTACAATTAGGTCCATGAGGGTGAACCGCGTCAAGGGTGGGTGGTTGAAGAGGCGGGGTCAACATGGTGAAGATGCGCAGTGTGCTTTTGATTCTTTGGTGTGAGGCATAGGAGCGTGAGTGGGCTCATGACCTGCACCTGCTGCACTCCCAAACACGGGAACTGGTGTGAGAATTACAGCGATGATTTTCCTTTAACCACCTGCTGTCCGGCCATTGTAATTAAATGGCCGGACAGCGGCTTCTTGAATGCGAGTGGGCGTTTTTAAACGTCCCATCCCGCCCCGCACGAACAGGAAATCGGCTTTGAATGTAAACAGCCAGCGATGTAGAGACACCCGATCGCTTGTAATTGTGTGCAGGTGTGCGCCCCCCCTCCGTCGCAGCCGCTGCTGGCGATCACGAGCTCCGCTGTTCCCGGTGTGAGCCCAGGACCAGCACAGCAGCTTGCGGCCGGAGATCAAACTGAGATCAGTACACGATATCCGTTTGATCTCCTCCTCCTCGTCGGAATGCAGGAAGTGATGTGTATTACATCACTTCCGCATTCCTCTGTCACTCTCCGGTACAGAAACCGGAGAGAAGCTGGTGAAGCAGGTCTCTGCTTCATCAGCTTCTCCGGGGGTCCCTAGGTGACATTAGGGGTCTTAAAGACCCCTGATGTCTCCATAAAGAGGACCTGTCACTGCAAATTGGCTATTACATAGGGAGCTTGTTTGCTCCCTATGTGATAGCAATAAAGTTAAAAGGTTTAAAAAAAATAAATTACAACAAAAATTCAAGTCCCCCGCCCCAACATGCACACACAAACATGTGTCGAGTCCGCCTACATGAGAAAACGACGATTACATCCATTGCGCCACACATGTTACATATCGTCGCGAACGTCAGAGTGAGAGCAATAATTCTAGGGTCATCAATCACTGTTAACACTAAACTGATTAGCAGTAAAAGCTTTTAAAGCATCGGCTATGGTCAATTTTGGGTATGGTAGTTTTTTGCGATTTAGCCGGTGCACGCAATTTTAAAGCTTGACATGTTTGGTGTCTATTTACCCATGTGACCCTGTCTTTTATATTTTAACAAAAAAAACGGGTAATAATAAATGTTTTATAACATAACGTAGGGAGAACAGGTTTTTTTCAAAAATTTTCGGTACTTTTTCATTATATAGTTAAAAAAAAACCCCTTAGTGGTGATTAAATACAACCAAAAGAAAGCTCTATCTGTCCCAAAAAAATTGTCTAAAATTCATTTCAGTACAGCGTTGCATGACGGAATAAATGTCAGTCATAGTACTGCAGTGCTGAATACTGAGAAATGGCCTGGGCCTTAACACCTGGTCAGCAAGTGGTTAAATGACACAAAACATATATAACAGTAATCCTGTAAATCAAGTAGAAGCTTGCGTGCAATAAGCTAACTAAACTATGTACAAAACAGCAGATGAGAAGGGCAGGGAAATCAAGAAATCAGATGGAGCAGGAAAGCAGGGCAACAAGTAGTATGCAGGTCAGAAACAGGGCCGCAACAGACACAGGATAAATGGCAACTACAAACTAAAAGCAGGTCCAAACTTTGTAGGCACACAAGCAGAATGATGAGGAGGAGAGTGAGTTGAGGTGGACTGTAATAGTGGCGATTAATCAACAAGCTCTGCTGGGAGGCACCTACTCATCATGGAAATTACACCATTCTAGTCCAGGAACCACAGTGTAACCAGCAGGTGTTCTGGCTGTTCTGCAAGTTCTGTATGTGGGAGAACAAGTGTCAGGTTTTCCTGATTTCTCTGCCCTTCTGTGGGATAATGCATGCTCTGCATGTACCTGACACTTGTTCTCCCATTTACCATCTTCCGTTACTTGGTGGCAAACTCCCAGAAGAATGACCGGGAGTTTCCAGAATTCTAAAACCTACAATCATCCTTTATTCTGGGGAAAGATTTGTCATATAACAACCGTCACCCTCTGTGTGTTAGGGTTATTCCTCCTATATGTATAAAAAAAGACATACCGGACAACTAGATTTACAGGAGGATTATTTTTTCTTTCATATTCCCCAGTATTTTCCAGTATTTTGTTTCTGGATGACCTTGAGATGACTAAGAGAAGTCTTGCTTTAAGTACGTGAAGTCCTTTTTCTATTCAATACAGCGCTTTAGTTTTTCTACACTTTTTTTTCAGTTAAAGGACCACTTAAATATCACAAATAGTATTGTATTGAGATAGCCGTAGCTCACACTTAATAATCATATACTATTTCCTCATTTTGTTTTACATGCTTTCCATTTTTTTGTCTACATTTAAATGCAGACTGAGATGTCCTGAAAAAGTGACAGAGGCAGGGCTTGGGAACTTTAACACTACCAGGGGTGCCTAAAACAGCAACCTTTTATTCACATGTGTTAACCCCTTAAGGACAAAGGCTTTTTTTCCATTTTTTTTACATGTTATAATCCCCATTTTAGGCATGGAAATTACTTAAAACCCCCCAAACATGATATATTTTCTGAAAGCCAAGACCCTATAGAAAAGAATGGCATCAGTTGCAAATTTTTATGTTGAAAGCCATTGGCGCAACATATTATCAAAGTTACATTTAGTGCCCCAAAACAATATATAAAACCATGTTTTGTAAA
This sequence comes from Nanorana parkeri, assembly GCF_000935625.1. Classification (NCBI taxonomy): domain Eukaryota; kingdom Metazoa; phylum Chordata; class Amphibia; order Anura; family Dicroglossidae; genus Nanorana; species Nanorana parkeri. The sequence goes on from NW_017306459.1 coordinate 112,633, forward strand.
ATATTAAAGATGAGGTTACCACAAGTAAATAGATACCCAACTTGCCCAAGTTAAAAATTGTGTGCATCTGTGAAATGCGACAGAATTCAGTACCCCAAAAAGTCCTTAGACAACGTTTGAAAAGCCCCTACAGGTCATCAGTTTAGAGATACGCATGCATATTGGCCCTAGAATTATTGCTCACACTCTGTCATGTGCGGCGATACCCAACATGTGTAGCGGAATCGTCGCTTTCGTACGTAGGCGCACCCGAAGTGTGTTTACTGAAAGGAGAACTTTGAGGTGAGTGAAAATCACTCAGCCTCATAGTTCTAGCCGTGCGGTGACAATGAAACTGTCACAGGTCGGCTCAATAGATCGGGAAGTGAGCGAACACATACCGTCGCTCGCTCAGATTCCCCCCCTCCCCTGTCCGATCCTCCAGCACTGACTGGTGGAATGGACGGGGGAGGGGGCGGGTACAGCTGGCTCTGCCTCTAGCTAGGCAGAGCCAGCTGTCGCTCACGCAGCTGGGTGGATCCAGACAGTAATGTCGGGATCTGTCCCAGCTGCGGTGCCTCAGTATACCGCGAGCGTTAGCTCGTGGTATACTGAGCTTTGGGTGAGTGGAGGACGCTAGTTTGTGTCCTCCCGTTAGCCTTAGGAGAACTATAGGGAAAAGCCCTGACCCCATAGTTCTCCTTTAATGGCGCGCATGCTTGCAGGGGACTTTAAAAAATGTTTTTAAAATTATTTATTTAATTTATGTAATATTATTTTTAAAACAGTTTTTTTACTTTACTATAATTGCTATCACATGGGGGGAAATCTGGTGGCAGCTGAGCCACCAGAATCACTTCTACTGTAAAGCCAGCCACCGGCTCTACAAATCTGAACAGAGTCCCGCCGGGAGTCTGTTTAACCCCCGCAGAATTCATGACGGAATTATGCCCTCATTGGTCTTGAAGGGGTTCAACCAGGGCTGGATAAATCCCAGGAGCCAGGTAGCCAATGCTCCTTAAAATTTACAGCTGACACCAAACTTTTAAGGTTCTTTCTAGTTGTTGTCGAAATAAAAACCTGCAGGCTCCTGATTTGGACAGACTGGCTCAGGAATTCCTTCTTTATTTGTCCATCCGGAGTTAAACCTTAAAAAATAAAGCATGTAAATGTAGAGAAACGGATGTGAAATAGAGATTACTTGACTATAATATTACATTTATTAACCATATATAGTTATCGGAATACAATATTGTTCATCATAGTGATCCTTCAATGCTCAGTGATTTATAAAATGAAAATGGTTACTTTAATATGTTTTTTTTATTGTATGGTATAGACTTTGATTAAGTACATTGTTATTGCTATTCTTTGTTCTAGGTTGTTGTTTTTTGCAGGCTTTTGTTAAAAACTAGGGGGGTGGTGGAGAGCAAACTGCTTGTCGGTGTCAAAACCATTTGATTTGCCAGCGCATAGCATATTCTATGTACGGGCAACCAATAATCTCTGTTTTTCTGATTCTTTATGGATTCAGTCACATTTTTGGCTTTCATGGACTACCAGTAGGCTTCTGCCTTAACCACAAGCAGCTGCTAGGTACCAACCCCTTTTCTAGAACAAAGGATGAGTATAGTTCATAGAGTCCTGCTAACCCTTGTTTTATTTACTGTATAGTTTTGTTCCTCACATATTCATTTATGTTTTTGTTAAGGTTTCAAATTCTAACTAAGGTTCATAAATCACTAAATCTATACGAAGGACCTTTTCCTGGAATCTCGAAAAGTAGCACAGAATTATTTGTGCTTTAACGCAGCAGAGTTTATAGGACAGCTTTGGCTAAGTTATCCATGTATCATGGCAACTCCATTGACTTTTGTCACATGACATCACTTCTCCTGAGATGATACAGAAGCGCTCTAGCTATGTCTGAAATAGCAAGTCATGCAGTATCCCAGTAGCTGCTGATGAACAGAGGAACAAAGCAGGAGGTTGTTATGGGACCACATCGGATAATATGTGCTCTCATGGGGTTTCTGGTTTCTGCACTCTGTCCCAGGCTCAGAAAATTACACATAGCAAAAAAAACTCTTCACTGGCAGCTGTCCCCTTCTCTCATTTGTTGCTTCAATAAGCAATAATTAGGTCCTGAGCTAATGATGTCTGCTTTTTTTTTTTTTTTAAAAAGGTTCAATTCAGAGGGGTCTCCATGGAAACCCTTCAAATCACCCACCTGGATACGCTGCTCTCTGACATACACATGCACACTCACGAGCACACACACACACTCTTTCTCTCGCTATCTCTCTCTCGGCCTCTCTTTCTCCCTGAAACCGACACAGGCTGCTAGTCTGCCTCAAGCATGCATGTTTCATGCGCATTGCCCTACATTCTTAAATGGGACAATTGCAACTGAATCTTCAGCTGTCATGTGTCACTGCACTGAGGT
>NW_017306459.1:115106-117090 GCF_000935625.1 Nanorana parkeri
TCTTAATCAAAGCTGGCATGCTGCTGGAGGAGAGGATGAGCAGTATTCACTCTCACTCTATTCTTGTGCCTATGCATTCACCGCAGGCAAACGCAGCCAAGCTCAGAGGCGGATCGGCATTACATTGTCATTACATCTTGCTATGGCGGTCCAATTTCATAAAAAGTGCATTCTGAAGAATTTCCAACACATTTTTTAAAAAGTAGGTGCAATTGTGATAAACCTAAAATAAACCCTTCAATTTCTTATACATATGGTGGGGAATGGTAGGAGCTTCTGCCAGGATTTTCTTGTCTGTGTGATTACTGGAGAGTTTTCCCCTTAGTTCCTGTCCTGTTCTGATGAAAGCTCTTCATCAGAGACACAAGCGAAAACAAATTTTATGGAAATTTATGTTTTTGTTTTTGTTTGTGTCCCTGATAAATAACTTTCATAGGGACAAGACAGGACAGGAAGTGAGGGGAAATCTGACTACGTTGTTAAAGAGTTTGACTCAAATATTTTAATATTTTATAATTTAATGTGGGTGGAGTGGCCCCCGTAGTATATCTTTTAGGTTTTCCTCTATACCTTAACCATTTAAGTTCTAGGTGCCATTCTAAAATGGTACTGGGACAGCGGCTTTTTGTCCCAGCACCATTTTAAAAAGGTACCAGAACTTAGCAATTCTCTCCAGAATCCAGTCCTAATGCAGACTCTGGGTGCCACTGGCTGCTGTCTTAAAGCGGAGCTACAACCTCCTTTCTATTACAGCCAAGAAAGGTGCTATCTTCTGCCTCTAATTGGATTGCTCTATTTGGATCTGGACCAAGACTCAAAAGTGTGCTGTTAGGGGGTGAGAACTTCCATCATGACCAATGAAATTCAACAAACTGCAGAGATATTTGCAGGTTTGGCCTTGTCGCTGAGATAGCTGGAACATGATAGTGGGACTTGCAAATGCTATTTTTGTAACCTGTTATCTGTTATCAGTAATTCTGAACTCCAGGGAAAAGAAAAATACTCTGTTGCAGTGGGTCTGTCCTGCACTTCAAGGATTAAATGCTCATAAATGCCTAGGGTACCAGTAAAAATGACTTTTACTTACCTAATCCCTCATTCCCGCAGGCTCCCGGCACACTATGTAACCAGATCCCACAGCCTCTTCTTTATAGGCATTCTGGTGGTCACAGGCAGTCTGATGTCATTAAGTACAATGCAGGGACAATGGTGCTGCATATCACTTGAGGAGGACAGCCCACCAACCGGAGCATAAAGGAGAACAGGAGAGCACGGGGAGCAAGGGATAGGGTACTTAAAAGTCCTTTTACTGGTGCCCTATGCATAAAAGATCATTTAATTTCAGACAGGCAGAACATTGTTACCCCATAATGCAATATGTCCAAACAAGGACCTTGATATCTGTATCACCAGCTGTCATTTAAACCAAAACCAACCATTAAAATAAAAGTAGGCTTTCCAAATTATATTATCATGTTAAAGTTTATGTGTGATTTTAGTGGTTGGGTAACATCTACTTTAACAAACTATGCTCAGTACTTTGAAATGCAGTCCTGGGGGTAAATTTTTTTATGGGCAATGCCTGTGTACACAGATCTGATCCTTTTCAGGACCCATATCTATCCACAACTGACAGCCAACTCTTTTCAGTGCCCTTGTAAAAGCTTTACATGGTGTTTGATAGTCCTCTGTGATCCAGGTCTAATTTGTTTTCTTAAAAGTCAGCTTCTCAATCACAAATCCCTCCTGCTACATTGAAGGCTCTCTCTGAAATGACTCGTGCAGCAGGGCAGATAAGAACTTCAAGGGCATATTGGGCCACCTCCTGCAAGTGGTACGTCTTTGTCGCCCAGCATTAACTGATGGATATGATCATTTGTAGGCATTTTTGTTACAACTTTGTCTTCCCTGCCTTCGTCTGCTCGACTAGGGCAAGGACGGCCTTAGGAGGGGGGAAAAAATAACTATATATGTATATATATAT
>NW_017306459.1:117195-198296 GCF_000935625.1 Nanorana parkeri
TGTACATTATATATATATATATTTGTTATATATTCCTATTCAGACAGAATGCTGAAAAATAACGTTTATTTTTAAGAAAATCTTACCTTTTAGATGTTTTTGCTGCAGCAGACAACATGGTTGATTCCAGGTTTTCTCAGTACCTTCACAGTGATCTGTCCTTATAGAAAGACTTAGGACTGAAACTTGAAGATTGAGTTTCTCTCAATAAGTTCATTGACACACAATTGACAAGCCACCTCAAACCCCTCACAGCCTCTTCTAACATTGCAAAGAAAAAGTAGAAATGTTAACCCTTAAAACCCTAACCCAAATAAAAGTAATTTAAAACACAATAAGCATTTTTGTATTTGTTTTTGATTATGCGATGTAAATGGGAACATATAACAAATCTAAAATAGGTGTTATTCCAATCTGGCTGCATAAGTGAAAATGCGCTTTAAGTGTTTTGCAGGCATTCAGCTTGAGGCATTTTTCTATTTGACCCAATGCAAATGCGTGTGGCATCATGCAAAAATGTCCAAAAAAACTCCACAAAATGTTGGTGGCATGCATTTTAAGGTGTTTCCATTGAAGTCTGTGGGGATAAAATGCTCAAATCTACAACAGACGGTATTCTCAGATGTGAACAGAGGCCATAGAAAAGAATAGGATAACTTGTGTTGAGTGTTTTGTAGCTTCGAGCTACAAAATGCCCAGGTGTTACCAGGGTCTAAGGCTGTATAAACATGGTCCATCTGCGCTAAATAGAGAAGTTATCTAGTAATTATAAACAACTATTATACTTCACCGATCACTTTTTTCCTGAGTTTAGATTTTCCTGGTTTAGTCGTGTTTAGACACGTTTACACCCGTTCAGCTGCGTTTACACACATTTACATTCGTTTAGTCATGTTTAGCTGACTAAGGGGTCTATTCACTAAGCTGCCGTAGGCAGCCGAGTGAAAGACCGACCTGAAGCGAAGTGAGCCGAACGCTGTTCGGCTATTCACTTCAGGCTGGTACGGCTGATTTCAGCCGTACATCGGCTGAAATCAGTCGTACATCGGGTGGCTTCGACTCGGCTGTTCTGCTCAGAGGGACCGAGCAGAAGAGAAAAATAGTTAAAAAAGTTAAAAAAAATAAATAGAAAACGGTTGGGCGGAGCTAGCAATGACAGCTAGCTCTGCCCAATAGTTTTCTATTGGCCGGCGGTTCTGCTGCCGTCAAAAAAAAAAACTCTCCTGGAGTGCTCTGGGAGTCTTCTGCTCCCGGCCGCCCAGGAAACACTGCTTTTTCTTTTTTTTTCTTTATTCTGACACGGAGACGTTGCAGTTCTCCATCAGGTACATCAGCAGAGGGCGGGTGCAATGCTAGTTTACTATTGGCTATTGCAAATTGAAATAGCCAATAGGAATCTAGCAATGCATTCCTATGGGCAAATTTTTTTTTTTCTATTCTGACACGTCTCCGTGTCAGAATAAAGAAAAAAAAAAGAAAAAGCAGTGTATCTCTCCTTGGCGGCCGGGAGACTCCCGAAGCGCCTCGGAGAGTTTGCTGTCTGGAGATCAGTGTCCCTGGTTAGCTGTGTCCCTGGCCTGCAAGTGACCGGAGCCAGCCGTAAGATCACGGCTGGCTCTGCCCAGCTGTCAGAAGCAGGCTGTCGGCCGGCCAACAGCTGGCTGCTCGGCCAGCCTCGGCTTTCAGCCCGGCTGAGCCGAGCCGAAGCATATGCCTTCGGCTTGATTGAGCTCGGCTAAGTTCGGGAGCTGTACGGGCTATTGTGAATAGCCGAAGGGGTCCTGGGGCCGAAGCTAGCCGAAGGTTCGGCGAAAGCTACGGCTAGATCCTTCGGCTGCTTCGTGAATAGACCCCTATGAACACGGGGCCTTAGCCGCAAAGGAAATTGGTTTTATTTTTACATAGAGACGGTGATACTCTTCTTGCCTAAGAAGAGTATCCCGTTTGCATTGCCATATCTGTCTGTGTTTACCAGGGCATGGATGGCCATATTAGAAAAAAATAGAAAATAAAGAAATGAAAAAAAATGATAGCTGTTAAAAAATGTAAATCTGTCAATAATATTTAAAGGTGAACTCTAGCTTTACCTCCAGTCTTGCTTAGATACACAGGATCTTCTCCTTACTGAAATTGCTAACTTACTGCTTTCCCCATGTTTCCTTTTTCCCCTTGTTTGTTTTGCATAATAATTAGTGTATTTTGTTATTATTAGAGTATATTTGATACATTAGTTGAAAAAAAAGGGGCCAAAACTGGCATTTGCCTTTTCAAACATGGGGGACGTGTTTGTGCTGTTTTTTTCTTTTTGTCTGAAATACCTCAAATAATAAAATATACCAATGCAATAGGCAACAAAATTGTTAGGGGGCAATGTTATTTAATTATTTGTATTTGTTTCATTTATTTTATAACCTGTAAAAGTTAAAATTAAATAAAAAATGTATCAATGGATTTGTGTTTGTCACTTCAACTGCTCACAGTTATATGAATAGCTTTGTTTACCTTCAAACTCATTCAGACCTTATAATTGGTTATGAAGATAAACAGACTTATTCACACCTGTTGTTGGATGAGAAGCCAGGGTAAGAACATGGCTTGGAGAAGAGCAGCTTGACCAGGCACAGATGGCGGGATAGGAGAGGCTTCATAGAGGGGAAGAGATGGCTGGGAGAGGAACGGCCTCATGAGGGGAAGCGAGGAGATGCCAGGAAATGAGCAGCACTCCTAAAACTTTGCTTACATTAATACAGCTCCTATATGAACAACTATAAACAATCCTGTGCAACACAACAGAGCTGTACTGAGGTATGGAGCACAGCGGGCTGCATACTGACCACCGGTTGGCCAAATGTGGTCCATGGGTCAAGTGCTGGGCACCAGGGATGTAAAGGGCTGGGTAGGGAGGCGGGTGTTTTTATGGAAACCTTGAACTTGCCTTTTAACATACTGTTAACTATTGAGCCTGTCCCTTTTATATGTGTACACTATGTATATGTTTAATGCTGTACTTGAGTATGTAATTTATATAATTAACATATTGGTTCAGTGAAGGTACTTTGGCACTAGACAGCCATAGCAGCTATGGGCTGGTAACCTAGCAACAGTAGCAGCCTGGGGAGATCTGTGTATGAGAAGAGAGGACTGGAGGTACACAGCGAGTGGACAGAAAATACATAAAGCTCCTATTATTGTATGTGGAGGTCAGAAAGCATCTGGCCTTAAGTAAGAGGGAGAACCTTCCCTTCATTGCTACATCACTGAATCGGTTTTCTTATAATACAACTACTGTACATGGAAACTTGCGTATTTACCGTTCTTTTTTCCTATTATAAAGACTCTGTAACTTTAATTAACCACTCCTCCTCACCTAGAGAAGAAATAAAGCTAGCTTCTAATTTATCAAGTAAGCAGTTATTTATAACTCTACATGGTCAATGGCTCTCTGGAGGCTCCTTCTTCAACTGTTGTACTAAAAGAAAATCTGCATGACCCCCTCAACCCTCTCTTGTTGGAGACGCGACATCATCAGATTAGTCAGTTTAAAGAGATTGCCTACAAGCATGTAGCCAGTAGTGCAGGCTATCTTATCATTTATAAACATGCAAACTCTAAAAAGAAAAAAATCCTTCAAGTAGCCCGATAATAGAAAAGTTAAGTGTGATTGGTGGCTTTGAGTAACTTCAGTTTGTGCATTCACAGTGCTTTTTGCATTGCTTTATTGAATGAGCCTAACTTTACATTGTTCTATCAAGATGCACATTGTACAGAAGAGACCGCTGCAGTGTACATTTGGCCTGATTATCTGTTATCTTTATAACCTGATGAGATTAATTAATTGGGGAATGCCAAGTCTGTACTGGATCTGGTAGTCTCTGAGAAGAAAAGAGAGCTGTGTGTATGAAGATATATGTGCATTCATGGGTGATCTTTTTTCAATTGCAATTGCTAGTTGGCGATATTCCTCCTCCCGCTACCCTTGACTCCATGATTTTAGGACTTGTAGATGGAATAATTCATCTTTTGTTAGGCTCATTGAATTCTGAATTTATCCCCGTCCAAGGAATTGGTCAAGCAAAAATTACAGAGGCTTGGATGGCCATATTTCTAGACATTGACTGTTCTCTATGTCCCTTAAATGACCCGTGTCTCCGTCTGCTGTGTCAACCAGTCCCTTCTGCACAACAAAACTGATCCAAGGGACACCACAGTACTGGTCTAGAAACCCCTAAAAGAATAGGAACATTAAACATATCTTATCATTTAAAATAACTATTTTGCTAAATTGTGTTTTGCTGGGGGGAATTACCAACAGCATTGCAATTAGCAGCAACATTTTTAACCAGATGTGCACCCTCCTTCAATTGGCTGTTGGGCTGGAGGATGAAGCACAGTTTACTCCCCCTCCAGGCTCTCTTCTCCTTAACACTGTTAGCTCTCTGCTCCTACCCACTGTGTAGCTGGATAGTGTCTAGTCAGCTATTAGGTGTGTCGATCAATGAGAACTCCTGGCAATTGTATTAATTAGCTGTAGTCTTCAGGCCAATTTCAGAGAGTTCCCAAGGTAGCTGAAGGAGAGAGAGAGCACAGCCTGCCCTTGCTCATGGCTCCCTCATTCCCCAAAGTGTTGGCTCTCTGCCCCTGTTCACTGTGTCATTGAAGTAGGTATGCTGAGGTAACCACGCTATTCAGTCAATAACTAGGTAGGCCAGAGAGAACTTTCCGCAACTGGAAGACCTGGTCATTGTGTTGGATAGAGTCTTCAGACAAAATTCCAGAGAGTTCCCAAGCTTGCTGATCATGACCCCAACCTTACACCCAATGCTTCACTTAGCCAAGGCTTAGCTTTTTATTGTCCAAATAGTTCTCTTTGTTTCACTTAAATTGTGAAGCTTTTAGTTTGCTGAGCTTGGAAATGTTCAGTTTCTGGGACACAAACAACATATTTTGTAAACAAAAAAGGATTTATAAAAAAATAGTTTATCCTTTTTTCCCCTTAGTTTCTGTGAAATTAATTCTGTAGAATTTTTGCTGACTCACTAGTTTCTTGCAGGCACAGCACGTCATATTTGTGTGCAGTGAGGGACAGTTCATATAAGCACTGCTTTTTAAAGCACATTCCACAAACTTGCTGCTCCTTTTTTAGCCCAGTCAACATTTTCTAGTTGACTCTTCAATTCTCAGCATCTGATTTTTTCCAAAACAGTGAGCAGGCATACACTTGTCAAGAGATGGTCCTTTGCTCTCATCAGAGAAAACAGTGAGCCGGCATACACTTGTCAAGAGATGGTCCTTTGCTCTCATTAGAGAAAAAATGCACTGGCCCCTGGCAGGCCCCACTTCCCATTTCCCCATCTTGGTTTCTTCTCTACTTCTTTCTTTTCTCTTCTCTTTATCTTCAATGTACTATTTCCAGAATATCCCAGTTAGGATACAAAATGCCACCAATGCTTTATCCTCCAGTCACTAGGTGGTCTGTTATTCTCCAGGTCGCACCAAGTTGTGACACCTATCTAATTCTCCATATGGTGCTATCACTTTGCAACTGTTCTATAGTCTTAGTGTGGTGGGGCACACGTGTGTTTGCACTATTTAAATCTCTACCAGTGTGATTCTTGTGAGCCTGCAATTTTTTACATTTTTTTTGTACTGATATGAGCGATGTGTCTTGGTGGTGTACTGCCTTTTTTGTTGTTTACATATAGACTAATGTTGTTGACCTCCTTCTTCAAATGTCAATTGCTGGTCTTCCTCTGGCTTCAAAAGGATTTGAACTCTAGAATCTATATTCAAAAAAGACAGCCAATGGGCATATGGCTGGTCTCCAGTATAGCCTGTGGTCTCCCTGCAGCTGATCATTCCCTATTACTGACTAAAGTTGGCCATACACAAGTAGATTGGTTAGGTAAGTTAACTGAGGATTGTGCAATAAGTTTTGGGAAGGACAGACATGACCTGGTATTATCAAGCAATGTGAAAAGTTAGTTATTTACTATATAGTAGTATTGTATTCTGTTGTAAATTGACAGACATGATGATTTGTTGGAAAAGTTTTCTAGAGAACTGTCATTGATCAAATGAACTAAAATGGAAAATGAAAGGGTCCTAATGAGAAAGTTTTTCAATGTTGGGCATACAGTAAATCTGCCACCCACCACAGCAGTATCAAATAGCAGAGTTTGGGCCTGTGTTAACAGGCTTTGGGCTTGTGTTGATGGCATACGTTTAACATCAGCTTGAGGTGCTTCTGAGGTCATTCAGATTTTTCTGGTAGGTGCATTTGACCTGCAAATTATTTATTTATGTCCTGTATTTGATCTGCTTCAAGTAAGTTTTGTATTCCTGTAGACTTGTATTGTAATGCAAAGCCTGTGTGTACCAGCAAATAGAAATTGGTCACACAGCACAGAAGTTCTGGGGCTGTTTGTGGTTATCTTGCAGGGAATTTCACATAGCTCAGATTAAACTAAGTTAAAAGAATTCACTTCAGCGCAGTTGCAGTGTTAGCAGGGTAGTGTTAGTAGCTCACTAAATGCTAGTCTGAAATTATCCAGCAGACAAGCCCTAACAGTATGTAAAGAAACTGAAAAGCATGCACATTTGGGGCTTTGAAGACCGGACTTAAGCATTAGTTTAGACAAGTGCTAGAAGTTACAGTTTTATAGAACATCTACATAAATTGCCATATACATATACATTTATAGAAAGGGAAGAAGGGGGGGCGTGTCCTGGACATGGCGGAGTGAGGCAGCACTTCACGTGAGCTCCGTGCAGTATCCCCGGGACGGCGGAACAGACGATGATTTACCGTAGATTTTACCCCATGTCAGTTGCTGGACATATGTTCACCACTGGTAGAGGTCACCGACAGACGGATCTCCTTCAACTATTCTCACGGGCGGGAGGAGATAGCTCGGTGCGGCCGGACCCCAATATGGTGACCACCCGCTCGGCGGCCTCAATAGCGTCCTCTTCCAAGAAGATCCCGAAGTCGCTCCAGATGACGGCCCCCGCATCGGTGAGTCGCACAAGCCCGCCACTCTCGCCCATCTGCACTGCGCTCCTACTCGATGAGGCGTCTCTAACGGGATCAGGTGAGTCCGGAGTAGGCCCCATGTCAGACGGGGACAACGACTGGAGGGCCTTCCTGCCACAACTATCCACCAAGAGGGACTTAGATGGCATGGCCTCTAAGATAGTGGAGGCCCTCAGGCAGGAACTCCAGGAGGTGAAACAGCACCTCACCACCCTTGATGGCCGAGTCGACTCGGTCAAAGTGGCAACCAACTCACTGCAAGGGCGAGTGGAGGCTCTAGAGGCAGGCCAGGGCGCGCACCAGCAGCATATCACCTCCATCTACCTACAAGTTGATGACAGCGAAAATAGGAATCGCAGAAACAACCTACGCCTTAAGGGGATACCAGAGGCGACTGCGGGAGTGGACCTGAGATCCTCTGTTGTGGCCATCCTCAATCATTATTTGGACAAGCCGCCCACTGCGGAGCTGGAGCTGGATCGCGTGCATAGAGCACAGGGGGCCCGTACACTGCCTTTGGGAGCCCCAAGAGATGTCCTCTGCAGGGTCCACTTTTATGCTATAAAGGAAGAAACTCTCCGCAGAGCTTGGAATAAAGGCCCATTGGACTTCGACGGAGCGAGGGTCCAAATTATGCCGGATCTCTCCCGCCATACCCTGCGTATGCGCCGTATCCTGAGGCCTGTGCTGGAAGTGATCAGAGCAGCAGGGGCTACTTATCGCTGGGGCCATCCCTTTCATCTTATTGTTTCCCGGGAGAATCGGATCTTTCACTTACATGACCCCACGCAGTTGCAGGCCCTCTTTACGTTCCTGGAGTCGGATGTGGTTCCTGTGCCGAACTGGCTGGATTTCTCGATGGATCGACCTGGACCGAGCCCTGCAACACCTAGACCAGTGAGGGGATCCCGCCCCCGCCAGCGCTCCTATCTCCGGGGTACCCCCTCCAGCAGTAGAGACGCAAGGGAGCCGTGAGTATCCAGAACTGCCAGCCCTCCCTGATCCAAGTGTGGATGCCACATGACTACCCCGTGGCTTGACTCTATCTAGGATTCTCCTCCGGCGGATCCCGTGGACTGACTTGTGTCCCGATGGGACACGCAGGGCTCTGTTGTATCCTTGATCTTTGTATGCCTTAGAAAGGGGGGGTGATGGCGGGGGAGGGTCAGCAACACACAAGGTTATAATGTACAGTGGACATCTTCCGCAGCTGGTCCTCTCCAGGTCATCCAAGTTTGGCGTACCTGGCCCTGCTGAGTTGCAGTCATTTGTTATGCATGTTATGTTCTCATCCTTAGAGCTGTCCTCCCCCGGGGGGCGTGGGCTGGGCCCGGGTTGTGACACCGACCGGGGGTCAAGTAGCATGCCGGCAATACCCCGACCTGCGGGAGCGGCGGCGTGGAACCTCCGGATTGGGTGGACCCACCTCGGTCGGTCTTGCAGGGCTCGGGCCTGGCCAGCGGTTCCCGGGACAGGAGGCTACCGATAGCTAGCCTTACAAGATGGATATGCACATGTCTTGCGGTAAAGTGTGGTTCTTTTGGCCGTCCCGGCCATACCTAGCATGGCTCAGTTGAAAGTTTTGCTTGTTTAAATACACTTGTTGCAAAGTTTTGAGTTTTATATGATTTATCTTATTGTTGCCTTACTGTTCTGCCATTTGTCATTACCTAGTGACACGTAGGTGCTGCTAGGTCCCCCAATAGGTCATCTCCTACCCTCAGTGAGGGGGGAGGTGTGTCAAATCAAAGTCGACCCGTAGCTGGATTTGACAGTTGGTATCACCCACAGGAATTGTTTCTCCTGATCTCAATTCCCATAGGGCTCTCTCATATAGCTCCCCTTTTACATTCTTTCCCCGCTGTCCTCTCTAGCCAAGGGATTACCAGGTGGTGTACCACTCCTCATCCCCGTTATCAAAATCCAAAGGGGTGAGCATTTTGTTGGCGCTGTCGCTACCTTGGACTCTGATGGACCTCCGACAGGACCCGGAGGGTAGATTTCTTCTCGCCAAGGGCAGGATTGGGGACAAGGTACTTACCCTAGCCAATGTGTATCTTCCCAACTCGGACCAACTAACCTTCCTGAGACACCTAGTGTCCGTAATAATGGCCTTCTCAGAGGGTTCCCTGATTTTGGGAGGTGACATGAACTTTGCACAGGACCCACTAGTGGATGTTTCCAGGGGAGTGTCACACCTCTCCTATGCGTACCTGAAGAAGCTGAAGGCGGAGCTTCAGGGGTTACGCTTGGTAGATGCATGGTGGTTTCTACATCCCGAAGCTAGAGACTACACTTTCTATTTTCAAGTTCATCAGATATACTCCAGGATAGACGTTTTCTTTGTGAGTCATCAGGCCTTGCCGTTCCTGCGATCAGCCGCCATAGATACTATACTCTTGTCGGATCATGCCCCTATTCATATGGACATGGTCATAGGACCCCAGCATTCCCCAATGTCATCCTGGTGCTTGAATGAATCTCTCATTCAGGACCCAGGGATCAAGGCAGAGGTGGAAGGTGCCATTAGATCCTTCTTCATCTCCAACTCCAAGACGGGGCCCAGCCCTTCGATGGTATGGGAGGCCCACAAGTGTGTGGTGAGGGGGATTCTCATACGTCATGGAGCTAGACGCAAGAGGGAAAGGGCTGAACAGATTTCTACTTTGACAGACCAAATCTACAGACTGGAGGCGTGCCACAAACGCTCTTTAGCACAGTCTTCCCAGTTAGCTCTCCAACAGGCACGGACTGAGTTGAACGCCCTGCTATACCAGCGCACCAAACAACGCTTAGTGACATGTAAACGTACCTTCTACGAATACTCTAACAAACCGGGTAGACTCTTGGCGAGAGCGTTGGGGGGTATGCGGTCGAAAATGTATATCCCACACATCAACTCCAGGTCAGGTACCAAATTGTCACTGTCAAGGGATATGGCTGCAGAATTCGAGGATTTTTACGCCCACTTATACAATCTGAACCCCAGCCAGTCCCAGGTAGACGTAGCGGGCCGCTGACATGCTGAGGGTGGCTAGGACGTCTCTCGATGCTTCGGGAATTTTCCCCCACCCATCGCCCATGATACCGGTAATTGGGGACCCCGACTTCCCCCCAGGCCTAGAGAGTGGTCACATCCGCAGACTACTGAAGGTAGGTAAGTTCTGTCTCTATGACTTTATATTGGATGGGACATGGATGTCGCTCGACTCCATACGACACTTGACCTGCCCGGAGCTGGATGTATGGAGTGCGCGGCAGATCCGCCATTTTCTGGTCTCTGTGCCCGGGCTGAGTGAGTTGACGCGGCGCCTCACGGATTTTGAGTCCATTTGTCATCAAGGGGCCCCAGTTCGCCATGCCCTCTCTTGGCTGTATAGACAACTCAGCTCGCCACCACAGTCGTATTGACCTCCGTTCCTTGAGAAATGGGAATCCGAGTTGGGAAGATCCTTCACTGAGCTTCAAAGGGGTACAATACTGTCCTTGGCCCATAGATCCTCCATAGCATGCAAATTCCAGGAACAGGGATACAAGATTGTTTCACGCTGGTATAGAGTCCCATATATCCTAAACAAAATGAACAGCTCGATCCCCTCAACCTGAGATGTGAACAGGCTCAAGGTACCATGCTACACATATTCTGGCAGTGCTCTGGCCTTCGTTCATTTTGGACGGGGGTGAGGGAGACGATCAACCGGCTGGTGATCGAGGCCCTACCAGATGACCCGGCGGTATGTCTGTTACATATGACCCCTCTTACGGTTAAACGCTACAAAAAATCCCTGACAAAACATCTGTTAAATGTGGCGAGGTCCTGTATACCTCTGTTGTGGAGACAATCCAGCCCTCCCACGTTGAGACTATGGTTCTCCATTGTAGATGAGATATGGCGTATGGAGGACCTAACTGCTTCCATTCATAATACAGAAGAGAGGTTTCGTACAATCTGGAGACCGTGGTCCCATTTCACAACGACCTCTGCATATCTCTCGGTGATGAGCCCAAACACCCCTGCCCTACCAGCTGAGGGCTGAGAGGTTGGTCGGGGTGGGTCGGGGGCGGGCCGGGGGAGAGGAGATCCCCTAAGCCCTGATAACGCCTTTAGCTTCTAATCCCCATCCCCTCCTTCTCCCTCTCTTCTTCCTTTCCTTCTGACCTCTATGTGATTTAGACCCTTCTGAAGTTGTCCTGTCCAGGTGATACCCCCCGAAATGGGAACCTGCCCACTCTCTTACACCAGACGTGACTCTTGAAGCTCAACATAGGACTAGCACTAACATACAGAGTGGGAGAGGTGGGCACGTCCCACACAATGATCAGTATGTATAAGTTGTTGTTCGCTTAGACAGCCGATACTTTTCAGTCTCAAGACCATGTTTAAAGCATATATCTGATTATAGGTATACATAGACGTAGCATTAATCCAAGCCGACATGTGATATGGATCTCTATACTGTTCTATGAGACCGCTTATGTTTCAAATGTCAATATTTGTGCTGTAATACCTTCTCTATGCTCGGTACTCATGTATCTATCTGTTATTTGTTACAATAAACACATAATTTTTTTTTTTAAAAAGAAAGGGAAGAAGGTAGCAAGTTTCAGACAAGCACAACTAGTTCCCCAGGAGCTTGGACTTGGCTGTGACTGATGTAACCTTTGTCCCTACATTGTGGCCCCAATTCTTTGATGCACCAGAATGAATGTTCACCCTTATTATTTTTTTAACTGCTTTTATGAAAATTAAGTTCCTACTTCTATATTAAAAAGTATCTAATCTGTATCTTTGTGTTTCCTTCTGCCAGCTTTTTACATCATATTTCAGACAGAAGATGACAACCAGTTAGAACATTTCCACAAATACCTAATTTTTATTTTCAGTACCTTTGAGCTGTTTCTTAACATCAACTCCCCCATCAACTATGAAGTGGACCTTCCATATATTTTCCATGTTGTCTATTTTTTAGGGCTGCGGAAATTAACGAATAATTTCCCGATTAATCGCTAAACTTTTTGATCGATTAAAATTATTTGGATCGATCAAAAATGAAAACACTCACTTCTCCGCCGGCTTCCCGGGAGTCCCGTCACGGACATCAACGTCACCGGACTCCTCCCCCCTTCCCCAAGTGGCTCAGTCGGCTAACGAATGTAAGGGGGAGGAGTCTGGTGACGTTGATGTCTGTGATGTCACCGGACTCCTCCCCCTTCACTTCGTTAGCCGACGGAGACACTTGGGCCGGTGAGTAAAAGTCATTGCAGACATCCCAACTCTCCCGGCCGCCCGGGAGAGAAACACTTCCTACCAGAAAGGTTTAATTTGCTCAATCGATCAGATTACAATTTTCCCTGCAATCGTTTTTTTTTCTTTTGCACCCGCCCACTGCTGCTGTACTGAATGTGACTGAATGTGAAGTTAGACATTTGACGTGGCAGCAACTCTCGTCCACTCATGCTGAAGATTTAGACTTGGGCAAGGTACATGATGATGAAACTAAATAAAAGGGCTAATAAAGATATTTTAATAAATAGTCCTACACAATGGTAGGAATGAATATGAATATCCTTGCATTAGGTGTACCATTCAGGCTCTGGTCATGGATGTGAGATGATGTGATGTTACCATGCTTTGTCTATAATATTGTTTTCCCCTATGTAATGCACTTGTAAAGCTATTGTTATGGATAGATGTTGCGCTATATAAATCCTGTATAATAATAATAATAATCTACTGGGATTTTCATACGCAGCCATCTCTAGGGTTTACATAGAATGGTCTGAAAAGGAGAAAATATCCAGTGAGCGGCAGTTCTCTGTCCAAGAATACCTTGTTGATGCCAGAGGTCATAGGAGAATGGCCAGACTAGTTCAAGCTGATAGAAAGGCAACAGTAACTCAAATAACCACTCGTTACACCCGAGATATGCAGAAGAGCATCTCTGAATACACAACACATTGAACCTTGAAGCAGATGGGCTACAGCCATAGAAGACCACCCTGGGTGCCACTTCTGTCAGCTAAGAACAGGAAACGGTGGGTACACTGTGCAAAGGCTCACCAAAATTGTAAAATAGAAGATTGCAAAAACGTTGATTGGTCTGATGAGTCTCAATTTCTGTTACGACATTCAGCTGGTCAGGTCAGAATTTGATGTAAACAACATGAAAGCATTGATCCATCCTGCCTTGTATCAACGGTTCAGGCTGGTGGAGCTTCACATCATGGATGTGCAGCCGACAAATCTGCAGCAACTATGTGATGCTATCATGTCAGTATGGACCAAACTCTCTAAGGAATGTTTCCATCACCTTGTTGGCAGAAAAACTTGCCAAATGGAATTGACCTTTTAAAATTAGAAGCTCTATAAAGCATGGAAGTAATATACCACACACTGGACTGGACTTGATCTACCACGACCAGATCACATTAAAGTAGAAAAGAAACAAACCAATCAAATTGTATAATACCGTTTATTTTTAAAAAAAGCGTTCACAGACAAACAAGAAAGACACTCACATAGTCAGTCAGCATTTGTGTAGCGGCAAAATAGCTCTTTAAGTAGCTACTAACCAGATAATGGCATATGCATTGAAGTCCCTAACATTTCTGAAAAAAGCAGAATAGAAGGAATTCTCATAAATGAGAAATTGATTGCAATACTAAATGAGACTCACAATAAGTTCTTCTTGATTTGGCAGCCATGGGCCAATTACTGTGAACGTTTAGAAAAAAGACCAAGAAATAAGCACTTTTCAAAGGGGTAGTGGTGGAATGAGGGCACAAGGTGTGCTGCTTCTGATTTGTGTGGACCAGGATGTCCGACGTTTGTGATGAAGATAACCAAAAAGGGGGTGAAAAGCGCCACAACCTAGCGTGGATCGGCAGGGGTGGTGTGTTGATGTTTAAAGAATCTTGATGTTATACTCACATCTGGGTGACTGAATCGAGGCTTCAAATGATTTCTTCATTGTGGTACTGTGTGGTGGTGTGTCTGCACTTCACGTGGGACTTCTGGAGCGTCAGCCAGTTGACCAAAATGAATAAATAGATGGGTGCGTCTTATCAGTACGGATAACTGGCAGATGTGAATTCATAAACTTACCATTAAGTAAGTAAAGCTTCAACATCAGCGACGAAGGTCCTTAAGAGACGTGATATGGAAGTGAAGATCCTGCATAAACGGAGCGATGAATTGTCTGCTTGGTCAAATTGTTGATGGGGGTTCCGTTAATGGTGGTTTATCATTGTGGTGACCTGGATCACATGTGGCAACTGCCAGCCTTGGTCCAGTGGCGTGGGGAATGTACAGGCACTGTGGGTGGTACCGCCGATGTGCAGAAGGACTGGTGAGCAGGGGGGAGGAGGGGGAATATAAACGTATTTTAAAAAAATGGAAAAGAATAATAGTTGATTATATAAGAGAGGGAGGAATGAAAATAGACAAAGTTAAAATTTGGTAAAGTTAATTTATCTTAGTAGTTGTCTTTGCTGTCCATAGTGCTGAAACTGTGTTTTTACACATTAAATAAATAATATATATGACAGAAAATGACCTACAGAAGTGCTAAACCTGTGACTTTCCAGTGGTGGCCTCTTCCATTAATACAGTTGATCTATTTTTTCTTCTTGTGAAAACAAAAGAGCAGAAATGTATGATTTTGGATTAATGCCTTTATATTGCTTTTATAAACCCATGCTTCTGTTCTATGGTTTTTCTAACATATCGAGGATACTTCTACATCACTTGAAGGATTATTGCTTTTCAGTTGGCATAAAGTACTGAGCTAAGAGTTTCCAGAAATGTTAGCATCTACAGGATGTGAAATAGCATTCATCTAGAAGCACTGTTAAGCATACGCAACAGAGCAAGAGCAATACAAGGGTGTTGTGTAATCCACACTAACCAATTATTCAACAATATAAAATAGTCCATCACAAACGCAAATATCTGACTGGCTTATTCAGGATTATTCTTTGCATCATATTGTGTAAAATAAGGGAGCAATCCCAGGCAGCAGTGAAATCAATCAGTGACCTGCTATTGTTATCCAGAAAACACTGCAGTTGTGCTAAACTCCACTCAGTTTATCTTTACCTAAGATGTGTTTAGTTCAGTGCAGCCAGACTGCACAGAGATCCTTACGTGTGTATTGGGTGTATAACTTTCTCGGCTCAATGTGTCTCAAATCAGGTTTAAACTCCTAAAACAGGTTTGAATTTGATAGTTTTTTTTTAACGTAGTAATGATACTTTAACATACATTTATAATATCTGTAAAAAATAAGTCAAGGCAATTGGATTTGCTGTATTTTTCTTGAAGATGTTTCACTGGACATCCAGCCAGCTTTCTCAATTCAGAATGACTTGTCCAAAAAAATTATCTGGGAATAAATATGGTGAATGTTGCTCCAATTCACATAATCTATTTCCTACTAGTGCAGGTATGGAAAGTGAATTTTGATTGGTTGTTATAGTTATAGCACTTTGCTTCTTGCACTAGTTGTTGAACGTTTAGATTTTCATGTGCAGTCCCTGTTAATACATGCAATGCTATTGTACCGATTAACAATCATACTACAATTGTAGAGTAATTGTCAACCCCCCCCCCCCCCCTGTGTTTGCTCCTCTCTCCTTTGATCCAATTTATAAATCAGGCCCTGTATTCAATGCCACTGTACAGTTTACCATCTCATGCAGAGTCATTTTATACTTAATGTCACACACGTTCGGGTTATTCCTATCAGGAAATGATGAGAGATTTGATTTAGCTCGTTTTCCCTAGGGATCAGATGGGACTGTCTTGTCACCTCACAGTCCCAAAGCTACTTCCTGCTGCTAACACTTTGGGAATGGCAAAGATATAGGATTTGCATTTCTCTGATGTTTCTTGGTGGGTGTACATAATGGACACAACACCCAGGATTAGAATTTTTAGGTTTGGATACAGTAGCGAATGATTTAAGACCCCTGTCAGTTTTTTTTTTGTGGTATACTGAGAAGCCGCAGCTGAAGCGGATCCCGACAATTGTGCCGGGATCCGCCCAGCTGCGTGACTGACAGCTGGCTCTGCCTATCTAAAGGCAGAGCCAGCTGTACCCGCAGCTGTACCAGAGCGCTGACTGGCGGAACGGACTGGGGAGGGGGGAATCCAGCGTTTCTTTTAGTTTTTACGAAGATCCTTGGTGTGCTGGTGGAATATTTTCTAAACTATTGCTGTGTTGCAGTGCAGTATTCCCATATAAATTCCCTGCAATAGACAAAAAAAAGGCATTCATGGGGCACCAACATCGCCTCCTGAATGCCCGCAAACCGCCGCTCAACCACCTCTGAAAAGCGATCCACAATGGATCGCTTTTCCCAGGGGCAGTAAAATCCGCTGTCTGTGTGAACTCAGCCTTGAACGCATATTTTCTATATGCAGATAATGATTTCCAATGGTATCATTCAGACTGTATAGTTACCTGTGTTTGAGGTCAGTTTCAGTTGAGCTGCATTGAATTGAATTCTGCGCATCCAGAATCTGATTAGAAATTCTAATATATGTGTAAATGCAGCTAAACACAACTAAACACACTTTTAAGGCAAGAACTTCTAAACGCAGAAAAAGCTGATCTGAGAAACATAAACTTTGGCCTCATGCACAGTAGCAAATTAAGAGGCATACTACAAAAATTGGGGATTTTTATTTCACATCCAGGAAGGCCAAATGTTGGGTACAGCAGCCTATAGAAATGAATTGCTGTGCGTGGCTGTACATGGGTATATGCCAGAACTGGCATATACCTGCCTACAGCCATGCACAGCAATTTATGTCTATGGTGCGGTTGTGTGCATGAGCTGGATGTCCCAGCCATGGAAAAAAAAGCCCCAATTTATGCTATACGCCCCTTAATACACCCATATACATGACACTATAGACCAGGGGTGCCCATTAGGTAGATCGTGATCTACCAGTAGCTCTCATAGCTGAGGCTGGTAGATCACGAAGGGTGTAAATGGCGGCCCCTTTATTCCATTTTGGTATAATAGGTGTGCACACATGATTACCTATTAGCCTGAGTCTGCCGAGCCAAGCTCCCTGACACCTTTCTGGTGAATACTGGTGGTTGAAGAGCTATGTATTACATCAAAGAATATTCGTTTACACAGCCTGTTGCACTGCACTGTTTGCAAAATACAGCAAGGTGAGCCAGGAGAGAGACAGCCAGGAAAGAGAGAGAGGAGAGACAGCAAGGGGAGAGAGCAAGGAGAGACAGCCAAGAGAGCTAAGAGAGACAGCCAGGAGAGAGAGCAAGTAGAGACAGCCAGGAGAGAGAGCAAGGAGAGACAGCCAGGAGAGAGAGCAAGGAGAGACAGCCAGGAGAGACAGCCAGGAGAGAGAGCAAGGAGAGACAGCCAGGAGAGAAAACGAGGAATGACTGCCAGTAGAGAGAGAGCGAGGGAGGTTTTTTTTCGTTGGTAGATCTCATGTAGCTCGTCATTTGAAAAGTAGATCTTAACACAAAAAATTGTGGGCACCCCTGGTATAGATTATACTTCCCAGGCAATTGCTCCTGTATGTGGATCATCTAATCCCTTGGTTCTCAACTGGTGGGTTGTGACCCAAAAGTGGGTTGCGACCCCGTGTACAGTGGGTCGCTGCATGCCTTCCACTTTTCTAGGTGAGAGGCTCCTCAGCCTCCCCCTAGTGCAGCACTGTCAGTTCTCACACCGAGCAGCCATTCAAAAAATTTTGCCCGGCACAGAGTGGCAACTTGTGGTGGGCTGGGGGGATGCACCAGCCATATGTGCATTGCTTATTGCTCACGCGCATGTCCTGTAGAGGTGCCTGGACTGGAGTGACATCACATTCTGGCTCCTGTCACCTCTACAGGGCACGCAGGGGAGCTATACAAGCCAGAGGCGTAACTAGGAACCTCAGGGCCCCGGTGCAAGGAGCCATAAAGGGCCCCCCCCACGCTGCGGAGCAATGGCCTGCTGGGAGATGTAGTCCCAGGAGGCAGTGTCACGGCCTCGGCGGTTACTGGGCTGGGCCCTCTACTTCCTTTCCAGGCCCCTGGGGGTATAACAACAAAGACATGCTGGGACTTCCAGGGAACTACAAGTCCCATCATGTCCTCATTGTCCTTGTACACCCCCACATATAAATCACCCAGGGAACTACAAGTTCAGCATGCAAGCCCCCTGCATTAGTTCACTGGGTGATATGTGAGAGGTGTTAAGGGACAGTGAGTGCATGCTGGGACTTGTAGTCCCCTGTACGATAGAAGGCTGTTTTAATGAATCCCTCATGAAAATACTAATAATACAATGGCATTATAGTACAGTAACTTTCAAGTTCAACTATATTCTATTCTATGTTTCTATAATGACATTGTATTACTAGTACTTTCATGAGGAATTAATTAAAACAGCCTTCTGTCATACAGGGAACTACAAGTCCCAGCTGAACTGCCGACCTGTAGTTTCCTAGTAATACAATGCCATTATAGAACATGGAATAGAATATAGTCCGTTCCAAATTCAGCCATGTTCTGTTGTATGAAAGGGCAGCTCTGGTGTAAAGGGGGGCTCCTAATGTGAAGGTGCCTACTGATCTAAAGAAGGACTCTGATATGAAAAGGGGGGGGGGGGCTCTGAAGTGAAGAGGGAACTCTGATGTAAAGGGGGATGGACTATGACATGAAAGGGGAGCTCTGGTGTAAAGGGGGGCTCCTAATGTGAAGGTGCCTACTGATCTAAAGAAGGACTCTGAT
Organism: Nanorana parkeri; assembly: GCF_000935625.1. Lineage (NCBI taxonomy): Eukaryota > Metazoa > Chordata > Amphibia > Anura > Dicroglossidae > Nanorana > Nanorana parkeri. Next base: position 135,988 of record NW_017306459.1, read on the forward strand.
ATGAAAAGGGGGGGGCGGGCTCTGAAGTGAAGAGGGAACTCTGATGTAAAAGGGGATGGACTCTCATATGAAAGGGAAGCTCTGGTGTAAAGGGGTGCTCCTGATGCGTAGGGTGCTACTGGTTTAAAGGAGGACTCTGATATGAAAAGGGGAGCTCTGGTGTAAAGTGGGCTACTGATGTAAAGGGGGACTCTGATATGAAAAGGGAGGGGGCTCTGAAGTGAAGGGGAACCCTCACTTTTTTTATATTTCCACGGGATCTCCCCATTAAAATCCATAACGTTTTACACTGGGGTGCCTCAAGACTCTGCATACTTTGACTGATAAAAGCATGGGAAATGTTGGTGTGCACACAGGAGTTGTAGTATGACTGTAGGCTCAGGATTATTGTATGGGACGTGTCTGGGGAATGATATATCAGTGCATAGACAGTGTATCAGCACCACTAACCCTTCCACCTGCATTGCTCCTTGTGTCCAGTAGGTGGCAGCAGTATACCTGTAAAGCAGCCAGCAGCCATTTAAAGAACGGAAGAAGTGTGAGCTGTCAGTCCCGGGCCGGCTCCAGCCGCCGCTCCAGCCTCCAATAAAGCGGAGTAGACACATGAACGAAGGCAGGGGACATTTTTGCTAGTACTGGGACGAGGGCTTTCTGTGGGGCACTAATGACACTAATTGGCTCTCGTCTCTCAGGCACGGACCCAGAAGAAAAGGGAATTGCAGCATCTGGAAAGGCTTATAAGGCATGGCTGTGCCCCCATCTAATTTGTCAGAGGAGCTGCTGAAGCGGACGATCATCCCACAATAGAGCGGATTCCAGGCTGCTGGGAACAATAGTGCCGCCCACCGGCTTTGTGCCGGGAGAAGTGTGCCGGGCACGCTGTATGTACCGGGGAGGAGAGCCGTTGTTGTCTTCTAGACATGATCTAACGGCACGGCTGTCCGGGGTGCATCAATATTAAACTGGAACACGCAGCAACAGTCTCCACCGGCCACAACCCTCCGGGGACCGGAGCCTGCCTTCATCTCCCCATGCTGGTACACGGATGCCCTGTACAAGTTGGTGACAGGCTCGGGGTATGATAGCAGGCAGGAGACGGAAGTTTTCTGCATGCCAGCAGCATCCATACAATAGGTGATCCATCCTGCCCTTCACCATCCTGATCCAGGCAAAACATAGAATAGAAGGTCCATCCTGCCCTTCACCATCCTGATCCAGGCAGGATATAGAATAGAAGGTCCATCCTGCCCTTCACCATCCTGATCCAGGCAGGATATAGAATAGAAGGTCCATCCTGCCCTTCACCATCCTGATCCAGTAAGGACATAGAATAGAAGGTCCATCCTGCCCTTCACCATCCTGATCCAGCCAGGACATAGAATAGAAGGTCCATCCTGTCCTTCACCATCCTGATCCAGGCAGGACATAGAGTAGGAGGACGGCCCTGCCCTTCACCATCCTGATCCAGTCAGGACATAGAAAAGGACTGTCCTGCCCTTCACCATCCTAAACCCAGGCAGGACATAGACTAGAGGACTGTGCTGCCTTTCACCATCCTAAACCCAGATAGACCTTTGCCACCCAGAACCAGATAGGACATATAGTAGGAGGACCATCCTATGTTTCACCATCCCGATCCAGGCAGAATATAGACTTGGAGGACCATCCTGCCCTTCACCATCCCGAGGCAGGCAAGACATAGAAAAAGGAAGACCATCCTTTCCTTTACCATCCTAGCCAGGCAGGACATAGAATAGGAGGACCATCCGACCCTTCACCATCCCAACCAGGGAGAAGATAGAATAGGAGGACCATCCTACCCTTCACCATCCCGAGCCAGGCAGGACATAGAATAGGATGACCATCCTACCCTTCACCATCCAGGACATAGAATTGGAGGACCATCCTACCCTTCACCATCCAGGACATAGAAAAGGAGGACCATCCTACCCTTCACCATCTAGGGCATAGAATAGGAGGATCATCCTATCCTTCACCATCCCTAGCCAGGCAGGATATAGAATAGGAGGACCATCCTACCCTTTACCATCCAGGACATAGAATAGGAGGACCACCCTCCCTTTATCGTCCAGGACATAGAGTATGAGGACCATCCTCCCCTTCACCATCCAGGACATAGAATAGGAGGACCATTCTCCCCTTCATCGTCCAGGACACAGAATAGGAGGACCATCCTACCCTTTATTATCCAGGACATGGAATAGGAGGACCATCCTACCCTTCACCATCCAGGACATAGAATAGCTGGATCGTCCTCCCCTTCACCATCCGGGGCCAGGCAGGACATCTAGGCGACTTGTGTCCAGCAGGTAACAGCCGGCTGTGGATATGCTCCTCAACAAAGCTGTGACATCGCCAAATGTGACTCGTCCAGCCCTCTGGGGGTAGCTGCTGCTGCTTCTGCTGCTATAGAGAGCCATTGGGATAGCCCAGCCTGCTGAGCAGAAGGGAGACGAGGCACGTAGAAGGACAACAAAAACATCTGAGACTTGTGTCTGTGTGTGTGTGCCTCCCTCCTCCCCCACACACCCATTGGGCACAGTGAAATCTTCACATCGTCACATCGATCGCCCCCCCTCCTCCCGGTGTGTGCGTGTGTGTGTGTCTGCTCCGGGACCCCTCCGCCCGTGGATGAGCTGAACAGGTGCAAAGTGAACATGGAGAGCGACCGGGACATGTACCGCCAGTTCCAGGACTGGTGCCTCAGGACTTATGGGGACTCAGGGAAGACCAAGACAGTGACCCGTAAGAAATACGAGCGGATCGTGCAGCTGCTCAATGGCTCCGAGTCCAGCTCCACGGATAACGCCAAATTTAAATTTTGGGTCAAATCGAAGGGCTTTCAGCTGGGCAATGCGGACGACGTGACGCCCGGAGACAAGCAAGTGCTCTACGTGCCCGTCAAGAGCTCGGTGAGTGCCTACATGGCAAGGGTGGCATAGCCTGACACAGGATCCGATGGGAGGAGGGGGAGGTGGGGGCTTTGTACTGCACCTCTCTGGTCCCTTTCTTTGTTTTCCCGGTGCCCTGTACCATTGGCTATTGTGCTGAAGGGTGCAATGTGTCACTTTGTAGCGATGGCACAGCGGCTTGCCACAATATGTCATGACACGACCTGATGGGCATGTGTTGGCGCATTGCCCTGTCCCTTCACTTCACACAGCAACCCCATCGTAGACTTTTCAATGCCTCCCTTCCCCATCATCATCTGACGCCAGCGTTTTATGGCTAGAAAAGGGTGTCTGACGCCTGGCCGGGCGCCCGGTTATGTGGGGCTTCCCCAAGGCTCATTGTCACACACATTGGGGATGATGGGGGTGATGATGAGGATGACTGTGGGGTCTGATGTGGATAGGCGTGTGTACACAGAGTGGAGGTGAGCGCCGGGGCTGTGTGCATTGATGCTGCTGGAACTAGTCAGCCGGGCTGCTGAACATCACCAGGCAGGCACATAGGCACTTGTCTTCCAGGACAAAGCTCAGCCAGCACCTACCTATCAGGAGCCACAAGTAGGTGGACACCTTTCATTCCAGGACTGCTGCTGCTGGGGAGAAATGCCATGGCAACATTTCCAACTACTTCAGCATAGTTTCTTTGTGATAGAATAATTTCTAATGTTTCCTTTGGCAATGGATGTTTCTTATCTATTGGCAACATGTGCCGTAGGTAAGAGCAAGTCAGATACTACAGTGTACATCTATCTATATTTATATATCACAAACACACACTTACCCAATAGATTTTCATTTCAAATATTGGACAAACATTGATACATCATTCTGCTCTAACTTTATAAAAGGTGTGCATATGATATCAAGAAGGTGACTCACACTGAATGACCCCAAGAGCTTACCATCTACTTTATCTGCTTCACTATATATTATCATTTCATGTGGAAAATACGAATTAAACACCATGGAAACATGTCCAACTACTTAATCATAGTTTCTTTGTGATGGAATGATTCAATTTGCATCATTGGGAAATGGATATGTCATATCCATTGGCAACAAGTAACATACAGCAAGTGAAACAGATACTACAGTGTGTATATAAAGCACACTTGTCTAGAATATTGTCATATCATTTCATTTTAAAGATTGAAAAGAGATTGATACATTATTGTGCTCTAACTAACTTTATAAGAGGTGTGTATATGATACCAAGAAGGTGACTCATACTGAATGACCCCAAGAGCTTACCATCTACTTCATGTGCTTCACCATATATTATCATTTTGTGTGGAAAAATATGAATTAAACGCCATGGAAACATTTTCAACTATTTAATCATAATTTCTTTGTGATGGAATGATTTAAATTGTTGCCGTTGACAATGGATATGTCATATCTATTGGCAACAAGTAACTAATAGAAAGGGAAACAGCTAATGCAGTGTGTATAGATATATATAGAGATATATATATCTATACACAGTAATACCTTGGTTCACGCAAACGCTTCTGTTCATGAACAATGCAGAACAATACAGAAAGTTGGGCAAAATGTTGCTTCCATTCGCAAACTCCACATCGGGTGACGAACACGACCTCAGCCATCTTCCCCGCTCTGACACATGGTCGTGGCTTCCTTTAGTCGAGATCGCGTTCTGATCGCAGTTTGGTTCGCAACCAATTCGGTTCACGACCAGAATCGTGGAACGAATTAAGCTCGTGAACCGAGGTACCACTGTATATATCACACACTTACACACACATATCCAGAATATTGTCATACAATTTAATTAACAAATTTGAAAGAAGATTAATACATCATCCTGCTTTAACAACACCAAGAAGGTGACTCATACTGAATGACCCCGAGAGCTTACTGTCTACTTTATGTGCTTCACTATATATTATCATGTTGTGTGGAAAATCCTAATTAAACACCAGGGGAATATTTCCATCTACCTAATCTTAGTTTCTTTGTGATGGAATGATTTCAAATGTTTCCTTGGGCAGTGGATGTATCTTATCTATTGGCAACATGTAAGTAGGAGTCAGTGAAACAGATACTACAGTGTAAATATATACAGATATTTATAGATAAAAACACACACACTTATTTTAAATATTGCCATGTATTTTAACTTTAAATATTGAAAAGACTTTGATGCATCATTCTTCTCTAAGTAACTTTATGAGAGGAGTGTATATGATACCAAAAAGTTGACTCATAATGAGTGAACCCAGAAGCTTACAGTCTACTTCATGTGCTTCACCATATATATATATATATATATATATATTTTTGGTGGAAAACCATAATTAGGTTACTAATAGGTTTTCTTACCTTTAGCTTGGTGTATGCCATGTATGATGAGGAATATTTTTTGCATAAGCTTCAATATTGTGATGTGGTTATAATTCTGTGTATTGATATGGGGATCTGTATGTAGTTTGATATATTTTGCGTCTTAATGATCTAAATCAGGGTCCTGAAAATGAAATGTGATTATAAGACATATAATAGGAGCAGCAATGAGATTCTGCTATGACTTCTGCTAGAATCCATCCTATATTTGCTATCCATGTTCCTATTTGTGCTTATAGACACTGTTCAGTTGTCTACAGATAAGAATATGAACTCCACGTGTGAGAATACACAGAGTGCGGAATTCTGTGTTCCATCGTCATGTCGTGGGTGACGGTGTGACAAGTGAAATAGGTTTTCTATGGCTTTAGTCCCAGTAAAAAAAAAAAACTGGTGTCCAGATTTAAAGCTGTCATCCAGCCCTCGGTGTCAGGGACTGGTACAGTTGTGTGACATCATCACAGCATGACATGGCAGTTCCCTGTCCCTGGCGCTGGTGCCTGTGATCTCCCTTTGTTTATTTTGGCAGGCAGAAATATCCCTAGAGTGCTTTATAGTAAATTGTGAATTCCTATTACATTTAGGAAAAAATAGTGTTACACCTTCAATACCTGAACAAAATAAACAAATAATCTCACTCTCTGAAATGATTCAATTATCACATTATGCATAAATAGTACGACACCATTTAGTGACACATTAGTTGCCAATACTTAAAAAATGTTTTTAAGGGGAGCTCTTTTGCAGATGCAGAGTTACTAAGCAAGTGACGCATGTTAAAGTGACACTAAACTCAGAAATTAAAGTGTAATTAAAGTCTTGGTTTTTTTTTCCCTTCTTTTTTTGCATATATCTACTGCTAGCAAGCAGTAGATATATTCAAAAACATTAAAAAAATAAAAAAGTTAACAAAAAAGGTAATTACTTACCTGTGTCTTCGCCGCTCGCTCCCGTCTGAAGATCTGAAGACTCTCGAGTGGCTGTGAAGGGTTATGGGGCAGGCGCATGCGCAGTAGAGATCTACGGCTGGGAGAAGAGGAGAGACACAGAGTAAGTCAATGCAGGCAGCCCGGCAGCATGTACCCGCACAGACACCGTGGGACACAGAAGACACAGCAGTCAGTGATGGATCAGAGACCGGAACCAGCACTGGAGGGACTCCTTAAAACAAGTGGAAGGAACGAGATGATCGGAACAAGATGCATCATTTGAGGTAAGTCCTTAAAGCAGCATTGGAGGGGGGGGGCGGGGGGAACTGTGACCTTAATGTCACGTTAAATCTTGGAAATGCATTCAAGTACCTTAACTATTACTAAAAATTGATCTTATTTGTGTATCACTCGGCTGTAGATCCTCAAATCATCTCTGAATTGGTGTTGACACTGTGATTCCTTCTGGGGGGTGGCTACATTTGTTCCCCATGTCAGGACAATGTCAGCACCAATTCAGAGATGATTTGAGGATCTACAGCTGAGTGATACACAAATAACATACATTATTTGTTACTAGTTCAGGTACTTGAACGCATTTTTAAGATTTAATTGCTGAGTTTAGTGTCACTTAAAGTATTGGAGGACAATCATTGGTGCACTCTCTTTTAAATTGCATTATACAATTTTAATATTTAAATAAGCCTTTTTTTTAGCAATATTAAGATGATAATAAAAGAGTTTAAGAACGAAATGAAATGTCAGAAACAGAGGACTTATTATCAAGTAGAAGACTGTTCAAACACAAGGACATTTTCCAGGGACACAAACCTCCAAAACCTAAGACTCGCTGGAAATCAAGGACATTCAGCGGCTCTGCCATCGCAGTGGTCACAGTCTGAATCTCTTTGGCCTGTGTTTCAAGGCAGGCTGTATTTTTATTCTGTGGTTGCCTCCTTCAGGTCTGCTGAGAATCTAATTCATAATCCACCGCCTTTACTATGGTGTAAACTTTCTTGCGATTTACCGGGTGCCTGACACCCTCTGACAATGCTGTATGACCTTTTGTGCTAGGTTCTCTCTTTCTCTCAGTAACAACTTCCTTGTGGAAAGATCGTAGATTATTGGAATGTATCTCTCTCTGTTCCACCTCCCGTTTACTCCTTCACATTGCAAACAGCACATGTTCCAGTTTCCTAATAGGAAGGACATGCCATGTGGAATTTAACCCCTTATTTTTAAAATCATTTTATTGTAGAATAAAAATGACATTTTCAATGTCCAGCCAAAAAGTTCCCTTCTTTGTCTTTCAATAGTTTAGTGAAGTGTTAAAACCTTAGGCTGACCATTCATAGTTATATAATTATTCAAGTTGAAAAAAAGACACAGATCTATTCAATTCAACCTATAGAGAAAAATAAGAAAATAGAGAAACCTTCATAAACAAAACGCTATGCCCACAGTTACCCACAGTTGATCTGGAGGAAGGCAAAAATAATTTAAAAAATATTTCCTGTTCCCTTGCAATGGGAACATTCCCTGGATTGACAACCTCTGGTGTTTTATAGAGCCGTTTCACAGGGGCACCTTCAGTTCCGATCAGCACCGGATCCATGCACAGATCCCATGTTGATCGGAGCCGTTGTCACTAGGGATGCACCGATACCAATACTAGTATCGTTATTGGTGCCGATACTGAGTATTTGGGCGAGTACTCGTACTTGCCCAAATGCTCCGATGCCTAGCCTGATGCTTGAGTTTCTGGTATCAGGAAGCCGGGCAGGGAGTCATTGTACGCAGCCCGGCTTCCTGATTGGCTGGGAAGCCAGCTCCATGCTCCCTTGTCACTTGATGACGAGGGAGCATGGAGACGGCTTCCCTGCTAATCGGGAAGCCATGGCAAGTCTTTACACCCTCCTCCTGATTACCTTAATGGGACGTCCGGTATCGGTATTCAGCATCAGCGAGTATCGATAAAAAAATACCGGTACTCGTACTCGATAACAAAAAAACGTTATCGTTGCATCCCTAGTTGTCACCATTGTGACATCCACATCCTTTGCAATAAAGGAGAAAAACAACTATCCGGACCCATGTTAGGCCTATGGGTAGTCAGGTGCAAGCAGACAAGTGTCAGTTTACATCTGATTACCACCGATCCATCACATTCAGGTCCGCCAAAACAGATCTCCTTTCCATTTTTTCTTCCAGATTTATGGGGTGGGAGGGTAATCAGATCTAAATAGATGCACATGCATTTACGTCCTGCTGCCCATAGAGTTACTTTGGGTTTCCTATTAGATCCACCTGATCCTCCAATAGCCGCAGTGGGACATTCCTACATCCACCCTGTTTAGCATGGATGGAGGAATCTGCTAGATTTTTCTCTAATCTCCTGGCTGAGCAAATAATCTAAAATTGTATCGACAGCTTTAGTCCCAATTCACACTGCCGCGCATATACGTGCGTATTGTACCATATGCAACACATGCAAATAAATGGCTCAATACACATAGCCGCGTATGGAGCCGTATATTTGCATAGCGTATATATGCTCATAAACAGGATGGAACAGAGATGCGTCCGGGCAGCGTATTGCAGCGTATTTACGCGCACATACGCGTGTTTACGCGCTTACATGCGTACAGGACATTAAAAATTACATTACGAGTAATGCATTCTGGGATTGCATATAGTGCACGCATATACGCATATATGCACGTACATGCGTATAAATACGCATATATACGCAATATACAATTTTGCTCTTGCGTTGTGTGTGAATGAGGCCTTAGTCAGGGTTCTGTTGCTTCCTGGTGACAAGATAGGGCATGAGAGAAAACTTCCCCAGGGGACACACAGAGAGAGCAATGGAAGCATGACTGAGGGTTTAACACAGGGGGGTAGGCAACTTTGGCACTCCAGCTGTGGTGGAACTACAAATCCCTTCATGCCTCTGTCTTTAGGAGTCATGCCTGTGGCTGTCAGAATTTTGCAATGCCTCAAGGGACTAGTAGTTCCACAACATCTGGAGTTCCAAGGTCTTTCCAAAGTTTTTGCTACATTTCCATTTTTATATGTAGCTATTGGCCGTTTGAAGCTTTTAAAATAATGTCTTTTGTTTGAAACTCTAAGGTGCCTATTTATAAACATCAGCAACATAAGTGCTCTTGCTTTGATTGTACTTTGCCCAATTTTGGCACTAAATTCCACTGTTTTTACTGATGCTCATGTGGCCATTGTAGGCACTTTTGGTGGTGGACACGTCTCAGCATGGGTGGTCTGCAGCTATGTAGCCCCATATCCAACAAACTGTAATGCACTGTGTGTGTGTTCAGACACCTTTCTATCAGAACCATCATTACATTTTACATTAATTTGTGTTACAGTAGCTCTTCTATTGGATCGGACTACACGGGCCATCCTTCGATTCGCACATGCATCAATGTGCCTTGGCCGCCCATGACCCTGTAGCGGCCCAATTGGACCAATTTTGGTAGGTCCTGGCCACTGCAAACTGAGAACATCCCACAAGAGCTGCAGTTTTGGAGTTGCTAGCTATCACAATTTGGCTCTTGTCAAAGTCGCTCAAATCGTTACGCTTGCCCATTTTTCTGCTTCCAACACATCAATTTCAGGGACAAAATGTTAATTTGCTGCCTAATATATACCACCTACTTCCAGGTGGCATTGCAACATGATAGTTATTCCCTTCACCTCACAGTGGTCATAAAGTTATGGCTGATCGGTGTATATCTTTAACCTTTTCCCTGCTAGCCCTGTATGCCTTACGGCCCTGTAAACGGACTCCCAGTCTGTTTACCTGTGCAATGCCAACTGTCGGCCTGACACTGAAAGCGATTCTGGTGGCTGACAACCCATCGGATCACTTCCAGGTGCCAGTAAACAGAGCCCCTCCCTGCCCCACATGCCCTGCCTTGCTTCCTGGGCTTGCTGTACCTCATGCAGGCCCGGGTCCAGCATCGTAGGCATCAGCAAGTAGGGGAGAAAGAGACCAACAAACATGTTTGCTGATCCCCCTCCTCCCCCCCCCAGCTGTCAGAAGTGGGGGATAAAGCTGATCAAGCACGATGAAAATATGATAAAATATTGAATTCAATACACCCTCTTTGGGACAAAATCCAGCCCATATTAGTAGGGGTGAGTACTTTTTTTTCCTCATCCTTCTGGCTTCCAGTGAATAATGCTCAGGGCTAATAACAGTACAGGTGGGATGATGAGGGAAGAGTGCTTGAATTACAGGGCTGAAGGGTACACCGTGAAGTGTAAATTGTTTTCATGCATGTATTTGTGCATGAATATGTAAAAGATAATGGACCTCATGGATAACTACTGAAGTAAAAGAAAGTGTGCGTGTTGGCCTTGGGAATCTTCATTCTATTTTATAGAGCATATAAGAATTTTAAGCATCTTACTGATGGCTGTGGCAAACAAGCACTTTTCTATTTTTTTATTTCAAGGACAATTTATGCATCGATACAATAGTACAATATAATCTGTTGGGCACATTTCTGGTTGTAAAAGTCTGCAGTTCACAGATATAAAAGCTTCATCGATAAGTTTGGAAACAGAAATCATAAATTGGTTTGGTATAATCAGACCAACAAAGATTTTAGTTGCTATGGATTATTGCACACCACTGCTATTAGCACAATGTAATGACTGTAACTTAGTGTAGGCAAGGCATGGATAGGCAACTCTTGAGAGGTGGAGATCTACCTGAACAACATGGAAGAGATCAAAGACCAGCAGGGTGCAGCACCCTTTTTGTGTGAAGATAACATAGCAAAGTTCTATTAAAAAGTAAGGAAGGTTTGAAAATAAGCCTACCCCACCCCAACATAATAACTGTCTTTTTACTTCTTCCTTTAGCTCATCCCACACAATTATTACCTTTTGTATCACCTGCCCTCCTACTACTAGATTGTAAGCTCTTACGATCAGGGCCCTCCTGTATTGAAATTATATTGCATCTGTATTGTCTCCCTCCATTTTGTAAAGCACTGTGCAAACTGTTGGCACAATATAAATCCTATATTATACTAATAATAACTTAGAAAATATAATAATATAAATGGCACTGTAAAAATAGAAACATATCCTACCTTTAATCTTCAGTGAGAAACTTGGCATTCACTTTCATTCACACGTTTTTCATGTCTGGAGAATGATTAATCAACCCTATGTCTGAAGCGGAGGTTATGTATAGAGTGCAGGGGTCAGGAGTTTGCAATGTACAGAATGCAGATATCACGAGTGTGTTGTGTACAGAGGGAAGGGGTTAGGAGTGTGCTGTGTACAGAGTGCAGGGGTCAGGAGTATGTAACAATCCACAGGGACATAGCCCTCCAAACTTTTTGAGCCTAAACACTGTAAACCAACTTTTGAGCTACACATTTAAACCTGAACTATGGGCACACACACTGTCATTTAAATATATTCCTCAATAGCCGCAAAAGGATATAATCTACTTAGTGTGCACCAATCATCTTTGCTAATCTAGCTGTTACCTTGTAAAAGTAGCAGTGATGTCATTACCATGTTTCCCCTAGTGTGAGCAAAAAGCAGATCTTTTGGAGTGACCTAGCAGGTCCACCCACTACAGATTGCCTGCAGAAAAGGGGGCGGATACAAGACCAGGCCCCATGCAGAAGGAGAGAGAGCAGCAGAGACTGGTCCTTATTATAGAAAGCACCTACATAGAGACAACCTTTTTACTTCAGAGATCTGAAAGAAAATGCACAAAGTACACCAAGTAAGAATACACATGCCTCTTGTATTTCGACATTATTTGCTTATCCCGGAATTCAGCTTTAAACAAGTTAATGTCAAGGTGGAGTGCTGTACTAAGTAACGTCTTTTAAGTCATGAAAACTCCATTTGCACGGCTATGACTTTGTAAATGGTAGCAGGTGCATCCACTTTTTCTCTAATTAGTCATAAATGTGCAAGCTTGGTGTTTACTGTGACTTGAGTGATAGCACTAGGTATGATATTTACTGAATGTTATGATTACATTCTATGCTGCCCATAAGTACAAAGTAGTGTGGTTTATTAGAGCTGTGCTTTTTGAATCATTATTTCTATTACCATCATTATCATTATTTCCTTTAGACACCCCTGAAAAGTTACAATCTATAATTGCATAAGCAGCCATCCCATAGAGAGACCTATATTAAAAATGTATTGCTTAGAAAGATGAGCTGAGCCACAGCTTCACGACGTCAGTGGCAAGTGGAAATCTCTGCATCTCAACATCTCTAGAGGGTAAAAACTAAGTTAAATCTTGTTATAAAATAATACATTTCTGATGTGTAAGGTACACAAGTATGCATCTTATATGAATGATCATACCTGGGAGAGGGTCTTCCACTGTAAAAGAAAACTGAAGCCCTTGCTGGGTGCTATTACATGACTGATCATATCTGGGAGATTCTATATGATTGTTTATATCTGGGTGCTTCTGTATGACTGATCATATCTGGGAGATTCTATATGACTTATCATATCTGGGAGATTCTATATGACTTATCATATCTGGATGTTTTTATATGACTGATCATATCTGGGTGCTTCTATGTGACTGATCATATCTGGGAGAGGGGTCTCCCATGGTAAAAGAAAACTGAAGCCCTTGCTGGGTGCTATTATATGACTTATCATATTTGGGTTCTTCTATATGACTGTTTATATCTGGGTGCTTCTGTATGACTGATCATATCTGGGAGAGGGGTCTACCATGGTAAAAGAAAACTGAAGCCCCTGCTGGCTGATATTACATGACTGATCATATCTGGGAGATTCTATATGACTGTTTATATCTGGGTGCTTCTGATCATATCTGGGAGAGGGGTCTTTCACTGTAAAATAAAACTGAACTCCTTGCTGGGTGCTTCTATATGACTGATCATATGTGGGTGCTTCTATATGACTGCTCATATCTGGGTGCTTCTATTTGACTGATCATATCTGGGTTCTTCTATATGACTGATCATATCTGGGTTCTTCTATATGACTGATCGTATCTGGGTGCTTCTATATGACTGATCATATCTGGGTTCTTCTATATGACTGATCATATCTGGGTGCTTCTATATAACTGATCATATCTAGGTTCTTCTATATGACTGATCATATCTGGGTTCTTCTATATGACTGATCATATCTGGGGTCTTCTATATGACTGATCGTATCTGGGTTCTTCTATATGACTGATCGTATCTGGGTGCTTCTATATGACTGATCGTATCTGGGTTCTTCTATATGACTGATCGTATATGGGTTCTTCTATACGACTGATCGTATCTGGGTGCTTCTATATGACTGATCATATCTGGGTTCTTCTATATGACTGATCGTATATGGGTTCTTCTATATGACTGATCATATCTGGGTTCTTATATATGACTGACCATATCTGGGAGAGGGGTCTTCCACTGTAAAAGAAAACTAAAGCCCTTGCTGGATGCTTCTTTTTCTGCCTTATTCAGCAAAGCAGTTCAATAATCTAAGTTCAGGTACATGGTACAGTGACACCCACAGTAACTAACCAGATATCTGTCTGCTGAAGTACAGTCACTGGAAGATAAGATCTGATTGGTTACCATGTTTTTCCTTTCCTCTTTTTCACTTTGAATAAGCAGTATAGAATGCTGTTTGGGGGAATATGGAATATATATTAAACAGAGCAGAAAACCCTTTTAATGCTACACGAGCTGACAAAACATAGATACATTGTACTTTTAGGAACTGACTTGACGTTTTAGGTGGCTGTAGGAACATCTGTGTATCTGTTTTGTTAAAGCAGCATATTTCTTTACCAAGGTATGTGTAAGGCCCCACGCACACGTGTGTCTGGGGATAACTGCGCCAAGAATTTGCAGATTCTTGCGGCAGGAATCCCAGGTGTATCCATACAGTTGTGGCCGATGTGCCCAAACAAGTCAGTGACAGGGTAACAGTGCCCGCCACATCTGTCTGGGGCTGTCCACATGTAATTGTACATGGAATGATTACTTGGGGATCGGGAGAGGGAAGAGATGCTTGTTCCGGGATGCAATTTCTTAGCGTCAAGGGACAAACATCTATCCAAATATGTAGGTAAGCGCTCCATGTACGATTACATGTGGACAGCCACGTACAGATAAAGCCGCTGCTACCTTGCCATTGACTTGAATAGGCACAGCGGCCACATCTGTATGGACACACCTGGGATTCCTGTCACAAAAATCCACAGGTTCTTGTCAGAGGAATCCCCAGATGCCGTGTGGATGAGGCCTTATGGTATTCAGTCCTTCTATTTCTTTTTTTGGAGCTGTGCATTTAGGGGTCAGCTGGTCAAGCTTATTCCTCTTTGTCTTTTGCAGTCCCCAGCATCCCTACAATGCCCATAACCTTTACCCAGTGGGATTATTTTATGAATAACATTTTGCCCCCAATCACGCTTGGTTGTATCCATTTTCAGGCGAGTTTGGAGCTGTTTTTTTAGCAACTTTGTGCATTTTGTCTTTCATGTGGTTTTATGCTTGAACGTTTTTGTTTTAGCTAATGGAAAGCTAATTACTAGGTGGAGGAGACAGCTGTTGGGTGCAAAATTGTGCACAAAATGTGTTTTCAGTACGCTTTCCAGGTTCTTCCTTTAGGGTTTCAAGATATAAACGACAGGCAGCACAACGCTCAGGTGTGAACGGGAACCATTAAAAAGAATGGAATTTCCGCATGTTGAGCGTTGTAGCGCTTCAGGAAACATGCAACAAAAAACTGAAGTGTGAATGGGGACTTGATAAAGTCATATAGAAAGCAGTAATGTTGTGTAAGTCCTTAGCAACCAATCAGAAGTAATTTCTCACTGGTCCAGTTACAGTAAACCGATTCTGATCTGGTTGCTATGGTTTGCTTTGTACATCACTATTACTCTTTGCTGTATTGTATGTTTTACCCAGTTGTGTATAAAGCTGAAGAATCTTGCTTGTGAATAAGTGCTTGTGTATGAAGGTAAACAGACCTGAAGATCTGCTGCTGCTGCTGCTGGTTTCTTTTCCTGTATATTTTGCTTGCCGGAGCTACGAATTAGCTCCATTGATTTCCTTTGGGATCTTCTTACACAGTGACAGGTATGGCAGCATGGTCAGTGATGGGAGGAACTTCACAGTGGCAGATCTTCACAGAAGGGCTTCATAGTAAATAAACAAAAGGCACACTAATCATTTTACAATCAGTACGGTATATGATTCATTATGGCCACAGATTTCAGCTAAAGGATCGTTCAGTTTTTGGTGGTCACGTGTTGAATCTGCGGCCAATTAAGATATCACATGCAGATTCCAGTGGTGGGGTTTAGTTAGTTTGTGTCCCCTAATAGTGGTGTCACACTCTTTGCAGCTAGCGTCTCTCATTTTTCTTGTCTTTTACATGATGGCAAATCCATCAGACGCCATCACTTGGCTTTGTAATGCCTCTAAGAATTGGGTGGGAATATGAATTCTGGAAGCAATATATTGCTATGTGTAAAAGGACAGAGAATGTGATTTATCTCGCAAGCAACCATGTAGAACTAAAATACTATTCTGGCTGGAGGTTGCTCTTAATGATAAAAATATTTAGACAATATTATATTTTACATTCTGGAGTTATTATACTTGTGAGATGGACATTGATAGAAATTGGCTTGTTAGATATCAACAGTGTACTGCATGTGAAGATTGGGTGCTGTTTGTGGGGAACCCCAGGGGTACACATGCGTCTTCAACACAGTCCGATATAAATAAACAGTTTTTATTTCATCCAGCGGTAACAGAACAAACAGCTTTCTTCAGCAAAACGGTAAAGTAAAAGGCTTTCCTCATCAAACATAAAGATAAAGTCCTTCAATAAGATTGCACTGCGTAGTGCGTTTAGGTGATCTCACCAAGATAGAGTCCACTTGCTTCTGAGCAGCCACACACACACCGACCTTTCTGTCTGTCTCTCAGCTTCCCCACTCCTCTCTCACCTGTGTTACCTTTTAACAGGAAGGGCTGTATAGGGAAGTACCTGCCCTCCCAAGTTAACCCCTTCTTTGCTCTCAGCCCTGCTGACTCTCCACATGATGTATTCGATATACAGTATGTATGAACATCTACTAGAGTAGGACTCATTATTAAAACTGGCTGACACAAGAGCTGTCTTTGAACCATAACAGCCAATCACTTACATACCAGGCCTTGAAAATGGCAATTTGAACCATACCGATTGCTGTGGAGCAATGGCAGCAATTCATATTTCATGTGTTTCATTAGACCAGCCAATCTAAACCAGGGTGCCGTGGCCCACTGATGTGCCTTCTGGCTTTCTCAGGGGCTCCTCAAAATGTTGTGGTGTTGGGACTGTGATGTGAAGGGGGGAATGAGGACTGATGTGAAGCTTTCTCCTGATGTGAAGGGGGCAACTGATGCAAAGGGTGACTGATGTGAAAGGGGGCAACTCTTATATGAAAAATGGGCTCCTGATGTAAGGGGGGCAACTGATGCAAAGGGTGACTCTAATTTGAAAGGGGGCAACTCCTATATGATAAATGGGCCCCTGATGTGGAAGGGGCAACTGATGCAAAGGGTGATTCTAATGTGAAAGGGGGAACTCGTATATGGTAAATGGGCTCCTGATGTGAAGGCGTGACTGATGCAAAGGGTGACTGATGTGAAAGGGGCAACTCTTATATGAAAAATGGGCTCCTGATGTAAAGGGGGCAACTGATGCAAAGGGTGACTCTAATGTGAAAGGGGGGAAATCCTATATGATAAATGAGCCCCTGATGTGAAAGGGGCAACTGATGCAAAGGGTGACTCTAATGTGAAAGGGGAACTCGTATATGATAAATGGGCTCCTGATGTGAAGGTGTGACTGATGTGAAAGGGGGGAAATCTTATATGATAAATGGGCTCTTGATATGAAGGGGGCAACTGATGCAATAGGTGACTGATGTGAAAGAGGGGAACTCTTATATGAAAAATGGGCTCCTGATGTGAAGGGGCAACTTATGCAAAGCGTGACTGATGTGAAAGAGGGGAAATCTTATATGATAAATGGGCTCCTAATGTGAAGGGGGCAACTGATGGAAAGGGTGACTGATGTGAATGGGGGGGAAATCTTATATGATAAATGGGCTCCTAATGTGAAGGGGGCAACTGATGGAAAGGGTGACTGATGTGAATGGGGGGGAAATCTTATATGATAAATGGGCTCCTAATGTGAAGGGGGCAACTGATGGAAAGGGTGACTGATGTGAATGGGGGGGAAATCTTATATGATAAATGGGCTCCTAATGGGAAGGGGGCAACTGATGGATAGGGTGACTCTGATGTAAAGGGGGGGAAATCGTGACTTGAAGGGGGCAGTTCGATGTGAAGGGGGATGTCCACTTTTCTGTGTGTTTTTGCGCAGGGTCCCCCTTAAAATCTATTACATTTTAGACTGGGGACCCTTAGACAAGATTTTGCATACAGACAAACAGACCTCCTGTATGTTGTATCTTATATGGTTGATTGTTGTGTCAAAACATTTTTACATATTTCTTTTGTTTGCAATGTTTATTTTTTATCTGCTTCTATTTATCTCTAACTAAGGATAGAAAACAAAACGTTTTTGATTTATTGTGTGCATTGTTTTCTTTTATGCTTGATCTGGACATGCTTCATGCTGCATGCTTTCATACCATCATAGCAGGAGGAACAGTCCATATCTCCACTACATTTTCATTCCTATGCTGATTGAAAAAGAAATTGTAGAGCCTTCATCCACACACGATTTAATCAGGAGCCAACGCATGCTAATATTCAGATATAAATGAATCTAATTGAAATCATCTGCTGCAGAACATCTTAAAAGAACATCTGTCAGTCAGAAGCCTATGTCAGCCTGCTTTCTGACAGGCTGGAGGTGCTGCGGAGGCCATGGCTTCTTATTTGTGAAGAAGTGGCATCCCATGGTGACCCAGCTCATTAAAATCTTACCAGCCTGAGAGGAATGACACAGCTCCCCCACCACCTGCTTTTCAGGCTAGAGGGAGGTAGGAGAGGGACCAAACCTGAGGCTGGCAGGGGGGAGGGGCAGCTGAATGAAAATCTGCTGCAGAGTTGATGAGGGCTGTGTGGAAGGTGGAGAACGGAGAAAAAAACATGGGGAAGGGAGATAAGACCCGGGGCTAAATACAGCAATATGAAGGAGGAGTTGGATGTTTGTTGGATGAATGGAAATGGCTGGCAGGCTGGTGCCGGGACTCTATTCATGTACCTGACCTGACCTGTGATAACACGTCATGGACTGAAGTGGAGCAGACCGGTTTCTATACAGAACATATGGGTCTGTGATCTTAATTCATTCAGAGTGTCCCATTTACACTGCAGCAGAGTGTTCCCTTAGTTTCTGTAGATATCCTGGGTAGTTTTGGCTCTTAAGGCCCCGTTCACACCTTTACGTTTTGTCGCGCGTTCAACGCTCTATGAACGCTCAACAAAACGTACAAACATTAAAATCCCATTGTTTTCTATGGGTCTGGTTCACACCTTTCCGTATTTCCGCCCGTCTGAAACGCCCTACAAAACGGCCTACGCTCAAACAAGTACATGTACTTCTTTGGGCCGTTTTGTAGGGCGTTTTACATTGGGATACAGCCAAGTAGCCTTCGGAATCGCGCGACGGTCGTGCAACTTTTTACCGCGAATCGCAGTAAAAAAACCACGCGACAGACGCGCATATTCAATACGCCTAGGTGTGAACCCAGCCTTAGAGATTGGAAAGCTCCCACTTCCAGACAGAAATGTGCTTTGCGGAACTTCATACATTGGCAAAAATTGAACGGCCCTAACATTAGATTAATTTGATAACTAGTTGTTTTATGTACAAATACTGTCATTGGTCATATGGTCATTATAATCACTGTATATGGTCATTATAATCAATCTATACAAACAGATTGTAGCAAAGTATGGTATGAAGAAAATATTTTCAGAGGGTTACAGTGTATCTAAAGCCCAAATGTTTTTTGTTTGTTTTGAATAGAGTGGTGATGGGTTAGAACATTGGTGTCCAAACTGTAGCCCCTTGCATGCCTTTAACCGGCCAGTGGGTGCTATTCCTCCCAATAACACCAACAATGGGGCACGATTCCTCCTACTGACATCAATGATGAGGCACAATTCCTAACACTGACACCAATGACGGGGCACAATTCCACGCACAGACACTAATGACGGGGCACAATTCCTCCCATTGACACCAATGACTGGGCACTATGCCTCCCACTGGCACCAACAATGGGGCACAATTCCTCCAATTGACATCAATGATGAGGCACAATTCCTCGCACTGACACCAATGATGGGGCACAATTCCTCGCACTGACACTAATGATGGGGCACAATTCCTCCTATTGACACCAATGACTGGGCACTATGCCTCCCACTGGCACCAACAATGGGGCACAATTCCTCCTATTGACATCAATGACAGGGCACAATTCCTCGCACTGACACCAATGATGGGGCACTTTTTCTCCCACTGACGCCAATGACGGGGCACTTTTCCTCCCACTGACGCCAATGACGGGGCACTTTTCCTCCCACTGACGCCAATGACGGGGCACTTTCCCTCCCACTGACACCAATGACGGGTACTATTTCTCCCATTGATAACATACAATGGGACACTGTTTACTCCACTGACACCAATAATGAAGCACTATTACTCTACTGACACCAATAAAAGGGGCACTATTACTCCACTGACACCAATGATGGGCACTAGTCCTCCCACTGACACCAATGACGGTGTGCTATTCCTCCTATTGACACCAAACAATGGGGCACTATTACTTCACTGATACCAATAATGGGGCACTATTACTCCACTGACACCAATGATGGGCACTAGTCCGTCCGCTGACACCAATGATGGGGCACTTTTTCTCCCAGTGACACCAAACAATAGGGCACTGTTTACTCCACTGGCACCAATAATGGGGCACCATTTCTCTTATTGACACCAAACAATGGGGATCTTCTACTCCACTGACACCAATAATGAGGCATTATTCCTCACACTGACCTCTGAGCATAGAGGAATTATTTACTCCCACCAACCTCTTGCAGTGACATTTTCTACTACTGGCCACAGTTTGGCCAACTTAGTCAAGGGCTTTTTTAGGTGTGTCCCCACTGGGAAAATTTGCCCTCTCCATTTTCCTCCAACCGAAAGTTGTGCAATGGTTGTAAGGTGTATGGCCGCCTTTACACCGCTGACATCTGGACTCCGAGTTACATTACTGACCTCTGTACTGTTGACCTTTGTACTGTGCATCACAACGCTGGACTGTAGACTCCGCGTTGTTACTGATCTCTGTACTCTACACCACTGACCTGGCGGAGTTAAGGTCGGGGCAGGGTAGGGGTTAGGTGGGTAACTGGTGGTGAGTAACTTTTAAGGCCTGGCTAGTAGCTCAGGTCTTGAAATTTTGAGCCCTGCCCTATTCAATACAGAACAGTGTAGCTAATTAAAAACAATAGTGGATATTGCTATCGCCAGGGCCTGCATTCTACAAGTTATTCATAAAATGAATGCAGTGATGTAGAGCCTATAGTATCACATGGAGATTGTGCTGCATAATGCTGCATGATAGGAAGAGAGGCTGGTCACATGACTGACAGATCATGTGATTAGGCGCTCCTCATCCCTGCCCTTTTTTTTTTTTTTTTTATACCAATATAAAAATAAATGGGACTTTGCTTGCTTCAGAGTCCTAAAGCAAGTAAAGCACTAACCACATTTGTAAAGCATATTGCTGTACTTTATAGGTCTGTCTTTTTAAGCAGTGGTATGTCCAAAGCAATCTCTACTCTTGAGAAAGGAAGGCCTATCAATGGGTTAATTCGTTGTAAATCCCTTGCAGGTATATGCTATTAAAATGCTGGCCCCACTACACATAAGTACACTAGAAGGGCACCTATACCTTTAAAGGGATTTGTGATTAGGCTTTGATAGAAGCAGTCATTTCTTGAATGACATAATAGTTATAGAACAGTAAGTCAGTGGATAAGTTCAGCTTTACTTCCCTAGAACTATCATGCGGCACATGAGGCAGTGAAAGCCTGCTTCCGGCAGGGACTGATCATGCTGATGTTTTGCTTTGTGACAGATTACCTTTATACTGATGCAGTGCATTTGGTGCCACCTATTTTGAATCCCACTCAAACATACCTAGGCAGCACAGCACAGTGTGCACTTGCATTGTAGTGGACCACAACGCACGGATGTGAACCATTTTGTGAATTTCTGCACAGTAAAGTGTTGCGTTAACATCATGCATTAACACAGTCCATATTTCTGAATGAGGTCCTAAAATGAATTTGTCCTGATAGGAGTGCTTCAATCATTCAAGGGTTAGAAGATCAGTCAGTAGATAATGCTGGGATGTGGGAATTGCCTCCCATTATTTTAAGCTCCTAGCATATTAGGCCAAGACTCTAATTGCCCTGTGTATAGGCCAGTCATGGTCATTTTACGACCCCTGGGACACATCAAGCTCTTTGGCTGTACCTGTCTTGCCCACAGTCCAGGCATGTGCCAAGTGTTGGTTCTGTCTGGATAGCGATCGCTGACCTGTGCTTGATTACGGCTGGCTGACAGTGGTTGCACTGGCACAGGCCCCCTTCCTCTTTAGTCGTTGGTTGCTAGGAACACTGGTGGTCATAGTAGCCAGTGACATTGAATGTGTTCCCACCCCTAGCATTACAGGAGGACAGAAAAGTGTATTCTGTCCTCTCCTGCAGCCTGTTCCACTTCCCCTCTCCCGCCTCTGGCCTACTAATAAAGTAGTAAAATAAGGTATGTGGGGACAATAATAGAAATTGGCACTCTAAAGGGAACAAACACTGTAAGGGGGCACTCTAATGGGGGCAATAATAAAATCATATAATTTAAAAGCAATAACATTCATATTGAGCAGAATTAAGTTTAGCCTATGGGTTCTGCCCTCCACAACAGTCTCAGTTTCTCATGTGGCCTCTTGAGAAAATTAATTTCCCACCCCATTTTCAGTCCCTCATCTTGAGTAGGTGACATCACTGTGACCTAAGACACGTTTGGAGGTACCTGAAAATCCATAACCTGCCCCAATCTACAGTGCAAAATGACATGTTCAACCACTGTAAACAATGTGGTTCAGTTGGCCACACTCCTGTGATCTAGGAGCCCTTATGTGGGCTCTGGCCTCCTTGTCGAGAATGAGAAAACCAGTCAGCGTTCCTTGTTTAAATGACCTATGGGGATGGGATTTCCCACTCCAATCATTATGTCATTAATCCAGGAAGAAGTACAAATCCTCATTGTATAAATTGCATAATGTCACCACAAATATTGTATGTCATT
This sequence comes from Nanorana parkeri, assembly GCF_000935625.1. Taxonomy (NCBI): domain Eukaryota; kingdom Metazoa; phylum Chordata; class Amphibia; order Anura; family Dicroglossidae; genus Nanorana; species Nanorana parkeri. Next base: position 158,672 of record NW_017306459.1, read on the forward strand.
ATATTATACCATAATGGTACAATTACATTGCTAGGTCAGTTATTTAAATAGAGACTCACTGGTTTTCTACATCTCTGACAGTAGGCTGCAGAGTAATGTGGCCACAGGTATTCTAGTTTAATGGTGTGATCTCCTCAGATCTGTATCAAATGTATTACAGGGGGACTACTTGATTGCATCGCATGTGAGATCCATGTACTCAGGAGTGATAGTTAAAGGAGTCTCAATTACTTTTAACAATTCATTTGTTGGGGGAGGAGGATCATGGTTTAATTAAAGCACAAACCCAACCAAAATATATATTTTTTAATTTTAGGATACAGAGGGGCTGCTATATATTTCTCTGGTGTTTATTGCTGCGTCCCCATTAGAGAGATTTTCCTTACTTTCTATGTAGGCTTGTGGTAGAGTGTTTTTGTATGAAATATGCTCACCTTAAAGGATAATTAAAGCCTCTGTTTTTTTTTTTGCATAGATCTACTGCTAGCAAGCAGTAGATCTATGCAAAAAGTGTAAAAAAAACAAAACGCTTTAACAGAGGTTAATACTCACCTGTGTCTTCTGTGCGCGCTTCCTCCTGAAAATGTGAAGCTCCTCGGGCGGCTGCAAAGCACCTTGGGGCGGGCGCATGCGCAGATCACATTTTCGGCCGGGACACGAGGAGAGACACAAGGTAAGTCTATGGATGCGTGCACCCGAATGCAGACACCGTGGAACAGGAAGTGCTAGCAAGGACAGAGGAGTCAGCGCTGGATCATAGACCCACCACAACGCTGGAGGGACAGATGAAAATGACCAGAAAGAAGATCGGATTAAGAAACATCATTTAAGGTAAGTGATTTCATTATACATTGGGGGGAGGGAAACAAAAACGTACTTCATTGTCACTTTAGGACCCCATGCACACTGAGCTACTTTAAAAAAAAGCTATTTTTCAGTGCTGATTTGAGCTGAGCGACATTGAGCTACAGTGCACATTTGTCGCACTATGTAGCGCTTCTTTTGGCAGTCTTTCAAAGCCTATTGGGGCCAAATCACACAAAATCAGCTGGAAAAATAGGTCATGTTCGAGCGACAAGCTTGAGCTACAAGCTACAGGCGACATTGAGCTGTGCGATGTGAACACCTCCATTGAAATGCATTGGACAAGCTACATTGAGCGCTTTTTGATCGATATTTGAGCGCTTTGTGAGAGGAAATCGCGCTACAATTTGCTCAGTGTGAATGGGGTCTCAATTCTGAAGCTGTCCATATACACTTAGACTTCTTTCGTTGTACTTACACTTCTGGCATTCAGCCATACTGAACAGCTTGGATGGAGGAATCCGCACTGCCAGCTTGTGCACCTTCATCTGTCTGAATACATGAATAGTGACTGCATCCTATAGGACACAGTCATTGGGCTGTAATTTTCTACCTGGTTCAGTTGAGTTTTAAATCAACTTTTATGGAGCCGGGTGGTGCCAACAAGGCCACCTATGGCTCAAATTTAATCCAGTTCAGCAGAGATGGGCTGAAATTAGAGCAGGGCATGACCAGTTTTAGTCCATCAATTGCCTACAGTATAATACTGGGGTGGTGCACAAAATGGCCACCTTTTTTTTTTAATTTTCCTTTTTTTTTTTTTAAATGACAGGTACATGTTATATTATCTTGATTTCCTGTAATGGCATTTATTTGTAAATGCTAAGAGGATGACATTTGATTCAACCTTTGAATTGTACAATAAATGGTAGCAATGTGAATAACATGACAATGTCCCATTTATCTCCAAATGACATTGAATTGCCTCCTGTAAACATTGGTTTGGGTAACACATGCATTAGAAGCTTTGTATACATTGAATAGACTGAGCAGCTCCCTAGTATAATAATACAATACCATTGAACTAGTACCATTTTAGAAAAGAAAATATACATATATACAGTTGTGCTCATAAGTTTACATACCCTGGCAGAATTTATGATTTCCTGGCCATTTTTCAGAGAATATGAATGATAACACGAAAACCTGTCACTCATGGGTAGTGTTTGGCTGAAGCCATTTATTATCAATCAACTGTACTAGCACGTTTTTGTTTTCTCCCATGTTTATTATGGTTTATAGTGTCTAGAGTCTAGACCACTAGACCTAGAGTTTTTCTTTTTGCATTGTGCAACACAGGTGTTGTGTATGACACAAAATTGTGTATTACTTTGTGACAATTTCACATTTTATACTATTTTTTTCACATTATAGGAATATAATGTTTGAGTTTGAAGCGCAGTGCTTTTTTCTTTTTTTCCTATCAATCAACTGTGTTTACTCTATTTCAATCAAAATGACAACAGAAACTACCCAAATGACCCTGATCAAAAGTTTACATACCCCAGTTCTTAATACGGTGTGTTGCCCCCTTTAACATCAATGACAGCTTGAAGTCTTTTGTGGTATGTGTGGATGAGGCTCTTTATCTTCTCAGATGGTAAAGCTGCCCATTCTTCCTGGCAAAATCCTGTACATTGTTGGGCTGCCTTGCATGAACTGCACATTTGAGATCTCCCCAGAGTGGCTCAATGATATTGAGGTCAGGAGACTGAGATGGCCACTCCAGAACCTACACTTTATTCTGCTGTAGCCAATGACAGGTCGACTTGGCCTTGTGTTTAGGATCATTGTCATGTTGGAATGTCCAAGTACGTCCCATGCGCAGCTTCCGGGCTGATGCATGCAAATTGTCCTATATATATATAAATATATATATCTATATATATATATACATATACAGACACACATACACATATATACACACATACATACACACTGTATGTAGAGGGAGATGATGGTTTCCAATGTTCACTACTGCACCATCATAAACCATTGCCTGGCAGAAAGCAGCAGGCTTGCTACTGTATTGTCCGAAAGGTAATATGCTTTGTTGTAATATACAGAACATAGATCTCTATATAGTTTCTCATCCAATTCTAACAGCATGCAGAATGAAAGGCTCATGATGTGTCGATGCATTTATCACTATTGTCCTTTCCTGTACTCCCCCTCTAAGCAGGTTATAATGACAATCAATTAACAACATGTACAATACAACACAAGGTTACTCTCCCCATTCAAAAGTATAATTGATTTTAAAAAGCATCTTATTTACTAATTAATTAATATTTATGCCATATTCATTCCAAATAGCTGGTCAGCTTCAGGGGAATAAACCAAAAATAAATTCACTTTCCGGGGATATGAGTGAAGTGAGAACAGGCCAATGTAAGAATGATTCCTTTCGATCGTAATTGTTTGCCTTGGGTGAGGAAGAAGCTTATTGTACTCAGCTATCCTATAGATCAGGATAACTCAGTGCCAAGCAACAAACATGATACAGGGTACAATTAAAGTGGACCTGCTATCGTTTTAGGATGTTACTGAAGCCAGGTCTCTCATTAAACTACTAGCTGCCCCTTTATCACCGTTCTCCTATTTGCATACATTGCACAGGGAGGCTTTTACTGTCCAGCTTGGTATTTATCTATTTTGAGAAGGCAGTGTGGTAGAAGGCAATTGTAGGGGGTTACACTACAGGAACTCAATTACCTCTGACCCCCCAGCTGCCCATCTTACTTCTAGGCAGCATGGGGAGTGATCATTTATTGCCGGTTGAAGAGCGATGTGCCACTCCAATCATCTGTACTGCTGGAGTAACCTTATACAAAGGGAAGTGACTAACAGTGCGGACAAACCAGGGCAGCAGAAGGAAAGTAAATGTCTTACCTCTTTGCTCCTACCTCACTATATGTGCCAATCACCGTCTTTGTTGTAGCGGAATGCTTCCAATTCTGTATTACAGGATGGCGTTTACTCTTTTTGTTTTAAAAACGGCCACTGCTACATTATTAGGCAAAGTATACTGTTATTAATTGTAAACTCTAAAGTTCCATCTGTGATGAATTTTGTTATAATATTTTATGTTACATCATATTGAAGGAGGGAAATTTTATAATATACCCATGTATGATAGCAGGGGCATAACTACAGATCATGGGGCCCCATAGCAACATTTTGATGTTTTAAATCTAATCTTTAAATCTAAATCAAGTATAGGTAGCAGGGGAGCTGTCTGCATAGTCTCCTCCTGTACATCTCATGTCAGCTCTTCTTGACTGGAAATGTCATAGGGGGTACAGGGCTGACAGCAACTTCTGCAATACTTAATGGGGCCCCCTTCCATCCCTAGACCTCATAGCAGCTGCATGGCCTGCCACAGCTATTGTTATGCCACTGTATGTAAGCTATGTATAATACCCCAAATCTAAAATCTACACATACATCTTTACACAGAGTTCTTTTGCAGAGCAGGGCTGGAGAAATCCTAGGAGCCAGGGAGCCACAACGCCTTACAAAATTTCATCTGGTGCCTAGCTTTTGAGGTTTTCTCTAGTGGATGTCAATGGAGCTGGATCCTAAACTAAAATCCTTCCGGCTCCATATTCATTTGTTCACCCTTGTCATAGAACAGGGTAGCCAAACTTTGGCCCTCTGGCTGTGATGAAACTAAAAATCACATCATGCATCTGTCTCTGGAAGTCATGTCCGTGGCTGTCAAGAGTATTGCAATGCCTTATTTTGTAGTTCCAGAACAGTTGGAGGGCAGAAGCTTGGATACCCCTCGGTAACCTTTTAGGTTTGTTCTTTATTTTAGCTAGATATTATATGCTACCTGGCATTGCAGCAGGAAACTAAAAAGAAAAAGTTTATAGGACAAACTTTACAGGAGAGTGATTTAAAGACACACACACACCCACGCACGCATACGCTTAGAATTCAGGAATATGCTTGGCTGAACGCAGGGTACCGTTGAATAATTGAATTTAGCAGACAGTTTAGTAATCACATTAGCAGGAATTATTTTATGGCGACAGTTCATCAATGAACAGAACTCCTGTAGTGCATATTAGCATTCTGAATGTAAAATGTTATTCCTAGTAGAAAACTTGTACCAGACTGTATTGATAGAGACATCTTCCCCCTCTGTGGTCAGCGTCAGCTGAATTAATAATAATCTTTTACGTTGGTTATTCAGAAAAGCCTCTTCTGTTGTTCCTTTGATTCTGTTTTCCCTGTGGCTAATAAAGGTCTTATTGAACTGGGGGATGGTCCATTGGTGGGGTTTAACTCCAAGGAGTAGAGCTAAACCCCTAGTAACAAAAATGAGAAGGCTTTGCTGGTTAGTAAATATCACACACGTAGTGTTACCCGCAGGCCTTTTATTTGATCATTTAACTATAAAGTACTTTATAGGGTGATTTCTTGTGCGGCTGCCGTTGTGACACAACGCACAGCAATAGAAATCACATTATTCTCTATGGTGCATGTTCACACATATGCAACACAATGCAGTGCGATTTTTCAAAAGGTGCAGGTGCTTTTTTTGGTAATACACAGTGGGAGTAATTTATTAAAACTGGAGCAGAGAGAATATTGAGCAGTTGCCCATGGCAACCAATCAGCTTCTCTCTTCTGTTTGTTCAGTTAAGCTTTGCAAATGAAAGATAGATACTGATTGGTTGCCATGCACAGTTACTCCAGATTTTCTCTGTTCCAGTTTTAATAGATTTCCCTCACTGTGTTTTTGTTCTATAGTCATCAATGGAATTGCATTTTCATGCCCTTTAGTGCATGTCAACAAGCCCCCACCCCCTAGCAAGCTATACCATATTTTACCTTCTTTGGCCCAAACCAAAACTCATATTGCATTAAAAGCACAAGAATGCACAACAAAAACACACACAAAAATGCATATGCACAAGTGTGAAAAAAGACTTATGCTTTAACCCTTAGGCTACATTCACCCTAAGGTGAGATTAGATGGGTTTACATGCATTTAAAATGGTTTTCTAAACGCATATATACAGTATATGCATCTAATGATTCCCAATTGATCTATTCACACCTTGCCTTTAGATGCTTTTATCTGCAGTCAGTTTAGCTGCATTTAGAACAAATAGAAGTCAGGTGCATCCAGGAATTGATTTGAACTTCTATATGCACCAAAAGCATGTAAACGTCAATGGACTGTTTTAGTGGACAAAGGGCAGATGCATCTAAATGCATATGCATGTAAACGTGCATCATTTTAATATCTAAAAGCATAAACAAAGCATCTAGCTTCACAGAATTTTCAGACGGATCTCTACATAAAAACACAAGAGGCCAGTGTGAATGATGCCTTAAAGTAACACTAAACTCAGTAGTTAAAGCTTAAAAATACATTCAAGTACCTTCACTATTAACAAAAATGCATCTTATTTGTGCATCACTCGGCTGTAGATCCTCAAATCATCTCTGAATTGGTGAGGACGCTGTCCTTCCTTCTGGAGTGTGGCTACTTTTGTTCCCCATGGTCCGTGTGTGTGTTGTAACGTAGTCACCGCTCCAAGCTCACACCTGCGATGGACTACAATCTCACATTTAGTTTACTAATTTGTACTGAGATTGTAGTCCATCACGGGAGCAAGCTTACATAGTTACATAGTATTTGGGGTTGAATAAAGACATACGTCCATCAAGTCCAACCCGTATAGGCTTGGAGTGGTGGCTACTTTACAACACACACAGGGACCCTGAGGAACAAAAGTAGCCACCCTCCAGAAGGAAGGACAGTGTCAGCACCAATTCAGAGATGATTTGAGGATCTGCAGCCGAGTGATACACAAATAAGATACATTTTTGAGAATATTAATAGTTAAGGTGCATTTTTAAGATCTAATTCCTGAGGTTAGTGTCACTTTAACAAACAGCATCCATCACATAACAGGGTCAAGCCATGCAGGTGTAAATTATGACTGTGTTTGGAAAAACTGTCTGTACTAACCCATAGCAACCAATTCAATTTAACCTTTAATTCTCCAGCTGTCAGCTACATGTTTGAATCCCATGGGTTGGTATAGAGAAACACAGACAGTTGTTATTCCAGAGATTTTGATAAATGAGGTCTGTTGCGAGATTAACTTCTCTAACTAAGGTGGGTCATGTCACCTGTGCTTCCATATTGATTAGCTGCAACACCACCCAAAGGAGTGATCTAATTATATGGATAGCTTACAGGGTCTAATAGCATGTCAACACAGGATCTTATAGCATGTCCTGGAGAGCAAATTAATTCCATTCATGCATGGGTTGGCTGTTATAAGCATTTACACATTGTGTGTAAAATATTATATATAACAGCACTAGCTTACAGTTCCCATGACAGTAATCCCTGCGCTCTTTGATAAAACAGAGATTTTAGCAAGTCTGACTGCATAAAAATGTAATCGGAGCCTGACAATGTCCCTACCCTGGTTTGACAAGTGAGGTAAAACAACTGCGGGTACCTGTGGAGGAATAACCACAGTCACTTGAATGGTTGTAGTGAATTACTGCAAACTTGGATATTTTATAACAGGAGTAGGCAACCTTGGCACTGCTGTTGTGAAACTACAAGTGCCATGAGGCATTGCAAGACTGACAGCCACAGAGATGACTCTTAGATGCAGAGATATGACGGGATTTGTAGTTTCACCACAGCTGGCCCGTTGAGGTTACCTACCACTGGTTTATAAGGTTACTTATAAACTTTCAGCCAGGCTGATGCTACTAATGGGGCAGACATTATATTGTTTTCATAAGCTCAGTGAGTTTTCTTGTATGATAGTAGGATTTCCTCAGGGAATGAAAATCAAAACAAATTGGACGTATATAAATGGATAACAGCATTCCCAGGTTTTTCACATCCGTGTCGTGGCAGTGTGGAGTCAGAACAGGTAAAAATACTGGAAATAAAGTGGAAATGTGAGGTCTGTGAGAGGACAATCTATATTTATCAAAGAAAAGAATCAAGATACGGTGTTGTTTTCATTTTTCCTGCTTCTTCATTGTGCTAATTCTGTTACTGATTGTTTGTTGACAACCGTTATTTAAAGTGCAATAGAGGCCTACACTTTTTTGTAATCAGTTTTGGATAGAGTGGAGAAGGATAACAAGTCCTGCCAGGTTTTTTACTGCGGTCTGTGTCCTCAATAGGGAAATTCACCCCAAGGCTTGTTCACGCCATATATAGTGCGTTCCAGCTCGGTTAGCTGCTGGAACACACTGTATTGTATAGTAACACCCCCCCCCCACGGGGGGCGTGCCGCAGCCACGCCCCCCGCCCACAGTGCGATCACCCGCACCAGAGCGTGATCACCCGCACCAGAGCGCGTGGCACATTAATGCCTGTGTTCTGGGCCAGTAAAAAAAAGTGCATGCAGCATTTTTCCAGATCGTACTGGACCTGGACGCAGGCATTGATGTGCCACGCATTCTGGTGCTGGGGCGATCGTGCTGCAAGTGGGGGTGTGGCTGCGGTGCTATTGACTTCAATGTACCGCCATGCCCCCTCCCGTCCCCTCCCGCAGGAAGCTGACAGGGATGATACAGTGGTAACCACACAGGAAAGCACTGTATATGGTGTGACCTCACTGTTTGTCCTGGTGAATTATCACTGAAAGTGAAAGAAAAACCCCAAATTTTGGGTTGTCACCAGGACAGCAATAGATGGGAAACCTTCCAAAGGGAATAATAGTCCTGGTGGAGCTGCTTACCACCGGGCAAGTTCTCTTTCTTTAGAGGGATTTCCTCTCACTTCCTGTTGAGGCTGCTAGACAGGAAGTGAAGGGAAATCCTCCAATAGAACACATAGTAAAAAAAAACCTCACAGCTTATTACCCTCCTTTATTCTATCCAAAACGAAAAAGTCTTGGCTTCAGTTCTACATACTTTAAAAAGTGAAAGAAAACGTTTTGTGGAAAGTAAGATAAGGGCTTGTACATACCACATCAGCTGGGCTGCGTTGCTTTGCATAGATAGTTTTCCCACCATAAGGCTGCATTGAGGTACGTTATGTAAAAATGCAGACTTTGTTTTGCACTGCACCTCACTTAATGTGACCGCATGCCACCCTAACCCAGCTTCATAGAAGCAAAGGTAATATTATTTTGGGACATTTCAATAAAGTTAAGGAAAAGAAAAAAATGTAAACAATGCAAAGCACCACCCCCACCCCCTCTACACAATGAACACCAACCAGCACCCGGTTTAGTGAATGACCCCGGAAACAGCATGTTTACATTCAACAGGGAAACAGGGAATCATTGAACATTTTTAGAAGTGCATTCAGAATTTTGCAGATGTTAGGAATTGCAGTCTTGACAGGTTCTGTCTACAGCTGGCCATACACCTATAGAATATCTTCAGATTTTCTATGGTCAGATGTAAAAATTGCAACAGATTCCTCCAGCTACGCTAAACTGTGCGGATGGACAAATCTCCCACTGGGCCAAGCTTCAGTATCTTGCTAGTCAGACCCGCTGGCTCTCAAAATACCTGAACAATGCCGGCATCCAGAAGAGGTGAGTGTATCTTTTTTATTTTAGACCCTAGACCAAAACGAGCACTTTCATTGCGGGGTAGCCTCACTGCAAGGGTTCATTTTGTACATGCTCTTCTTTAAAGTCAAAAGAAGGAAATGTCTGTAATTGTCACATCGTCAGCTTTTACTCCATATGTTATTTAATAATGTCTTATTTACCTTCTTACAAATAAAATAATAAACGTATAAATATACAAATATATATATTATAGCTAATGCAGATGTTAACCAGTTGACATCCGCGGTGTTAAACCCCCTTCCCATCCAGGCCATTTTTCAGTATTCAGCGCTGCGGTACTTTGACTGACATTTATTCCGTCATAAGGGCGGATGGCAAGAGGTTAAAGGCTAAGTTTACCTTAGACCATATTTCATGTTACACTCATTCAGGGTATAACGTGAAACATGTTCGACACCTCCCCACTTACCTAATTTGCAGGGTTCTTCTACCTGCAGGCCACGCCTCTTTTTTGGAAATCGCACGGTTGTGCATGGCTCCACCTACACAGCTGCATCACCCATTCACAGATACCGTCAGAGGAGAAACTACAAGTTCCATCAGCCACCACGGCAGAGGGACCTGTAGTTCTAAATAGAAAACAAGTGTGGTGATGATACCGCACTTGTAGTACATTCGTTCATTCTCCCGTCCATGTTACTGAATGTCTGTATCTGGGTTGGGTCAGGAGAGAGGATCTGCAGGAGCCAGAGCATTGCACCCACGATTCATTGATTGCGGTTACCATGCTTTACTGGCTTTAATGCAAAAAAAATACTTTGTGCAGATTTTTCTGTTTTCAATATGTGTTTTTCTTTTTAAATAAAGGTGGAATTTACCTTGAATGAGGCAGATTTCCAGATGCAATCCACCTATTTTCTGTATCAGGTTATTTCACCGTGCCGTTGTGGATGTTTTCACACTCTCCGGTATCATGTCTATATGTCCTAGTCCTAGATGAAAGCTGATGGGCACTTTAGGCATGAAACTCTGTGTGCTGAAAATTCATAAGCATGTTCTTTGGCTTGACTTAAACCAGAGAGATTTGCTCCTGATGGTTCTGCAATCCAGTGCTTCTGGTAATTAGACCTCATTACTGCTGTGTTCATGGGAGTAGGAGAGGGGAAGAGGACAGGCTAGGTCTAATTAACTACTTGATTCTAATGAAAGAAAGACTGACTGATAGCAACTGGGGGAGTGCACCGGAACAGGAGAGGATGCATAACAGAAGCCTCGGTGAAGAAAAGAAATTAAGGAAGCTTATAGGTGCCTGGACTGGTGGACTGTACATGCAGAATTATGATTCATATGGACCATGGGGACAGTAGGAAATATCTTATTAATAACTGCTATGCGCTTTAGTTTTAAATCCTCTGTTTGTATTCAGTTCAACAGATATTGTGAACTGCAAAGAGCCTGAATAGGATAGGCATGTATCTTTCTGTGATTTAAAGAGCTTCATTGACATGTTCTTTTCTTTTTCTGGTTCTTTGGTAATAAAAAAAGGTTTCAATTATAGATGGGTAAAGGGCAAGCTACAGTAAGACAACCTGGAAGCCTTTTTACCGCTTGCTGACCGCGGTGTTAAATCCCTTCCTGTCCAGGCCATTTTTCAGTATTCAGTGCTGCGGTACTTTGACTGGCACTTATTCCGTCATGCAACGCTGTACTGAAATGAATTTTATACAATTTTTTTGGGGACAGATAGAGCTTTCTTTTTTTGGTATTTAATCACCACTGGGGTTTTTATTTTTTACTATATAACGAAAAAAGTTCAGAGAATTTTGAAAAAAAACCTGTTCTCCCTACGTTATGTTATAAAACATTTATCAGTACCCAATTTTGTAGTTAAATATAAAAGACGGGGTCACTTCAGGTAAATAGAAGCCAAACATGTCAAGCTTTAAAATTTCGTGTGCGCATGTGAAATAGCAAAAAAACTACCATGCCTAAAATTGGCCATAGGTGATGTTTTAGTATTATCAGTGATTAATAGCCCAAAAATTATTGCTCTCACTCCCATGTTTGCGGCGATATGTAACGTGTGGCGTAATCATTGTTTTTGCACATAGACGCACCCGACGTATTTACATTGTATATGTGCGTGCACAATTTTTTTAAAAACTTGTTTTTACACTTAACTTTTTTGCTATTACATAGGGGGCTAACAAGCGGTGTTAGAGGGGGGGAGCGCGGCAGCTGAGGAGGAGCGTGGCAGCTGAGGTCGGGCGCTGCAGTGGAGGGGGGGCCTGTTTCTTAGTGTCATACAACCGATCCCTCGTCATGTACGTCCACCCGCTGGGAAGAGGTTGCTGTCCTCCTGTGTATTCACAATGGGCGGACAGCAAGTGGTTAAAGGCTATGTTGACAGTAGGCACTGCAAGGTGCTTGCTTAGACCTTAGCCTAGGCCAGAGAAGATGTTCCTTGTGCCTCCTGATGCTAAAATATCAGGTCTAAACATTGCCCTCTGGAGCTGCATCCTGAGAATCCCCTTATTATTCAAGTTTTACATCAGACATCAAGTTCTTAAAGTGGAAGTAAAGGGGGAAAGATTAAAAAATGTTAGAAAGTCATCATTTTCCCCAATAAAATCTTCCTCTCTCCCCCGGCGATTATTTATTTTCTGTGCACGAAACATGCAGTGTATACATTGAGCCCATTCACAACATCTTTAATATGCAGTTAATGGGCCGGGTGCTGTGGAGGATGTAACTCCTGTGTGCGTGCGCAGGAGTTAAACTATTAGTGACCACCCAATGGCTGAAGAGGCGTTCTGAGGAAGTGTCAGCACAGATTGCGGTGGCAATGTGACAACGCTGAGGACCGAAGATTGATCTGACCGCACTGGAAAATGGCACATCAGGGCAAAAACCCAAACATGTCAAATTTGTTTAATTTTTCTTTAATAACAATAAAGTGACCCCTAGATCAGAGGGGTGCACAGAAGGGGGTTTCCTGGCTGACAAAGGTAATAGCACACACCTTGCAATGCCAGCTCTGACATTACTTTGTAATAAACAAAGTTATCAAACAGCACATAGCGGGACAGTAGTTGGTTTATGCCCCAACAATTTGTTTCCTTGTTTCAGTAAAGAAAGCTTGTGAAAGCTTTGTTGGTTTGAAGTGAATGTATCATTCAGCTTTATTTTAACATGAATTTTATTTGATTGTGATTTACAAAATCTAACTTATACAGTTCAAACTATCAGACATTGGAAGATATGCCTTTTATATTGAGATCACATTAGAAATGGATTAGAAATAGGATGAAAGAATTTAAAGTCGCTGACTGGCGGAATGGACGGGGGAGGGGGCGGGTACAGTTGGCTCTGCCTCTAGATAGGCAGAGCCAGCTGTCAGTCACGCAGCTGGGCGGATCACGGCACAATTGTCGGGATCCGCTTCAGCTGCGGCGTCTCAGTATACCGCGAGCTACAACTCGCGGTATACTGAGCCTAGGGTGACGGGAGGACGCTAGTTTGTGTCCTCCCGTTACCCTAAGGAGAACTATGGGAAAAGCCTTAACCCCATAGTTCTCCTTTAATATTGACTTTATGAACAATAAAAATACAGAGCAGACCGTAGGGTTAGGCTTACATTACCAGTGGAAGGAAGGGGGGGAGTGGGTGGCCGATGTAGACTAATGCTGCAAAATAATTTAGTAAAAGCTCACTGGTTCCTGGAGTTCTGGGGCTTGCTGCCTCTAGCTACAGATTTGTTGATTTGTTACAATCTGGTGCCAGGAACAGCAATGACAGTGCTCAGCATTTGATTCACTCTGCCTAAAGGAATTAATCTAGCGCTGTAGAAAAGGAGAGTTTGTAACAGAAAGCCACTGATCTGGAGGGGTGCCCTCACCCAGGCCATGACTTGCCTGCATTGTGTTACCTGCTCCTGTCTCTCATAACACAGACAAGTCATGGTCCTGGAGCTGACACATGTCAGCTTAAGAAGGGGGAGGGAGCATTTGAGCACAAAGTTTTCCCCAACCTGCTGATATAGCTAATGCTGGTGGGGAGCTGCACTAGACAGACTGAAAGCTAAGTTTGCCTTGCTCACAAGACGGTAGAACTTACTTCAATCTTTGTTGCACAACGCTGGCTGTCAATGAGTCACTTATGCTGCTAAATTCTTATGCAGCTCCGACTTTACCTAACAATCACTCTGGCATTTTAGTTAACACCTCCCCGACAGCAGTAGCTCTTAACAGGACCTCCATTAGAAAACATGGAGCCCCGTAGAGTCTACTTGACAGGGACCCCCTCCCCCAGTGTCTCCTCATACTTATACTTTAACCTTCTAAGAGTACCAGTCATACCAAAAGCATACAGTTGTAAGAGTACCTGTCATATCCCAGCTCTACAGTTGTAAGAGTAGCCACCCTACACCAAACCCTTCAGTTCTAGGAGTACCTGTTATACCCCAGCCTTTCCGAGATGACTTCTCTCCACCATTACCTGATCTGGAGCCAATGACCAAGGATAAAATGGCTCTGTCTGCTCTCCCCAGCCCGGCAGAATGTTCACATGCAGAGAGGTGACCTGTTTGGCGCACCAGCCTACTCAGAACATCATTTAGTAATGGATAAACATGGCAATGAGATCCTCGCAAAGGCTGCCATGGTGCAATATTGAGGTCAGCGAGATTACCAGATTGGTGAACTTTGAGCATATATCTGAACTGTGCAACTCTCTTTTCCCCTGACACAAAAAAAAAAAAATTCTAGGCTGACTCTAGAAGTGACATTTATGCCATGCACTCACAATCAAAGGAGCAACTGCCCTTATATTCACCCTTATACTTTAAAAGTTGAAGTGGTTAATCACTGAAGCCAGGGAATGAGATTGTTTAGTACTGTATGGGAGGTAGTGGTGTAGAAGGCAGACTGATGACCTTAAAGTAACACTAAACACAAGAGTTAAATATTAAAAATGCATTCAAGTACCTTAACTGGAGAGAGTCCAGAGACGGGCAACTAAACTAATTAAGGGGCTGGAGGACCTAAGCTATGAGACAAGGCTACTAAATTTAAACGTGATCACGCTGGAAGTGAGGCGATTAAGAGGAGACATGATTTTGATGTACAAAATGTTTATGGTAATGGCAACATCTGCAAGAAACGTTTTACTTTAAACTCGGTAACAAGGACTAGAGGCCACAACCTAAAACTGGTGGAGAAAAGATTTAACCACAAGGGGCGCAGGGGCTTTTTTTCAGTTATAGCGGTTAATATCTGGAACTCGCTGCCACAAGCAGTGGTATCAGCAGAAAGTACTGAATCATTCAAAAAGCATTTATATACCTTCCTCAGAGACCATAACATACAGGGGTACAGGTACTCTTAAAAAAAACAAGATCACACAGGGACTCGTGTACACACATACACATGCACAATCACTTACAGACACACAAAGGTTGAACTTGATGGACCTGTGTCTTTATTCAACCTCAAATACTATGTAACTATCAACAATACTGTACCTTGTTTGTGCATCATTCATCGGTAGATCCTCAAATCATCTCTGAATTGGTGCAGACACTGTCCATCCATTTAGACGGTGGGTACTTATGTTCCCCATGGTCCCTGTGTGTGTTGTAAAGTAGCCACCACCCTGAAGTTCGCTCCCGCGATGGACTGCAATCTCACGTTTATTTTATTATTTTGTACTTTTAATTTGATCAAAGCATGCCTGGCTTTCTAAAAAGAAGGCCCAGCAATACATGCTTTCTGGCAGACTTTGTTAACCAGTCAGACATCGGTAAAGGCTGCGTTTACTAGTAGAGGAAAAAGGGGGATGTCTCTCATCTGACTATTTTATTTCTATTTTTAGCAAAGCGGCTGCTTAAGAGAAAAAAGTTAGAGCTCCACCTGCTGGATGCAAGTGGTGAATGAAATATTCATATACAGTGTTTTATATTCCTGAGTCTGAGTACAAAGAAATAAAGAAATTATGCATTTACCAAATATACATAAAGGAGAACTATGAGATGAGTGATTTCCACTCACCTCATAGTTCTAGCCAACCTGTGACAATGAGACTGTCACAGGTTGGCTCAGTAGATCGGGAGGTGAGCGAACACATACCGGCGTTCGCTCACCACTCGATCCTGTCACGGCTCTCTGCCGTGACAGGGGAAGGGCTGGATTCCCCTCTCCCCGATCTGCCAGCGCTGACTGGCGGAACGGACGGGGAGGGGGCGGGTACAGCTGGCTCTGCCTCTAGATAGGCAGAGCCAGCTGTCACTCACGCAGCTGGGTGGATCCCGTCATCTACGTCGGGATCCGCTCCGGCATCTCAGTATACAGCTCGCGGTATACTGAGCTTAGGGTAACGGGAGGACGCTAGTTTGTGTCCTCCCGTTACCCTAAGGAGAACTATGGGGAAAAACACTGACCCCATAGTTCTCCTTTTAAGATGACTATAAATGTAATATTTAGTAAAATTGAGACTTTATTTGGGCTTTAAGGAATAAAGATGGCAGCCTCATTGTCATTTTTCTTTCTGATGCAATGCTGTTACCAAATGTATACTATCAGAACTCTTATGTATTACACTATAAGTGTAATAGGCAGCTGGTAAGGAGAGATTCACAGGCCCTTCAAGTGCCTGAGCAATGACACAGTGATAGCTATAGGGAAGGAAGGTTACTATATACACCCTGCTAGCTGTTGTGACAGAACCATCAGTACTGGAGGAATGACTGAAATATAAGCAGCATGAATTAAGGTGGACAGTGACAGTGTGGAGAACAATGCCTAGGTGTATACCCATTTAAGAAGTAGACTTCTTCTATGTACTGAGCTAGCAAGCAGCAGCTCTGTATTAGTGCTAATAACATGATAAATGACAGGTGAATGGTAGTGTAATCTGCAGTACAAAGTAGAATCTGAATTAAACCGGAACGTCTGTAACATCTGATGGATGTATTAGCAATACATAACAACAGGGATTACACTGGAGCTCATTGATGGTACTGCCACTGATGGCTACATCATTATTAAGATTACCTAAGTAGTGTATTGTTAATGATTCTGCAGTGGAAGTGGTATTTGGATGCATACAAACAACTTTAAAAAAATAAGCAAGATCAATAAGTCACAGCTTCAGTTCGCTTTACAAGTCCCATCAAACAGATTTTCGGATATCTGGAATAAGAAATGCAGCAACAATTAAAGGCCGCCTCTTGGGGTATATGGATTTCAGCTAATTTTAGGAGATTCTTTTAGCTGTTAATGTCTGTGTAGATTTGTTGTAAGAATACTTTGTTTCTCTTTTAAAATTAGACACCTAATCCATCAAAGGCAGTGAATTCAATGTATCATACAGAAGTCCTATAGAGAGAAACCTCATTGCTCAGAATTGAACTATTGAACTGAGCTGAACTGAGTCAACATTAATGAAGCATGAGCATGTTTTTCTGATGCAAAGGTGCTGCTTTAACATTTTAGGGTCCATTCACACCATTCAGTGCGTTCATCTCAAAGTCCGGTGGCATGAATGCACTGGACCGTTTGAGATATTGGTGTTGAGGCAAAAATGGGCTAAGCTTAGCTTAGAAACTTCTAGCTCTATGGTTCAAAGGTGCTGCTTCACACTGCTAGGCTGGTACAACCTGTCAAACCCAAAATGTGAATAAAGTTTATTGAAGAAAGCTACATCAAAGTCACTTAGCACTGGGAAGGGGTGGGGGCACATATAACAAAATCTGAAAGAAATTGCTATTCAAATACAAAGCCAAATACCTTGGTTTTTTGTTTGTGATCATGTTGTATGATAATATCTTCTACACTGACTGCTTATCAGATGGTTTTCACTACCAAGAGCAAGGGTTGGCAATTCATTTTTTCAAGGGGCCACATGAAAAACTGCGAATGTTGAGGAGGGCCAAACCTATAGGGCCTATTGGCTCGTTCCTCCACAACAGTCCCAGTTTCTCATATGATTAATGTACTGTAGCACACAATGCACCTACCGCCCACTTCAGTGTGGCAGGTGTATTGCATTGCCATTCATTTGAATGTCCTAGCAACCAATGACTGCAGAGGAGGAGCACCCATGACGTGATTGGTCCTATCGACCAAGGACTGAAGAGGAACGCGGTCCAGACACAGACTGATCGCTGACCTGCGCTGGGGTATTTCTTGCAGTGGATGCACCGGCTTTAGAGGCCGGCGCATCTGCTGTCAGCCAGCCATCAACAAGCACAAGTTAGCGATCAGTTCATGTCCAGACCATAGGCTGGACAAACGCAGACAAAGGGCCAGACAATGCCCAGGTCTGATCAAGAGTCATTTCACTTATTACACAACGTATTGAATGGCACATTAGGTCTGGGGGTACACCTTTAGTATGTTCTCCAGGATGACTGAAGAAGGAACAATTACAATGCAGAGGGTCTAAATGATCTGTTCACCCAATGTAAGAAGAATCCACACTGGGCACATGCATAAATGTTTTAATGTGCTTTCTTAGGCCTCATTCACAATGCCGCGCATGTACGTGCGTATTGTAACATATGCAAATAAATGGCTCCATACACATAGCCGCGTATGGAGCCGTATATTTGCGCAGCGTATATATGCGCAAAAACAGAATGGAACAGAGATGCATCCGGGCAGCGTATTTCTGCGTATTTACGTGCACATACGAATACGCGCGTACATGCGTACAGCACATTAAAATTCCATTACGAGTGATGCATTCTGGGATTGCATATAGTGCACGCATATACGCTCGTATATACGCACAAAGACGCTCGTATATACGCGCATAGACGCGTATATACGCAATATACAATTTTGCTTGCGTTGTGTGTGAATGAGGCCTTATAGCATGCACTATACATTGGCAGTTCTGCATGTTTTCTCATAATGTGCGGTTGTACAAAGGGATAGTAAGGTGAAATTACCAATGTATCACATACATGTTCAATGATAATGTATGTTCATATGTCTCCATGTCTCAAATGTTCATATGTCTCCATGGGCTGGTTGAAAGTCTCTGGTCTACTAATACTATTGATGTAACATATTTAAATACATCTATAAGAGCACTAAAAGGGATTAACATTTAGGGCCATGTTAAGCCTTGTATTGTACAAATCACAGAAGTACTGTATATGATATAAGTTAGGTATATTGTTCCTGTATTGCGTGAACATTTTCTGGGCTTGGATTTATTATATGATCATGTCAGTTTTGCTTCAGATGCAATATTGAGTAATGATATTGGTGGTGGAATCAATTTTAGTCTACATGAATTTGTACAGCCTGATATTGATCCAAAATTATAGAATGTTGCTCTAGAGAGATCGCCTAAGTTAATACCACAGAGCTGCAGCGGCTGAGGAAATGTGTGTAAAGACACCACGAAACCCTTGTCATACACTGTTCACATATTCTGGAGGATGTTTGAGAAAAATGACATGGCACCTATCCTCAAGGTTCCATAGATAACACCACAGTTGATATATCTCATATATCTCAACATAATGTACATTACATAATATGTCATTCATCATCAATTCACAGTAGCAGTTCCTGAAAACTCGACATACTTTTATCTAACATAACACCTGAAGAAGGAGCTGTAGAGCTCTGAAAGATTGTATGTTTTAATAGTTTCAGTTAGCTACTAAAATGTATCCCTTTGACGACTGTTTTACCTTCTCTACCTCTGTAGATACTGTTTTTGAAACCAACCCACCTGCGTAAAGGTGAATTAACATGTGTTCCATCAACATTGGTTATTTTTGAGTGCCTGCCAACCTAACATGGTCACTTTTATTCAGTAGCCTGATATTTGAAAACTAGGACCAAAACAGCTTGAAGCATTAGGGGGTTGTTGACCATAGCAACCAATTGTATATGATATTTTACAAGAAATATGATGGTAAAATCGATATATGAGCCTTATAAATGTATGTACTTTTGTCCTCACGAGATGTGAACACTTCCTTATGGCTGCCCAGTGGCAGGGTCCTCTCAGAATCCAGAAGATAGACTGGACATCAACATGATGGGATTGATCAGTGTGGGCATGTCTGCAGTGGTGCTGGATTACAGGTCCCCTACATGCACACTTACCACTGGGTGTGCTCTCTTTCAGCACTGTGAGGTCTAAGCTCCCCCATTCACTATGTCCCTGCTGGTGCCATGCTGTCTTCCTCGTATTTCAGGTCTGCCGTCTTCACCCAGTGGACAGGAAATGCCGATGTAACTCCATGCATATGGGATGGAGTTACAATATCTTAGCACCTCATATCTGTACGCTATACTGTATCAGTGCATAGATTTTAACAAATGGCTAGCAGGCGGAAACATTTTTTGTAAGAGACCTATAAAAGAGCCGACCTGCTGGCAAATTTGTGTTCTTAAAGGAGAACTATGAGGTGAGTGCTTTTCACTCACCTCATAGTTCTAGCCGACCTGTGACAATGAGACTGTCACAGGTCGGCTCAGTAGATCGGGAGGTGAGCGAACACATACTGGCGTTCGCTCACCTCTCGATCCTGTCACGGCTCTCTGCCGTGGCAGGGGAGGGGGCTGGATTCCCCGCTCCAAACCGCCAGCGCTGACTGGCGGAACAGACGGGGGAGGGGGCGGCTACAGCTGGCTCTGCCTCTAAATAGGCAGAGCCAGCTGTCAGTCACGCAGCTGGCCGGATCCAGACATAATTGTCGGGATCCGCTTCAGCGTCTCAGTATACCGCTAGCAGCAGCTCACGGTATACCGCGGCGTCTCAGTATACCGCGAGCTACAGCTTGCGGTATACTGAGCCTAGGGTGACGGGAGGACGCTAGTTTGTGTCCTCCCGTTACCCTAAGGAGAACTATGGGGAAAAGCCTTAACCCCATAGTTCTTTACTTCTGCTTTTGAGTGACACTAAATGGGGGGGACCTTAAAAATGCATTCAATTAACTTAATTATTAACAGAAATGTATATTATTTGTGTATCACTCAGCTGTAGATCCTCCAATCATCCCTGAATTCATGCTGACACTGTCCTTCCTTCTGGAGGGTGGCTACTTTTGTTCCCCATGGTCCCTATGTGTATTGTAAAGTAGCCACCACTCCAAGCTCACACCTGTTATGGACCACAATCTCACATTTAGTTTACTAATTTGTACTGAGATTGTAGTCCATCATGGATGCGAGCTTGGAGCGGTGGCTACTTTACAACAGTCACAGGGACCATTGGGAACAAAAGTAGCCTCCTTCCTTCTGGAGTGTCAGCACCAATGCAAAGATGCTTTGAGGATCTACAGCTGAGTGATACACAAACAAGATACATTTTTGTTAATAGTTAAGGTACGTAAATGCATTTTTAAGATTTCAATCCTCAAATGCACTAACTTTCAAGTCCACTAACTATTAACAACCAATCAGAATTCACTATGCTGAAGTCAGACGGGGAAGTCAGAGAAAAACTTTGATTGTTATGGGTCTCTACATTTTTTAATAAGACCAAAAGTGCCTTTGTTTAGCTTGTAGATATATTTTGGCTGATTAATTAAAAATGTACACAAGCTTTGAGCAAGTGCTATGGAGCAGACAGAAACAATGCGGAAATCATTTTTACTTTTTAAATGTATGCTTTCATTGCTGACTTAAAGGAAAATGAAAATGTAATTAGCAGCCCTTTCAGCCTCAGAATCTGAGACAATATTGCTAGTAGTTTATATTTAGAGAATTATACAGCTCTGCCAGTAGACACTAAAGAAACGTTTTGTTTCGACTGGAGTTCTATTTTGAGTTAGCTCCACTGGGATAGATTTATAAAAACTAGAGTGAAGTCAAGTGTCTGTGTCCCTTATAACAGGGAGAGTAGTTTGTTCCATCAGAGGCTAGGAAATATGAGCCAGAATCTCGTTGGTTGGCTGTTTTAACTGACAAAGGATTTGTATTTCTGTCCATCCAGTCCTATGTTTTTAGACAGCTCAGCCACGCAGCACAGCCCTGTCTGGCAATAGAGGGGACCTGATCTTTCTCTGCTGCAGTTTCTCTTTCACTTACAGGTCCCCTCCTCCCCTGTACAAGGAGAAGCATGTGCCATACAAATCACTCCACCTATCTCTTAGCAATCTGGGATGCTCTTGCCCTCATCCTGGCTGCCAGGAGCTCGGCTAGATGCCTGCCACAGCATGCTGCCAAGCTCCTGGCAACCAGTGATGTCACTGGTTGCCAGGAGCTCTGAAGGATGCGGCTCAGAGCATCCCGCTGAGCTCCTGGCAACCACTGATGTCACCGGTTGCCAGGAGCCTGGCAGGATGCCACGTAACCCCCCACCCCCGCCACCTCAGGCAGTAAAAAAGCTATGGACACCCCTGCATACATTCAACAAAGGGCTGGAAACATTAGTTAGAGAGGTTGGTCTATATTGACATAATAGCATCATGCAGTGGCTACAGATTTGTTGGCTGCACATCCATGATGCGATTCTGCCGTTCCACCACATCCCAAAGGTACTCTATTGGATTGAGATCTGGTGACTGTGGAGGTCATTTGAGTACAGTGAACTAATTGTCATGTTTAAGAAACCAGTTTGAGATGATTTTGACATGGCGTGTTATCCTGCTGCAAGTAGCCATCAGACGATGGGTACACTGTGGTCATAAAGGGCTGGACATGGTCAGCAACAATACGCAGGTAGGCTGTGGCATTTAAATGATGGTCAGTTGGTACTAAGGGGCCCCAAAATATGCCAAGAAAATATCCCCAACACCATTACACCACCACCACCAGCAGCCTAAAAGTTGATACAAGGCAGAATGAAAGCATGCTTTCATATTTACAGGTAAAACTCGAAAAATTAGAATATCGTGCAAAAGTTAATTTATTTCACTAATGCAACTTAAAAGGTGAAACTAATATATGAGATAGACTCATTACATGCAAAGCAAGATAGTTCAAGCCGTGATTTGTCATAATTGTGATGATTATGGCTTACAGCTCATGAAAACCCAGATCCACAATCTCAGAAAATTTTTGGCAGTGTGGGCAGGTGCCAAGTCCTGCTGGAAAATGAAGTCAGCATCCCCATAGAGCTCATCTGCGGAAGAAAGCATGAAGTGCTACAAAATCTCCTGGTAGACGGCTAAGTTGCATTAGTGAAATAAATGAACTTTTGCATGATATTCTAATTTTTCGAGTTTCACCTGTACATAAAATTCTGACCCAACCATCTGAATATCTCAGCAGAAATCGAGACTCATCAGACCAGGCAACATTTTTCCAGTCTTCTATTGTCCAATTTTGGTGAGCCCTTCCTGTTCTTAGCTGCCAGGAATGGCACCTGGTGAGGTCTTCTGCTGCTGTAGCCCATCTGATTCAAGGTTCGATGTGTTGTGCGTTCCGAGATGTTCTGCATACCTTGGTTGTAATGATTTCCTGTAGCCTTTCTACTCGTATCAGCTTGAGCAAGTCTGACCATTCGTCTTTGACCTCTGGCATTTTCGCCCAGAAAACTGCCACTCCCTGGATATTTCCTCTTTTTCAGATCATTCTCTGTAAATTCTGGAGATGGTTGTGTGTAAAAATCCCAGTAGATCAGCAGTTTCTGAAATATTAAGACCAGCCCGTCTGGCACCAACAACCATGCCACGTTCAAAGTCCCTTATATCACTTTTACTCCCCATTCTGAAGCTCAGTTTAAACTTCAGCAGATTGTCTTGACCATGTCTACATGCTTAAATGCATCGAGTTTCCACCATGTGATTAGCTGATTAGATATTTGCGTTAACGAGCTGTTGAAGTGAGTGTAGCTTTCCTTATTAATGGAGGGCATTATAGGATAACCAGCAAAACAGATGCTCTTCTTTCATTTTGGGTTTTTTCTAAACTTGCACAATGTTCTTTGCATTCTTGTCCCAAAACCACAGTTTACGATGCAGGATAGTAAAGTCAATAAAGACGTCTTCTGTGGGAATTGGAGTGTTCTTAGCAATCTTCACCTTTCTGTTACAGAAAAAAAAAACATGCACGCTCAACTGCTGCGGGCAAAAACTTTCTGAAAAATCCCACCTGGACTGTAAGCTGTCACTTGATGTATATCGCTTTACAGGAAGCATCAACCTTAACTCTGTGTTTAGTAGATTATGCTTTCCAACTACACGTTCCAGCCTATGAATAATTTCAACAACAGATGCGCGTGTTTCTGCTGCTTGACATCTGTGTGTGGCTGTATTATTTTGATAGTCAGCCAAAGCATTGATGACTTAACTTACCAGTGTGCATTGCTGGCACGTCTCTAGGTGTCCTGTCATAAACTGAAACCACTCCTCTATTTGTGTTTTTCTAAATACTGCAATATGTGGAAATGTTAATTATTTGATTAGTACGGTCAAATGCCCCAATATGTCTTATTCTTAAACTGTAGAACCACTTAACCACGTGGGGAGAGTAAAATGTATTATCTTTGCAGCTTAGAGCCGGGGTTCTGTCGAAAGAGCCAATTCATCGAAATCTCCAATTAGGTCACTTCCGGTAACTTGCCAGCAGGAGATATGGACGAATTGGTGTTACTGTGGGTGTGACCGCAGAGCAGAAAGACTGGAAGAGCTCTGTACAGCTGCATTTTCACAATTTTTCCAATGCACGCTTGCACACTCACCGATGTTGGATAATTGGACAAGTGAGTTGTTAATGCGCTATGCTGTGCTATAAAAATAATCCTGGTTTAGTGTTATGCTGTCGATCCTGCGCACTAACGGCAACTTGTCGAAATCTCCTGCTGGCAAGTTACCGAAAGGGATGTTATTGGAGATTTTGATGAATTGTCTCTTTCGACAGAACACCGGCATTGGACACTGAGTGTCGCACGCTGGCTCTTTATACCGAAGGTTGAGCAATCATATAACTACTGATCGCTCAGCTCCCTGCAGAGAGCAGGGATGATCAGTCACATATGCATGCAGAGATTTCCCCTCCCCTCTCTGCTCATTGAAGGGACAGACAGGGGAAGGGGCGGCCACAACTGGCTCTGGCTCTAGAGAGGCAGAGCTAGCTGTCAGCTAGGGTGGATCCCCACTATATTGTTTGCATTCTTCCTGGCTGCGGTGTGGCATTAGCCCGCTGTCTGCTGGCTTTGGGTCATAGGAGTACAATAGTAAATATACTCATTTGACCCAAAGGAGAAGTAAAGCCAAAAAAAAAAGGTTTGGTTCCACTTTTCTTTTAAAGCTGAACTTCAGGATAAGCAAATATAGTCTCTATAAAAGAGATATGTGTATTCATACTTGAACCATGGTGCACTTTTTTCCAATCTGTGCAGAAATCCAGTGTGAAACGTTTCCTCTGTGTAGGAGCTTCCTGTAATGATGACCAGTCGCTGATGCTCTCTCTCCTTGTGCAGTGTGACTGGTCTTGTATCCGCCCCCTCCTGTAGTTTTCTGCAGGCAGCCTGCAGTGGGTGGGGCCTGTTGAATTCCCCCCACAGCTCTGCTTGCTGCACAGGCTATATGCAGCACAGTGATGATGTCACTACTACTTTTACAAGGAAGAAACTAGTTTTAAAAAGGCAGCCGGTGCACACAAAGTGGTTTTATATTCTTTGTGACCATTTAGGAATGTATTTAAATGAAAGTTTTCAGCTTAAAGGACTCGTTCACGCCATGTTTTTTAATGTTTTTTTTTGCACTGGGTTAACATAGGTCACTGCAAGGGAACCCAGAAAAAAATTGGTTTCTATGTGCCCAGTTCATAACACAATGGAGCAGAGTGGTGTGGAGCAGAGTGGTGTGGAGCAGAGTGGTGTGGAGCAGAGTGGTGTGGAGCAGAGTGGTGTGGAGCAGAGTGGTGTGGATCAGAGTGGTCTGGAGCAGAGTGGTGTGGAGCACAGTGATGCGCAGCAGAGAGTTGCGGAATAATGCTTAATGCTGTGTTTATATTAGAGATTTCCATCACTTCCTACTACAGTGACAACATTCTCCCCCGAACAGGACATAAACAGCAAAAAACCATGGCAGGGGTTCCAGAAAAAACGGCTTTGCTACCATATTTAAAGGGAAATAAAAGTATAAAAGGAAAAGTGGTAATAAGCAGTAAACAGTTCCGTATTTCAGGGAGATGCTAGAAAAGATGTTTAATCATTATTTATACGAACAATAAACTGGTTATAAATCTGCTTGTGACCAAAGCTCACTGTATACAATAGGGACGTATCATTTCTAAAGAAAATGACCCTATTTATATACAACACAATCGTGTGCCTTTAACAGACATTTGCCCATGGTCGTTTTGTATAATGAAGGCTTAATGAATACAGAGGAAGGTTATAACAGTCAGTGTTGAAATATCCCTATTGTGGTTCATTAAATGAGGCCCATAGACAGAATGCCTGCTGAAGGTTTTCATTTATAGAGAAACACTTTGCTTCATTGTACTGCATGGCCAGTCTCATCAGTTGAAATCTTTGCTCTTTCTGCTGTAACATCACCCTTTATTGTGACAGACAGTGCATCAAAGGTGACCATCCCCACTGTGCGCTTATCGCCACAATCCAATGTCAGTTATCTGCTAACCCACTAGAGAAGAGCATGAGCCATTTCTTTATAAAGACCTACAGGAAATGGAGGCAAAGAATGAAGGCAGCAGTGGGCACTCATCATAGCTGTGTTACACTGGTGTTGAAGCTTAATTGCTGATGTAAGTAGAATTAACTAATATGGAAGCTAGCCTTGGGCCTTCTGTGACAACGACTCTCCATCCATACTATGAGAACCTTTTACAATTCTTTAAGCTAAAACTCCAGGCAACCAGCTAAATAAACAGATTAAATATATATCACAGGGCTGTTCTACCTGCCAGAGGATTTGTATTTCTGCCCATCCATTCCTGAGATTTAAACAGCTCTGCCAAACAGCATTTTCCTTTTGGCGGGGCTGCAAACTGTCCCTGTAGCAAGAGAAAAGTCACCCTCCCAATGCAAATTTCAGTGTTCTCTACGATTTCCTTTTTGTTATGCGTGATTAATATACTTACAATCCATTGTTGAATGAATATACAAGCCCAATAGATCCAGCGTTTTACTCTTCTTTGGCACTACTCTCCTACCCCATGTCCTGTCTTGTGCTGCCACCTTTCTTTTTACTTCACCAGGAGACAGCTGTCTCATTTTGGTTCTTGCAACTGGCCCCACCAATGACGTGGCACCAGATCTCGAGCATGGCACCTCTGCGGGTAGCATATTGTTCTAGGAATGGAGGATAGTAATACCTTTTGGGATACTAGCGTCATATGTTAGATGACATTACGTTTCTCTATTCACAATAAGCAGACATGATGCTACATCTCTGTCTGCACATGTGTGAGATCTGGCGTCACTTATTATATCAATGGGGGAAGTAATATATGATGTTGGTATCCCAGGAAGCAGGGGGAGGTGAGTGAAACATTCTCACCTAGGCGAGAATGGAGGCTGGGGTAAAATGAAAAAGGAAAAAAAATACTAAAAGGACGGCTATTTTTATAAAAGTGGAGGGTGGGATTAGATAGATGCAAGGTGGGTGAAGATTGAGTGAAGGCCCGCTCTCCTGTTTTATACGTCTGCATCCAGCCTATAGTAATACACTACTGCCAATTATTGAAATGTGCAGTAAATTAAATATACTGTGGTTTTATTGTGACATAACTCCATGCCCCCCACACAAGCTCCTTTCCCCTTGCTTCTGGTCTGTGGGTGCAAGCGGCGCAGCTGTATTGTGGTTATGTGCACCGCTCTCCCCAAAGTAAAATCCCCAGCTGTTCTTACACTTGCCCTTTCTACTGTGCATGCATCCTCTTTTTCTATGTGGAAGGCAATTTTTTCAGTGGTATTTTGCTTTGCTTATAGGTGCTGGCACTAGATGTATATGCACATATTACCATAGCCCAGGGGTGGACTACAGTACAGTACAGTTTTTGAGTTCAGAAGATGGTCTGTCCAATCCAGGAATCAGCAGGAATTGTTAAGGAGGCATTGACAATGACGAGAGAAAACCTCAAACATTAGGTGCTAGCTGTAATATATAAGTATTGGCTACCTGCCTTCTGGGATTTGTGCAGCCCTGATCTCGGAAACAGGCAGTGGAGAGTGGCTATGTTCCCACATACAGCCAAGCCATATTCAGGTACTTATCTTGCCTGCCTGAGGTTTGGCTTTAAGTACAGCCATACCAATTTGAGGTTTGGCTTTGAAGCCATAACAATTTAAGTTATTAATAAATCCAAACCAAAACTTTTGTAAAAGATCTCCAAATAAATTCTAGAAATATGTAAATTTGTTTCTATACTCGCATATCAAATTAGATATTTGGGATTTATTCTGAGCAGCCTATTACCCTAAATAATCAACTATTTTAAGTTGAAGGAGGCTTGAACTGACATCAGTATTTTATGTGTTGAATAGGGAATCACATTGGTTGCCATTCACCAATCTTTCTCCTTTGTGGGCACAATAAAGGAGGAAAGTGGGGAAAGAGTGATTTGATTCCAAACAAAGGGGGACATTTGGGAGCAATGGAAATTGTTGATTCAATGATTGATTGTTTATCATTACTTATGTAGCAAGCATTAGGGTGTTACTAGCCAGAGAGATAACGATATTACTGTTTGATGTAGCAATCATTTTAATTAGGTATGCACCAATCCCGATGCTAGTGTCGGTATCTGTGCCACTACCGAGTATTTTGGCGAGTACTCATATAGTTACCTTCGATACCGGAACTTCCGGTCAGAGGGAGATCTCCCTCTAACTGCAAGTGCCAAGGGAGCATGGAGCTAGCTTCCTTTCCAATTAGGAAGCCAGTTCCCGGCTGCCTAGCAACAAGTGAAGCCGGCTTCCTAGCCAATCAGGAAGCCAGGCAGCACATAATGACCTGCCTCCCGGCTTCCTGATTGGTCAGGAAGCTAGGCTGCCTAGGAACAAGTGAGGCCTGCTTCCTAGCCAATCAGGGAGGCGGGTCATGACGTGCTGCCCGCCTCCCTGATTGGCTAGGAAGCAGGCCTCACTTGTTCCTAGGCAGCCTAGCTTCCTGACCAATCAGGAAGCCAGACGGCACCTCATGACTCGCCGCCCAGCTTCCTGATTGGCCGGGAAGCCAGTCAGCTTTGGCACATAAAGCCGGTGTTCTTTCACTAGAACACCGACTTCACAGGCAAGCAGGTCATGATACGCCACCCGACTTCCTGATAATCTGGGCACACGGCACCGATACTCGTTGCATATGACATTGCAAATTCTGTGGAGGATATGATATTGGTCCCTGTGGATTTTTTCTGAGCTAGATTTATTTACACTCAGTTCTCATTATGATTGGTGAGCGAAGGTCTGTACACGGTCTGGTGATGATCACTTTAAATTTAAGATTTGGGGCATGTTAGATTTGAATCTATTTAAGTAATTTTTTTTCTACAGGTTGTTATTTTAGTAGAGCTAAACCTTTTATTGGTACATGGATACTGTTTATGTGCTTATTTATTACATGTAATTGTTGTGATAATTATTGTTGCACTTTATTTCAGAATGTACTTTTTTTTTACATGGTAATGTGGTGCACCATTGTCTTTGTTTATTATTGTGTTATAGGAGAAATATGGGATAAGTGAAATACACTCATCCCAATAGTTAGAGCCGACATGTAACACTGCAGCTGTCACACATTGGCTCTATTGATTGAGAAGTCAGCGATCTCTACAGCTCACGATCTTCTTTCCCTCTCTGTTCTTCGAGCGTTGATTTTTGGGGGACGGATGGGGAAAGGGCGGACACAGCTGTCTCTGGCTCTAGAGAGGCAGAGCCAGCTCTCAATCAGAGAGCGGGGTGGATCACGACAATATTCCAGCTGTAGTGCGGCTCTGTGCTGTCATAGTGGGCAATAGCCCGCTATATGCTGAGTTTTGGGTCATAGGAGGACATTAGTAAATGTCCTCCTGTGACCCTAAAGAGAACTACGGTCAAAAAAGATCTACTGTTTGTTAGTATCTCTCTCTTCCAGCTATGAAATCTTTTGTTTTTAAATAGTTTTAGTGTTTGAATGTGAGCATTAATAAAAATAATTTACATATACTATTTTGTAATTTATGTTTAGTTCCATTTACTATTTGGCTAGCAGTCAGAATGACCCCCAGTTATTACAGTTATATTAAAAGACATTTTTAATTATTTGTTCATTGCGTGGTCGCTCTAGGAGTTGCATAAAAAAGGAACAATAGCACGATGTAGTTTCAATAAAGTTTAGTCATTCAGTGTCAAAGATCCCCATATTCAAAAGACTTTGAGCTCGGAATGATCTACCAGAACATAACATTCATTGCAGCCTCTTTTATTCTCTTGGGGGATTGATGTTCTGAGATGTTGTGTATGGCAGTGCCATAAATAAATAGGCTTTTATATAGCATGTTGAGCTAGGTCCAGCTACTGAGCATTAGGTTGTGCTGACACACACTGTAACAGAAGCATACAATTAACTGATCCTCTGTCACAGTTTGTTGCTACGGTGACAGAACCAGAAGACAAGAAAGCTGCATTGTCTCAGCTTTTGTTCTACACTGTCCGATCCACGGGATGATCCAAACTCCTTGTGGATTGCTGGCTTGCAAGTGTTAGAGTATAGCAGGACAAATAACAGACTTGTGTCAGCAAACTGGAAATGAGAAGGGATTTTGCTGGACATGCATACCTCCAGAAATATATTTTGGTGTGACGCACATTATCCCACCCACCTCTTTTCACCTATGCCCTATGCAGTAGTGTAGTATAATCCTACGACATCTTACATATGAGTGTGCACATTGATGAACAGTCGGGGCTCATTCACACTAGAAGCATGCTGAAGAGATACATTTTATCATGCAAGCTAGTGTCTGCTGTGTGCTGGCGGTGGGTTACATCGCAAGGCACTGTTTACCATTGTTTTTTTAATGTGATTAAAATGTCAAAGTGATATTTAAATTTATTCATATGCACGGGAGCGGAGCTGCAAAAATGGACAGTGACTTTCTTGGTGGGCTTCAGAGTGTTGAAACATGTCTGCATTTTTCCACAACCCACCAAAACACAGCGTGAACAGGGCACATAACAAACATTTCTTTTGTATGTAGCCTTGGAATGATTGCCATTGATCCAGTGTAAAAAGTCAGTTATCCCACACATAGAGTGAACTGGTCTATGTATGAAATCATTCTTTAAATGGTGTCATACCATGCTATACATCTTTGTACTGAGTTGTCAGATCCTAGCTAAAACACGAAATGTAGGCTTGCAATGGGAGAGTCTGCATTGCAAGCAGCAAGGTTAGATACAGTACATAGTTGGAGATACAGTAGGGAGATGGCACAGGGTGGGTATCACAAGTGTATTGGTGGTATTTACTGTTAATACATAGAGAAGGCAGCTGTGGTAATGCCAAGGAGACTGCAGAACTGCAGACTAAAGATAGTTTTCACCCAGCCAAGGTGTTTTCTAGTTTTGGAGTTTTGGATAGGGAGAGATTAGAACCTATGACAGGATTTACTGATGACAGAGTTCTCATCAGGGGGATTTAGGACAGATGGCGAGTGAAAATCTGGAATCTTATAATCATGTTCAGAACAGTAGTCAAAAGGAAATTTCACACTGGGTACACCTGTTGCAGTGCCAACAAGCAAAGTTAGAATTTCAACACAGTTCTATTGGACTGTAAGTAAAGAGAAATCAGCGCCAGGAGGACAGAGCCTACAATGAGGACCCAGCCTTTCCTCTCTCTTTTTACTAAATATTTGACTGGAGTTCCACATGAAACTGTACTGTTATATAGCACATCCGATCTGGGTGAATAATACCAAGGGCCCTTTTACTCTATGTGACTGGTGTTTTTCTGCACTTGATCAATGCTAGTCACTGCAAGGCCACAGAGAGCACAGTTGTTTTGTGTATATCTTAAAGGAGAACTATGGTCCAAAGGTTAGACTTGTGCTTTCAATAGCAATTTCAGACAAGTCAAACCAACCAATGAACTGCTAGTGCCATCCAGAAAATACTATAGCTGTTTTACAGTCAGAAAGTTCACTCCGTTTACCATAAAGCTATTAGGTAAAGTTGTTACCTGTAAATACTCACCTTTTCTGCGGCCTGCATCACTGCTCAGAGATATTTTACTGCAAAATCTGTGTGGAAAACAACACTCCCAGAAGTATCGCTTTCTTCACACTAAGCCCTGAGCAGATAGACCTGCTCCCTTTATGCATGTTGAAGGTTATGGTATACCGAGACTTAAACTTTAGCAGGGAACGGTTAAAACTCCTCTCAGAGTTTTTCCCCATCTGTGTCCCAATGGGGAGATCGCTTTTTAATTCCTGTCCTGTAAACACAACAGGGGAGGGATATCTCAGACAGTTGTCACTGGCAGCGGTATCCCCATTGAAAGATTTCCCCTCTATTTCTGTTCCTGTGGCATCTCAAGGTTTTGGTCAATTTTTTTTCTTTCAGTCCAAGTGGCACTGCTCCATAAGACAAATAGAGGGAGTGAATCTACATTTAAGCAATTAAAACCTGACAGGGGTTTTAATTATTTCCAAGGGGTAGACAACCTTGGCAAACCAGATGTGGTGAAACTGCAAATCTGATCATGCCTCTGCCTGTAGCTGTCAGAGCTTTGCAATGCCTCATGGGATGTGTAGTTCCATAACAGCTAGTGTGTCCTGGCTTCTTGCCATACTCCACCCAAAAGTTAAAGGTTTTGGGTCTAGATAAAATTTAATTTTCAAATTTGACTGGAGTGTACCAATATTAAAGCACACCACTACTGAATTTGTTGGTGGTACAAAACTAAAAACCAGAAATATATGGTCCAGGCTTTAAAGGTAAATTTTTCTTTAAAAAAATAATTACATACATACACACATATTCACAAAAGAAAAACATGTACATGTATTATTATTAGAGCATTGTGACTGCGATAAATGGATTATAGGTGCAATGCTGTGGCTCATGCAGACTCTTCCCCTAGTTCCTCTCCATATCGAGGTACAGAGTTTCAGTTACAGGAAAGGGAGGAAGTGTCAATGGACTTTGTATACCACTAAGAACCTCTCTGTTGCAATTGCAGACAGGATTTGTAGTTTCTTCATTCACAGATTCTGTCAAGGATCAGTGAATGGATGACGTGGCTGTGTGGCAAAAGCCATGCTAGATGAAAAAAACAGATATAGCCTTCAGGGAGAAGAACCCCACAATTCATGAGGGGATATTTGAGGGATAAGGGTGGGGGTGGTGGTGATGTGCCCATGTTTACCCTCAATATGGGTTTAACATGAATCATGGTATTAAAGGTAAATTAAGCCTTCAAAAGAATAAGCAGTTTGAAAAATCATGTGCTGCAAAAAATGCCTTGCAGTTACGTGGTAAGGTAACATGTACCATATTATAGCAATTGTAATGCCATCCTAAATGTTAAAGGAAAACAGCTGAGCAATGCACACCGGGATATTTCAGGCTATTTGTAACAGGTTAGATGTGTATTATTTTATGAAGATGCACAGTATACGGCTGGAGCAGAGACAGATGGGTTAATGGGATGTCACTAAGGATGAAATTGTCCTAGACAAGATCAGACACGTTGAATAAATGGATTAGCGCAATATCGGTGGACTGTGAGCCTAAAAAGAAAATGTTTACAAATTGTTTTGTTTTGTTTGCCCTTGTGTATAAATAGAGAGAATTGCCGTTTAGCAGCAGACAAGGAACACATGATTCAAGAAATGGATTTGGACCAACAGTAATGTGTGCCTAAAATTCGGAACAGATAAATTATATATTTAAAGTATATGATATAAAAACCATAGAATAATCCTCCATTATACCTCCCAACAGACCATAATCTAACATTCAGAACATTCAAATCCCACCCAGTCAAACCTAACCTGTCTCATAGGACTTTTACTTACTGGGAATAAGTATATCAGAAATGGCCAAATGGAGACAGGTGGGAGTTGTGCATTGTATACCTGCCTTTCCCTTCTAAACAGATCCTTTCTCTATAGTGTATCAGTCACAACAGTGTTAATGTAAGAATCAGAAAATATTTAGTCTCAAGGAAACCTGAGTAAAGTACAGAGGATGCAAATGCTAACCTTCTTCTGAACATGCTAGATACATGGCTGTCTTTGGTCACAATAGTTTGAGTTACAACTACTGGGTCAATGACCTGGAAAGAGCATGCAGCATGGTAAGTCAGATGATAGAACTCCTGGTCTACATACTGGCTAAAAAAGTACAGAGGCCTCTGGATCACTGTAGTAGCCAGGCAGCTGGCAATTCCAGGAGTGTTCAGAAATTGCAGGCTATGTATTTTTTAAGTACATGTTTTTCAGGCTTATTACCAAAAGATACATTTTTCCTCCTTTTTTAACTTTATTGTCCTTGTCTCTGTCTAACTCGTCATTGATTTGCAGTGTATGTCAAAAATCTGACCTGATGTATAAGACAGGCAGTTGACAGGGCAGCAAATGTCAGACTGCTCTTTAATCCTTCTCTTTCTCGATTCTAGTAGACAGAAAAACATAAAGTTAAAGTGACACGAAACACAGTAGCTAAATCTTAAAAATGCATTCAAAGCATCCTATTAGCAAAAATGTATCTTATTTGTGCATCACTCGGCTGTAGATCATCAAATCATCTCTCAATTGGTGCTGACACTGTCCGTCCTTCTGGAGGGTGGCTACTTTTCTTCTCCATGGTCCCTGTGTGTGTTGTAAAGTAGCCACCGCTCCAAGCTCGCTCCCGTGATGGACTACAATCTCATGTTTAGTTTACTAATTTGTATTAAAATTGTAGTCCATCACAGGAGCGAGCTTGGAGCGGTGGCTACTTTACAACCAACACAGAGGGACCATGGAGAACAAAAGTAGCCACCCTGCAGAAGGAAGGACCGTGTCAGCATGAATTCAGAGATGATTTGAGGATCTACAGCTCAGTGATACAGAAATAAGATACAATTTTGTTAATAATTAAGGTAATTGAATGCATTTTTAAGGTTTAACCCCCCATTTAGTGTCACTTTAACGCAGAAGTAAAGCTTAAAGGAGAACTATGAGGTGAGTGCTTTTCACTCATCCTCATAGTTCTAGCCGACCTGTGACAATGAAACTGTCGCAGGTCGGCTCAGTAGATCGGGAAGTGAGCGAACACATACGGCGTTCGCTCACCTCAGGATCCTGTCACAGCAGAGAGCGGTGACAGGGGAGGGACTGGATTCCCCCTCCCCGCTCCGATCCTCCAGCGCTGACTGGCGGAACGGACGGGGGAGGGGACGGGTACAGCTGGCTCTGCCTCTAGATAGGCAGAGCCAGCTGTCACTCACGCAGCTGGGCGGATCCAGACATAATTGTCGGGATCCGTTTTCAGCTGCGGCGTCTCAGTATACCGCGAGCTGTAGCTCGCGGTATACTGAGCCTAGGGTGACGGGAGGACGCTAGTTTGTGTCCTCCAGTTACCCTAAGGAGAACTATGGGGAAAAGCCCTAACCCCATAGTTCTCCTTTTAAGAACACAAATTTGCCAGCAGGTCGAGTAAGTCTCTTACAACATTTTTTTGCCTACTAGTCATTTTTTTTAGATCTATGCACTGACACAGTACAGCGTACAGATGTCAGGTGCTAAGATATTGTAACTCCATCCCATATGCATGGAGTTACATCAGCAGTTCCTGTCCACTGGGTTACAGTGTCAGCACGAATTCAGGCCCATTCACACCAGGGTGGTTCTGTCGTTCAGATTTGTCCACGCTGAACTGCCGACATGAACGATCTCATACATTCATATGGGGACGTCCATGCGATCGCGCGTTCCGAACCGCCTGCTCCCCGAAATGCTCCCTGAGCCTTTTTTACCATATAGATTTGAATGGAAACATGCTGATCAGCGCGTTTTTGGGCGTTTTAATTGCGTTTCAGAGCTGGAACGCGATTAAAACTGCCCAAAACCCGCCCTTTTAAAATGCGTGTGGAAACCGCGCTGAAACGCATGCGCCCCGGTGTGAATGGGGCCTCAGAGATGATTTGAGCATCTACAGCTGAGTGATACACAAATAAGATACATTTTTGTTATTAGTTAGGGTCTTTGAGTGTTCTTTTGCAAGTAAGCCTGAATAGTTAAAATATTTCAGATTGTGGCATAGTCATGGCAAGTTTTCTTTCGAATAAAAGAGTACTTGGCCATACCGTGTTCAGGGAAAAAGTGAAATCCAGCCTTTGGTAATTATAGCCATTCTTTCTCATGAGACATGACTTGTTTTAGTTCATGATGGGAGAGTACAGAAGGTATATATCTATGGTTCCTCCTTGTTTATAAGCTTGTTATTTTGGGGGCAGGAAACCCAGAGGAGGAGTAAAATGTACATGCTGATCCAAAGGGACTTGAAAATTCATTGCACACACTAGAAGTCTTGTTTTTCTTTGAAAACGAAAATCTTATAAAATTGGGTTCTAAAAAGTTCTGAGAGTGGTTGAAATGTATTCCCTGGTTCCTATTTTTTTTATAGCTTTGAAATAATGTGTGCCCATAGACATCACCATTTAGGGGTGGACATTCCATTTGTGCAGGTTGTGCAGCTGTACAAGGGCCCTCTGCAGGGCCATGCCTACCTTTCATACTGCCTGAGGCCATTGAATGGGCAGGGCGGTTTGTTGGTCACAGGGGCGTTGTTGTGTGGTGCTGCTGGTCGTCCGGGGGGAGATTGGGGTTGGTGGATGCTGCTGCTTGTAATCCTGGGGAAGGGGGGGGGTGCCTGTGTGTGCTTCTGTTGGTCGTTCTGCTGCTGATCGTCCAGCTCACTGACTTCACTGGTTGCCAGGAGCTCGTCAGGATGCCATCTAGAGCGTCTCGCTCCTTGGCAATCAATGACATTACTGAGCTGGTCGGTTAGCTGGACAGAGCTCTTAGCAACCTGAGACACTGTGGTCATCCCTCTACCACTCCTCCCGCCCCGCCAATGAGGCGACCGCCCCCTGGATGCCTCATTATAGGGACAGCTATGGCCCTCTGGGTCAACTAAGTGCTGAGACCATTCCCACTGTCATGTACCCCTGGGCATTGCTCACTGCTGTGTAGTTGTCAATGAACACACAGTGAATGTTTTTACTTGCTTAGTAGTTGACTAAGGGACTAAAAAAATTGGCCTCACAGTTGGGCCCTTTCCACAATATACCTTTTGATTTTGGCTCCCCAGATCTGCTGCAATATAATTGGGTGGAGAGCTTTGAGAAGTGAAACACATATACATTTTAATTTGAGCACCCATGTCCAGCCCAGTTATCACCTTTTAGGAGCTAATTTGATTTCATAATTTTAATTTATACGTCCCATGATCTCAATCCGTAACCAAACCTTTAAACTCAATTCCCTTTTCCATGACCCTAAACGAAGGTCCTTAACTTAGTAATGCCCAAAACCTGAATCATAATGTGAACTGTTGGGCCATTACTTCACTTGAATTTTCAGGCAAATGCATATTTACTAAAGCCAAAATTGTGGTGTCTACAATTTCTGACACCAGTACAAATTTTTTTTTTTAACTATTGTATCCTGTGTGCAAAAAGAAAAACAAACACACACACACACACACACACACACCTACTAGTCTTTTTGAATATGCTCCTTTAGGTTTACCAAAATCTGTCTAGTGTGAGAACCTTCCTTGAAGAATAGAAATGTAACGTTTAGTTAGGCTGTCAAACTCCCTAATAATTCTGAAGGGCATAGCACAATCAGGTTGCCAGCTTTAGGGTGGCTACACATTGCTAAATATTGCATATTTGATAAATATTTCCTGGTGGGTTAAAGTATCCCATCCAAAATTATATAGAATTTTATAAACATTTTAGAATTTTAGAAAACATACCAACATGCTGGACTTTAATGGTACCGCACAAACACTTTTAAAATGTCAGTTGATTTTCTTGTGCACCTTTAAAACTACCATTCATATTTCTTTTATATACAGTATAGCCACATCTTACATAGAACTCTCTCAGGGCTAAACACATTCTAACACTGGACCAGCTATACAATCTTGGTTAACATTAAACTCATTATCATAATCGTTATACATATTATAAACACAGTTGGATATTGTTTTAAAACAAGTGCTGAAGCTTCCAGTGAGATGAGGATGACACAATACGTTTCACAGGACAGGCCTGCTCCATTGGGAGACCCTCAGGGTTATAAACTGATCATAAAGCACATATGACCATAGACTCTCATTCAGGTGGCTGCAGGGAGCGAAGGAGAAGTCAAAGGTCCCCCACCAGCATGTAGTGCTCCTCAATATTGGATGGATATGTTAAGTTGCTAAAATGATTCTTGACATTAATACCAAGTCCACAATTTGCAGATGTCCTATTGCATGTAATTTATCCTCAGCCAACAAACTCCAGATCCCTGTCAAATCTTTTAATGGTTACTTGGGACACCACTCAATTGGTACTGGCGTCAGAAATTGCAGACACCACAACTTTGGCTCTAGTAAATATGCATTCTCCTGATAGTTCAAGTGAAGTAAGTGAAGTAATGGCCCAACAGTTCACACCATTCAGTATAAATGATCTCCTTCCAACCTCCACCTTAAATCCAAGGGGCCCAGAACAGAAAACAATTTGAATATTGCTTGCAATAGTCTTGGGACTATAAATTAGGGAAAGGTTAATTAGAAGGCAATAACAAGTACTTCTAAGGGGCCCATAACAGAAAACAATTTGAATATTCTTGAGATATTCGTGGCACTATACATTTGGGAAAGGTTAATTAGAAGGTAATAACAAGTACTTCTAAGCATTGGAAAATTATTATCGGAGTTAAAGATTTTCCAACATGTTAGAACATATCTGTACTACTAAACATCCATAAGAAAATGGAAACAATGTCATTGTTGTGTCCATACATTCAGAGAGGTAGACAGGTCCTGTTGCTTCTACAGTTGAATTGCCAAATGTCTCACTACCTGTAACTCTTGCTGAAATATATGCAGGTCTATAGCCATGTATATTGATCTCATATATGGAGTGCATCCTAAGTTATACTTGCTGCCCACAGCAATTAGCTTCCAATTGTAATTTTTTCAGTGCAGGTTTGAGAATGAAACAACTATAAATGGTTGGTATGTGCAACTTTTTTTTTTCTAGAATACAGGTCCTTATCAATTATGGACAGAAGCAAGAACTGTGCTGATTTCCTTATCCAGCCCATGCATGCATATTTTTCTTTACAAATTCCCAGGGGTTGGTTTTCTTCAGAGTTCGTGGATCTAAGTTTGTCATAAATGGACTACCTAACCAACATCTTTATGCATTTTAAATTATGTTTTTGATGTTAACATACGACAACACAGAACATTGATAGCGCATAAGAAATAAAATAAAGAACAAATTAAAGGAGAACTATGGGGTCAGTGTTTTTCCCCATAGTTCTCCTTAGGGTAACGGGAGGACACAAACTAGCGTCCTCCCGTTACCCTAAGCTCAGTATACCGCGAGCTGTATACTGAGATGCCGGAGCGGATCCCGACGTAGATGACGGGATCCACCCAGCTGCGTGAGTGACAGCTGGCTCTGCCTATCTAGAGGCAGAGCCAGCTGTACCCGCCCCCTCCCCGTCCGTTCCGCCAGTCAGCGCTGGCAGATCGGGGAGAGGGGAATCCAGCCCTCCCCCTGTCACGGCAGAGAGCCGTGACAGAATCGAGTGGTGAGCGAACGCCGGTATGTGTTCGCTCACCTCCCGATCTACTGAGCCAACCTGTGACAGGCTCATTGTCACAGGTCGGCTAGAACTATGAGGTGAGTGGAAATCACTCATCTCATAGTTCTCCTTTATGTATATTTGGTAAATGCATAATTTCTTTATTTCTTTGTACTCAGACTCAGGAATATAAAACACTGTATATGAATAGTTAATTCACCACTTGCATCCAGCAGGTGGAGCTCTAACTTCTTTCTCTTAAGCAGCCGCTTTGCTAAAAATAGAAATGAAATAGTCAGATGAGAGACATCCCCCTTTTTCCTCTACTAGTAAACGCAGCCTAGCTACAGCTCGCGGTATACTGAGACGCCGCAGCCGGAGCGGATCCCGACATGGACGTCGAGATCCGCCCAGGTGCGTGAGTGACAGCTGGCTCTGCCTATCTAGAGGCAGAGCAAGCTGTACCCGCCCCTCCCCCGTCCCTTCTGCCAGTCAGCGCTGGCG